>NW_015541005.1:478679-484195 GCF_001515605.1 Sinocyclocheilus anshuiensis | reverse complement strand
AAATCTACTAAATCTACTACACTTTCACAGAAAATTGATCATAGAGGAAAGAATAAATACTAAATGTATCTGTAAAGCCTGATAAAGAAGGAACGCCGAACAACGGGGCCGATCGAGGTGCTCGACAAGATTTTTGCTCTGATTCTCGGGAGGGGAAAATCGGCTAAATCGGGCTAAAAATCCTGTAGTGTGAGCCAGGCTTGAGTTCTGTCACCATTATCTCATCATGAAGCATGGCCCTTAAATCAAGGGTCTCTTCGTTATGTCCTGCTCTGAAAGGTAATAGTTGAGAAAACCTCCTAATGCACTCACTGCAACTCCTGTCATATGACTTGAGCAGCCATCTATGAAAAGAAACATGTGTTAGTTTGAAACTATATAATCACTTGACATTAACCAAATAAAAATGAACATTAACAACTGCAACATTAAAGGAATAGTTCACCCAAAAATGAAACAAAAAAAATGGATTCACCCTCAAACAATGCAAAATGTAGATGAGTTTGTTTCTTCATTGGAAAACATTTGGAGAAATTTAATTAGCATTACATCACTTGCTCACCAATGGATGCTCTGCAGTGAATGGGTGCCATCAGAATGAGAGTCCAAACAGCTGATAAAAACATCATAATAACCAGTTTGGACAGTTTATGCTTGTAAATAGTGCTTGATCTGTACATATTTCTCACCTGATTTTAACGAGATTACTTTTTTGAAGTTAAAAACATCTCAATTAATTTGTTTATTACAAACACGCAGCTGTTTGTTTCACAAGATGCTAATTGACGAATTGTGTGGATTATTGCGATGTTTTTATCGGCTGTTTGGACTCTTATTCTGACGGCACCCATTCACTGCAGAGGATCCATTGGTAAGCAAGTAATGCTGAATTTCTAAAGAAACAAACTCATCTATATGTCGGATGGCTTGAGGGTGAGAAACTTTTCAGCAAATTGTTATTTTTGGGTGAACTATTGCTTTAAGAGCAAACAAACACCTGTCAGTGTTTTTTCTCTTCTTTTCACCCGTTTGTGGGGCGCATCCAAGAATTCCTCAAAGATCTGGGAGATGTCCTCTAAGGGGGAAAACCAATATGCAACATACAGTTTAAAAGGTGATTCACACCTGTATAGTTCAAGGATTTTATTTAATATCCAGTTGATAAACATTAGGATATGATTTTATATATATTTAAAATGCACTCAACTCACCTTCTTTGCCAAAACAGCCTGCTTCTTGGTCTTGCCATGTTAGAATAGATTGTAACCAGTCCAATTTATAGAAGTCTGAGAATCCCACTAAACCACATAAAAGAACTGCAAAATAAATAATTCAATTAAAAAAAAAGATACAGTAAGTGGATATTATCTTATAAGATGTAACCAAATCTTTCTCCAATAATTTGTTCATAACTATATATATAACTAACTTTGTTCATAACATAGCTTATACTAACTGTCTTCTATAAAGATGTCCTGCATTTGTCCAGTAATAACATTCTTGAAAATATCCTGGTTGCTTTTCATCATGTTGGAGCAGAAGATTCTCTTATAATATTCCACAGTAATGTTGACACGAGACAATCTCAGGTCCCCCTTGAGCATTCTGGAGCACCCTTTCTGAGGACACAAGTGTCAGACTGAAACCACACAGATTTACTTCAGGGCACATAAGAAAATATGATGCTTTCTCTTCTGAACAAAGGGTAAACAGTCAATTGCTAATACTACAGTGAAGGTTATTAAGGATGCGTTACCATCGTTCCTATCATGAAGTACAGTAGCTGGTGGGACAGGGAATAGTGCGGACATCCAAATTGTGTCATCGTGTCTCTACAAGACTTAGTCACAATACATGGGGTTCCATTGTCTTTCCTTGCGATAAAATAACAGTTGTGGTATTGACTGATTTTTTATAACTTTTTGATGCTATTTTTTTCTTTTATGCTATAATCTTCTTACCATGTTCCTAGAAGGAGCGTCATGCACTTGTCACTCAACTGCTCATCATAGCACTCCATAGACCTCACTGAGGTATAAACAAGTGAGGGATCTGTGGAGCTCCATTCTGCAGGCAGGGACCAGAAGGAGCTGTCCAAAATGGGCTCAAACTCTGTAGGAGAAACAGTTCATGTTTTCTGTGCCATTATTAGACTGTTTAGAATAGATCTTCCCCCCAAAGAGCCTTACCTTTGAAGTATTTGGGGTCTGTCTCCTGAAGAGCGCTGACGGCAGTAGAAAGGCTCTTCTTCAGTCTCTTCAACATCGAAACAGCAGCTGCGCGCTGAGAGAGACTCAGAAAATCTGAATGCGGCCAAGTTCGTGTTGCCTCCTGCAGCTGCGCTGAGTTATATAAGTGGAAAGAAGCCTAATGGTGAACCATTGATGGACTGTTTACTTCAGAAGTTCAGCTCAGTGGATTCTGGGGGGGTTTGAGCCCCCAAATTAAGTAGCCTATTTAATCCTCCAAAAAGAAATCAAAATAAAACGTTGGGGTCCAGACCTCACTGAGGTATAAACAAGTGAGGGATCTGTGGAGCTCCATTCTGCAGGCAGGGACCAGAAGGAGCTGTCCAAAATGGGCTCAAACTCTGTAGGAGAAACAGTTCATGTTTTCTGTGCCATTATTAGACTGTTTAGAATAGATCTTCCCCCCAAAGAGCCTTACCTTTGAAGTATTTGGGGTCTGTCTCCTGAAGAGCGCTGACGGCAGTAGAAAGGCTCTTCTTCAGTCTCTTCAACATCGAAACAGCAGCTGCGCGCTGAGAGAGACTCAGAAAATCTGAATGCGGCCAAGTTCGTGTTGCCTCCTGCAGCTGCGCTGAGTTATATAAGTGGAAAGAAGCCTAATGGTGAACCATTGATGGACTGTTTACTTCAGAAGTTCAGCTCAGTGGATTCTGGGGGGGTTTGAGCCCCCAAATTAAGTAGCCTATTTAATCCTCCAAAAAGAAATCAAAATAAAACGTTGGGGTCCAAAAAATTTTTTTTTTTTTTTTTTTATACATTTGTTTGTTTTCACTCATCTTTAAACATCCTTTTCAGACAACGTTTTAGTAATCAGAAAAGTTATCCTACATGACAAGTTCTGCCAGAGTGCGCTAAAAATGAACAGAATCGGTCGCGTTTAACTGCTGGAGTAACCAACAGTCCGTTGCTTGCTCGAGCGCTTGCAGTTCATTATCGGAGGGGTAAAACGACAAAATTGTTATTTCTTTTATTGGATTTACATATCACAAATGTAGGCTAATCACAAAAACACTTTAGTGTTTTTTTTTTTAATCGTCATTGAGGTAAATGATAATCAGCTAACAGAATAATATTGATTGCGCGAGGAGAACCTCAACGGACTTCGCAACGACAAATATAATTCCATTAAAAAGGCCATTGCTCAGTTGATTTCACAACCGAGTCCAATGTCGGTCCATTGAAATGAAAGTCTCTTAAAAGTTACATGAGTGATAAAAATACCGCACATTGGTAATTACGATCAGTATGAAGTTGAAACAATGTTCATTCAAACGTAGCCTAAAGTGGCACTCAAAAAAATCAAGTAAACAAAGTGATTAAAAAAAAATCCAATCTGTAAAATAATGGCTTACCTTGAAGTATTAGGTATCCAACAACACCGTCCAGGTTGATGTTTCTGCTCTGCATGTCAAAGTATGTGATTCCCTTGGATAAACTCATAAGTATGTTATCAATCACATCCTGATTTGATAAATCAATTGTAGACGAGAGAACAAGAATCACAAGGAAAGGATACCACATTTTAAGAGCTTTGAGAATACAAAATAAACAGCGAAAAGAGTTAATGGACGAGTGGTCTGTCCAGTAGCTTTTTTCCCTTATTTTGAAGGCGAAGCTGTTTGTCATAGCAAACTCATCACGTGGCTCAGGTCCGCCGCGTTAACTGCTTTAAACCTTTCCAAATCATAAAAAAAAAAAAAAAAAAGAGTGGGTCGGAGCGCGTATCAAACTGAAACCACAGTCAATTAATCGATAATAGTAGGCGAATAAAAAAAAAAACACATTATACAGGCACTTCTTATTTAATGGTATTTTATCGTTTAATTGTATTTAATGTAGGCCTATTAAACGTTCAATAAAACATTTGCAATGGGTTTGTAAAATGTTTTTGTAAAATGTTTTATGCATGTTTTGGCCTGAGACACTTGGTGTTGGTATACATATTTTAAAAATTCATAAAGAGAAAGAAAATAAAAATCAATTATTAAATAATGAAACAGTAAAGCAACATGAAAATCAACACAGTGGTGCTTAAGAAGATGTAGAACAAGAATCTGTTGGAGTTTGCAGAAAACAATTTGATGCAATTTTTTATGATTTTTTAAAAATGTCTGCAGAGTGAGGTAGTAAATAGTATTGGTCATGATTTTGGCATGCAATTATTAAAGAATGAAACAGTAAAGCAACATAAAAATGACCACAGTTGTAGTTGGGGAGATGTAGAACAATAATTTGCAGACTACTATTTTATTTTTTCTTTATACATTTTTTTATATGTATACCAGCACCAAGTGTCTCAGGCCAAAACATGCATAAAATATTTTACAAAAACATTTTTCAAACCCACTGCAAATGTTTTATTGAGAGTTTAATGCATTAAATACAATTAAACAATAAAATACCATTAAATAAGAAGTGCCTGCATGATGTCTTTCTCCTCATTCCTTTGACAGTTGAAATTACAGGTTTCTTTCTTTCTTTCGAAAAAAGTTCGAAAAATCTTTGCTGGTATTGTAGCTACATCATCTGGCTGCTAACAGCATCTTTCTCTATCAGTAGTAGTAGTAATAACTTTTTTAATTAGCCTATTAGTATCGATGAATTGACTGTGGTTTCAGTTTGATACGCGCTCCTACCCACTCTTTTTAAGAGAAATGATTTGGAAAGGTTTCGAAGCTTCATGGCCATCACTACCACGCAACGCTATGTAGACGCGCAACGAATGTTTCAGCGCAGATGGCGTGACTGCAGTGCTTAGGGCTAGTAAACCCTGGGATACCACATAGTTTGAATAATATTGCTTTTGGTGGAAAATATTCCAGCATATGTTTTGAGTGGGATTTCTCCTCATTCCTTTGACAGTTGAAATTACAGGTTTCTTTCTTTCTTTCGAAAAAAGTTCGAAAAATCTTTGCTGGTATTGTAGCTACATCATCTGGCTGCTAACAGCATCTTTCTCTATCAGTAGTAGTAGTAATAAAATAATAATAATAATAATAACAACAACAAATTATTATTATTATTATTATTATTATAAGCCTATTATTATTATTATTATTATTATTATTATTATTATTATTATAGGCTATAATGATATAATAATAATTAGCTATATCTGGAATTTAAAGGCACAATATGTGATTTTCGCAGCTGGAGGGCGCATATTCAAAACAAACAAAGAGACAAAGGCATGCCGTGACTGAGTGGAATCATGGGAGTTGTGGTCTTCATCCCCACAGCTGATGCAGTCCGACGGGCCTCCGGCAG
>NW_015541005.1:467455-477275 GCF_001515605.1 Sinocyclocheilus anshuiensis | reverse complement strand
GCTGCTTCCGGTCGTGCGTATGTGGGGTAAAGCAGCGGAGCTTTTATTATGCCACAGTCGACTGCTTCCGCTCCTTCCAGTCGTGCTTATTGTAACCTATTGTGCGTTATGGAAGAAAGAAACACACGATGCAGGTCATCATCAACCTATATTAATGTTAAAGGAAGGTGCAACCAAACGATAGAAAGTACAATGTGTTTTTCCCCAGCATATACACATGAGTGCAGGGGCAGAGGAAACCCCGAATCAGAGTCTTAAAGGGACAGACACCCAGACCATTACATTATGTGGGGGGGAAAAAGCAGCGCTGTTTTATCATACTAGATACGTTTGAAAGTTCTGTTATAATGCTACTCTGTGCGGTCGTCACCGGTCTATTAAAACGCACAACATATTAAAGCGTCTTGGTGTTTCCATGTTTTCTACAAAACAAAACCGGAAATCGAGGGGTTATGACGTAATTGGCAGGCGACACAATGACACTAGACACGGTCCGTGTCACTTGTTAAAATTGCTTATTTCTCTGGATTTAAACATTATTAGAAACATTTGGGATAATGTAAGTACACAAGTCAGCAAAATATATAACACTGTTCTAGTGGTTTTTGGTTATTTTAATAAAAAAAATCTTACATATTGTGCCTTTAATTGTTATAAATGGAATTACAGACAAGTCTCTAAAAATATTAGGATTAAATGTTTAATTTATTTATTAGTGGTAACTGTATTATTTAAGAAAGTATTTAAATCAAAAATTATTTAAAATGTACGAAGTGACATGCTCTTGAACAATATTAATATAGTTGTAATTATGCGTATCATATATTCGCCAGTGGTTCGTGTCTCTTTAAATTTTCTGCCCTACATTCAGCCACGTCATAATCAGGAAAACACAATGGCGGATGCCAATGCGGCAGTAGCTGTAGTGACAGTTTCATTGGTTCTTTTAGGACTTTCATCGGGGTTAAGCTTGTCGTGGGCTCTTCTACCAGTTGCTGTAGTGGTGCTTATTTTTGTACTAGCCAGTGGATTAAAGGGGCGAGATGAACGTGCACATCTGAACGTTTGCGTGTTGGTGCTGGGAGATATAGGGCGCAGTCCTCGCATGCAGTATCATGCGCTCTCTCTCAGCAGACATGGATACAATGTCACCCTAATTGGCTTCCTTGGTATATACATTTTAACGCATGCACTTTACATTGCACCACTTTTTGCTTTTCTGCATGATGTCAAATCTCCCCCCATGATTGAATGCAAGGCATGCTAATAAACACTTAAATGTGCATTACATATACAGGTCAAAGGGCAAGTTTTTATACCTCTAACACTGGCATGTTGCTCGCATAGGTACTAAACCTCATCAAGACATTCTTGAGGATGACAGGATAGACATACTTCCCATTTCAGAACTAAAGGGGCTCACAGGTAATATAAACATATACACAGAAAGAAAACAAAAGCACAAAAGTCCATGCACATTCATTCTGATATAAAGAATGTGAACTGCATTTTGCCTTTCAGTTGGCCCCAAAATTTTCAGGTATGCTTCAAAGGTGATATTCCAGACTTTCCAGCTGTTCTGTGTGTTGATGAAGATTGAGGACCAAGGCTATATTCTTATGCAGGTATCTCTCTCTTGTATTAAGCAAAGCATGAAGTAATTTCATACTTTGGGGCAGTCGTGGCCTAATGGATAGAGAGTCGGACTTGTAACCTGAAGGTCACGGGTTTGAGTCTTAGTTCCGGTAGGGATTGTAGGTGGGTGGAGTGAATATCCAGCGCTTTCTCCACCTTCAGTACTCTGACTGAGGTGAGACCCTTGAGCAAGGCACCGAACCCCCAACTGCTCTCCGGGTGCCGCAGCATTGGATGCCCACTGCTCCGGGGGTGTGTGTGTTCACTATTCACTGCTCTGTGTGTGCACTTGGATGGGTTAAATGCAGAGCACAAATTCTAAGTATGGGACACCATTCTTGGCCACATGTCACGTCCTTTCCTTTTCCTTCCTTCCTTTTCTATATGTAATCATGTCTTAAAGGGAAACTAAGTCACATGTGCATTCTATAGAATCCTCCTGGACTGCCAGCTATAGCAGTGACATGGGTGGCAAGTCGTTTCAGGGGAAACCAGTTCATCATAGACTGGCACAACTATGGATACACCATAATGGCTCTTACTCATGGACAGAATAATTTCATCGTTAAGATGGCAAAATGGTAAGTAACGCTTCTGAAAAGTATCCTGGTAGGACAGTGTTTTGAGGCATATTTGGGAACCATCTGAACTGTGCATTGTGTTGTTGGCAGGTATGAGAAGCTCTTTGGATGTTTCTCGGATCATAACTTATGTGTCACTAACGCAATGAGAGAAGATCTTCGGAAAACCTGGAATATTGAGTATGTCCATTTTGAATCAGATACTATTTTATATTTTATTTACATTTTTATCATTATTAAATACGTATTTAAATAATAACAATAATAGTAAAACAGTTTACTTTTAAGACAAGCCAGTTAATCAATTTTGCAATTGTAGGGCGACCACATTATATGACAAGCCACCCCCGATATTTAGAGAAACACCTTTGAAACTTCAACATGAGCTGTTTATCAGAATGGGCAGTACTTATTTACCATTTAGGCCTAGGTAAGTATTTTCCCATAGAGCCATTTGCTCCCATTCCTTGCTGTTACGCATATAGTAGTATTAAAGTTTTTTGAAAACGGTAATAGCAGTAATAGCCTCTCGCCATTTAGTCTTTGGCATTTTATAAATGTTTCACATATTCCTCTCTGTAATTTCTTAGTCCTGATGTCACTAAGGAGTACATGGAACTGACAGCCTTCACAGAGCGTAATACTCAGACAGGTGCTGTGACGCACTCTTCTGGGCGACCTGCTCTGCTTATCAGCAGCACCAGCTGGACTGGTCTGTGCCCTCTACACTAAATATAGGGATGCTATCCGTCATTCCTTTAACTGAAATGTCCTGACTTTTCATTATTTATGTTTTTTATGTTCAGAGGATGAAGACTTCTCAATTCTTTTACAAGCTCTTGAAGGTTATTATTTTATCTCTCCATATATACTACTGTATTGTTTGGGGTCAGTAAGATTTTTTTTGTTGTTGTTGAGAAATTAATACATATATTTGGCAAAGATGCATTAAATTGACCAAAATAGACAAAAAAGTACAATTTGTTTTATTAAAAAAGAACGTTCTATTTATCAAAAAAAATCACAGTTTCCACAAAAATATTAAGTAGAACAACTGTTTTCAACGTTGATAATAAGAAATGTTTCCTGAGCAGCAAATCAGTATATTAGAATGATTTCTGAAGGATCATGTGACACTGAAGACTGGAGTAATGATGGCTAAAATTCAACTTTAGATCACAGGAATAATTGACATTTTAAAATATATTACAATAGAAATAATATATTTCACAATATTACTGTTTTTACTACATTTTTTAATAAAAAAACTTTTAATAAAATAATTTAAAGAAATCTTACCAACCTTTTGAACTGTAGTGTATTACAACCTTTTCTGTAATTTGCAGTTGCATATTTATGTATTGAAACCTATTTGACTATGTATTCTCTAACATTTGATTTATTTCCTTCTGTCTCCAATAGAGTATGAGAAGTTTGTTGAGGCAGGGCACAAACTTCCATCATTGGTCTGTGTGATTACAGGTACACCACAATGTTTAATATGCATACATGTCCATAAAATCATCTGTGGACCAACACTGTTTCAAACACTGCAATACATCAATACAGGTAAAGGTCCTCAGAAGGAGTATTACAAGAAGCTGATTGACTCTAAAGAATTACAACATATCAAGATTTGCACTCCATGGCTGGAAGCAGAGGATTATCCAGTTTTACTTGGTGAGAGGATCTCTTTATAAATGTCATAGACCAATGTCTTGGCCTAAAACATGTATTAACATGAGTATGATTTTTTCGGCACAGGTTCTGCTGATCTTGGGGTCTGCTTGCACAAATCCTCCAGTGGTCTTGACCTTCCAATGAAAGTGGTTGACATGTTTGGATGTTGTCTACCAGTCTGTGCCATACACTTTCAGTGGTAAGATTGTGAGACTGGTCTTTTATAGTAGGTGTAGGTTATGTTAGGTGTCATCTGCTCATTATCTATATCTTGTTAGCTTGCATGAACTGGTGAAAAATGAGGAAAATGGGCTCATTTTCAAAGACTCCAAGGAGCTGTCTGAACAATTAAAGGTAAGATATATGTTAATTAAAAACAGTTCTATATGACTCGAGATTCAAAAATCAAGATTTTTTCTTAAAGGTGCTGTATGTCATTTTTTATATTTAGGTAACATGCCAAGTTCACATAATTGTTTCTCCCAAAAACGATCCTACAGGCAGTTGTTCAACTTGAAAATGTGTGTTCCGTGTCGGAATGTCTGTTTTTGTTTTGGTCTGTGTGATTCCACCCACTGCCAGTTTACCCAGTAGTATTTTGACACCCGGGTTGCCAGTTGTCTGAAAACACAGCCTATTGCAGCAAACGAACTGGGTCAGAGATTGCAGATTCTACCCGACCTAAAGGGCTTTATGATCAGAGGCATATTAAAACGCAGATAAATCAACTTACGATGTAAGGCTCGTTGCCTTCCATTGTCACTTCCTGTTGTGCATCCTCAATCTGGCAACCGGTGTGAGCGTGCATTTAGACTGCAATAGCTATTTCAACCTCTAGCTTGTCAATTTTACATACTGCGCCTTTAAAGATATTGCTAATATGAAATGCTTACAGCTAATTATGTTATCTCTGTAGCTTCTGTTTTCAGACTTCCCTAGTGATCAGGGGAAACTGGGCATCTTCAGGAAGAATCTAAGGGAAAGCGGGCAGCAGCGCTGGGATGAGAACTGGGACCAAAATGTCCTGCCACTTATTAAAGAGCACTGCGACTGACTGTCTAGGTGATGGGTTTATATAACATTCTCTCAAATCCTTTGACTCCCATTCAATGGAAAGTTACTGTCAGGTATTTGCACAGGGTACATATTTTTAAGCTAACTGTCCCCACAACGGGACAATCAGCATTCCAGCAATGCCATTGGGAAAGACTTGAATATGAGAATAAAAAGCACACTATCTTTGTAAATATTATGTAAATAAATACTTTATTACAAAGAGATCGTTTTTGTCATACATATATTTTGATCATTTCTATAGTGGAGGCTCGGTTGTATGGAAATACTTGAGCGACAGAATCTTTCATGACGACGTGTCTCAGTCCAGCCATTTCTGTAAATAAAAGAAACATTTCATTCATTATGGGAAATCAGGGATTAAGAAAACATTTGACATTAATAGAACAGAATAGAATGTTATTAATAAAATGAAACCTACCTAATTCTTTCTTGAAGCAGTCATACGTCTGTGGGTTGCGTACAGTAGATGCAATGTAAACATCAGGATGTTCTTCTTCAACTTTGCAGTTCAGAAGCCTGCTCAGCAGTCTCACCAAACAAGCAATTATATCAGGATCATACACCACATCTGTTTCAAACAAACACAGTAATGTTACTCAAAACTTCTCAAACATCATAACTTCATGTGATCAGATTCAGAGACCTTTTAATCAATGAATGAAAATAAATCACATATGAAACTGTAACGTGTGTGTGTTCCTGCAAATATCCCTGGGTTTTGTGTCACCTGCGGCAATGATGGTGTTGGCCTGTATTCTTTGCAGCTGCTCGTCAGACACATTTTCCCAGTCCAGTTCCTCCACACACACTGACGCACTGTTGCCGTCACAGTTAGTTAAGCAGTTTGTGATATTGTCCTTCAGCCTCTGAAGGACAGTTTGATGGCAGTCGCTGAAGATGTATTTGGTTAGGCTGGATGACCGACACACTACAATGCCAGTAAGTCCAATTCCGCTGCCCAGCTCTAGCACTGTCCTGCATGTACAACACGGAGGTGATCAACAGTGTGCACTTTTAGTTGCATGCAAATGGAATAAGTCAAACCATTAACTAAATAGAGAAAGCCATTTCAATTAATCTTTCATAAGTAGCTGCAGTCATTCTTTCATTGTACATAAAATAGTATGAGAAACTATGTATAAATGATTAACCCATTTAATCCCACCGGTCACAATAGTGACAGTAAAAAAGGTTTTCATTTATAAAGCTCTAAAAACAACTTGCTGCAAATATGGAAAAAAAATAAAGTGTCTCAATTAAATATGTGCAGTTTCACATGGTTAGTGCAAATTGTCACATGACCAAAGCAGTTTAATTCCTGTTTGCACCTTGAGAAGATGATGGCTGCATCAGAGCTCCAAAACGAAATATGTAAACAAAGATATGACAAAGTTTTGTTACACATTATCTTTAGGATGTCTAGTATTCAAATATGAATTCACATATATTCAGTTTTGTTGAGTGTGGTCATAGAATGAGTAAACATCTTGATGGTCACAATAGTGACCGGTGGGATAACAGTGAATTTAGGTAGCCTATACAATATAAATCCAATTGCAGTTGTTAGTGAAAACTGCACTAAAATGTTGCAATGACAAAATACTGCACTAAATTAAAAGTTCAAATGTAACAAATAAGTCACAATATTGATGTTGTAATACTGGTAGCACTAATATAAAAATGTTATGATATATGTTACAATAAAGTAACAATTCTGAAGTATGTTGATGTGATGGTTGCATATTTTTATTTTTTTTGTCTTTTTTCTCAGTGTTCCTATCAATGTTGTATAAGTTTTTTTTGACGCATAATAGTAACCCTAGAATGTGATCAAACAATTTAAAATAGCTGGGCTAAGATATATAGTAATTTTTATGACTGCAGAAAAATGTTAATTCAGCACACACATTATCCCACTGGTCACAATTGTGATCGACCATAAAACACAATTTTTCACACACTTAAAAAAAAAAAAAATAAATAATAATAATACAAAAAATAAGTATTGATTATTTCAAAGGGTTACTAATGACACATCATTTGGATATTTCAAGTGAATTTACATTAGCTTATTAGAATTTTTGTATTTTGTCACAAATTAGTTTATTTGATTGAATGACAGAGAAATAGTGCATCTTAAATATTTCTAAATAATTGTATCCCACATAAACAACAATCACAAGTAAAATGGCATGGAGTTGTGAGGTGTCAGATTTACTTGTTTTCGAAGATGTGTGTATTCTCCAAAGCCCATTCAGACAGATACAGGGCAGCCTCCCAGGTAACCAGACCTGTGGTTCCTTGGGAGATGAGAGCCACGTTCTCTGCTAGACTAACAGCATCTCCTGTTGGCTGAGATTTGACACTTTCTGATATTATGTTTTGTTATAAGGTATAAAAATCTTTAAGGTCCAGTGCTAATGTGATCAGACTCACCAATAAGTAGGTTTTGTAGCACATGTCCTCCTCCTGTGCACACATGACCTCTCCGAGCGCTTCATACAGTACATCCAGAGGTTCAGCAGCCAACATCTCATGCTACAACAATGAGCCTTCATGAAAATATGCTGTATCTCAAAATATGTGGGGGAAAAATGTAAAACATGCTTGTTTGTAAAGACACTAAACCAACCCTTTTGATCAATTCTGTCAGGAAGCGTCTTCTGTATTTCAAAGAGGGGGGATTCTTGAGGCAAATGGGATGTAAACATGTCTACCAAAAAAAGAGAGAAAAAAAAACTTTAATTTTATCCATTAAATAATTATTTCACTTTCATAATGGCTTGCTTACCTTCTGAAGAATCTCCATTATGATGTCTGAAGTTGTTGTAGTCATAATTTCTCTGTCTAAAGACTGCAAAAACCATTGCGTTATTTATGCATGTAGAGATGATACAGAGAAAACATATAAACATTACAACTGTTAATTTACTTTCCTGAAAAACAAAACCAAAGAAAGAAAGACAGAAAGAAAGAAAGAAAGAAAGAAAGAAAGAAAGAAAGAAAGAAAGAAAGAAAGAAAGAAAAAGAGAGAAAAAGAAACGCAGCTCACAGCTGATATATAAATAGTTGTACAAATCATCTGAAAAAATGTCTTAATACATTAGGGCATGTTGCAATGTTCTACTTACATCCCATGGAAATGTATTTAAAAGACTCGTGGCGAAGAAGTTGACTTGAAAGGTGTGTATGACTTCCTTTCTTGTTTTGTGGCTCATTCCTTCCCCTTCTTTATCTGTCATTGGATGTGTATAGTTCATATTTTAATATCACACAAGACTGCTTGCTTAATGCTGTTACTAGAGAGTAGAGACTACGGAAGATGCATGAGTGAATTCCATAGTGAATTTCTTCGTGTGTGTCAGTCCACATATGTTGTGGTTGCAGCGCCACCTGCCGGGATGTTTGTGCATCAGCGTCAAATCATATGGCCGTGGTTTAAAACAAGACTACAAGACCCGCCCACAAGAATCTCGACAAGTAGATTTTCTATTGTAGGCTACTCTAAAAGTATTTTATAAAAATACCTATTTAACTTAAGAAAAAAGCTTACATCATGTCTAAATATTAGAAAATGTCCGACATCTGTGGCCTGGTGCACACTGTTTAGACTAGCCTTAGTAAGTTATCTATTTTTTTCCCCTGCAAGACTGGTCATAACTTTTCAAAACATAAAAACGTAGACTGGTCTAATTTGAATCCGAAAAGTAAGACTGATTATCATTTGGTTAACTGCTAGTTTGAGTTTATGCAACTGGCCCCGGTCATTTTAAGTATTGCATTTCACACACGGGGCCCCAGAAACCCTGGCGGTGCCCATTGGTCGGGGCTTGGCGTGGGCGTGGTTTGGAAGATCACAGGACGCAGAGGGACTGCTCTCCTCCTGGCTGAGCATATTGATGATAATGAAAACGAAGATGTGCATGCAGCTATTATTTGAGGTTGCTGCTGCCAAAACATTTTATTGCCTGTGCGTAACCTTATTTTCTCATATGCCAAAACCAAGATCCTGAAGTCCTGTTTAGGACCAGTTAGTTAGCGATTTCGCTCTGTATGAGAAAAGTGCATATTATAGACTATACTACAACACTATTTAAAAACAGATTAAACTATTATCTGTAAATTTTACTTTGTATTAAGCTGACATTTTTTTTCTTTCATATTGCATAGCCCTTCGGCGGGGGTCCCCCAAAGTTCTCACTTCTCTAATAATTTCCTGAGTTTGCGGTTAGCTTGTGACTGTCTAAAGATAGGCCTACATCCTGGAGCCCTATACAAATATTTTGTTGTTAGACTAAGACATAGCTTACGTAGAAAAAGAAAGAAAGAAAGAAAAGAAACAATTTAATGCACCGAAATGCTAATGCAGTTTAGATTAATAACAAACGACACTGTGGTGTTAAAATGCTCGTCAGTTTCACAAAGCAGCGCAAATTGGCAGTGCCACACCCTCATGTCACCAGCTCCAAAACACTGAGTATTCCAGCACGCAGACCACAAATACACCACCTCTCATACCAACGCATCGTGAATTATTTTCGTGACATGATCAATATATTTTACAACGTGCGACACTTTTCAATCAATTCATAAGCATGGCAATTGTATTACGTGTTTAATCAACTTGTAAACTGTAGCCACTTGTAAGCTTTAATAAAGTATCAGTTGGGCGACAAGCGTATAATTTCATTAAGTAGCCTATGTTCTGTTCGCAACGTAGGCTACACCAGCATTCATTGTGGTTATGGTCGTTTGTTTTAATTGTTTAGAAGTATTTATAGCGTATTACCAGCGTATGTCTAGAAATAGCCTATAGTAAATCCACATGCATTTTTTGCGATTGGTCG
>NW_015541005.1:452395-467385 GCF_001515605.1 Sinocyclocheilus anshuiensis | reverse complement strand
AGAGAGAGAGAGAGAGAGAGAGAGAGAGAGAGAGAGAGAGACCCAATTGGGTGAAATAAACATCGGTCAAGATCTGAACACTAGTCCGCAGTGGACATAAGAAGCCCTCCACACAACGCAACTTTCTCCCAGACACTTCGTTTCACTTCATTGGCTCTCAAAGGAACTCAAAATGAGCGTGAGTAATTTTCAAACGATACATTATTCTTTAGTTTTATGTCCAATGGTGTTTTTAAGATTTGTTTATAGTTAAGACAGCATATGTTAGAATGTCTTCTCTATCTTACGTTAGCACAAATAATACAGTGCTCGTAGCAGCTGAAGTCTGGTGTTTATTTCTATTTATACTGTGCAGTATGCTGTCTGTTTGGTGCATTGCATAGTTATTATAGATTAGTGTATACTGAAGCGCCCCCACGTGCATTGCGCATGGGTGTGACCTCCAAATTTCTATCACAATGCTGTACTGGTTAATTACATTACGTTTATTTATTTTTTGTCCACAGCTATTGCAAGGTATTTAGAAATACATTACGAAATGCAATTCATAAAAACATGCCTGCATCTCATGTGTCTCACTAAAAGGCAGAAACTACTGGAAATAGTTTGGAACAAACTGTTGTTGTTGTTATTATTTTCTTAAAAAAAAAAAGTAGTGAGACAAACTTGTATAGTTATTAATATTTGAAAAACATTTCAAAAACCAAATCACTAACTAAATCAATGACAGTGTGGCGTAACCACATCAAGTGACAAGAAAATCAGGACTGCAGATCATATTAGCAAATGGCTGCAATATAACAAAGAGTGAAAAATTTAAGGGGGTCTGAATACTTTCCGTACCCACTGTATGTATACAGTTCAAATGTTTAAGTAAATTAATACTTTTATTCAGAAATGATTAATTAAATTGACCAAAAATGACAGTAAAGACTTATAGATTGTTACAAAAAATATATGCATTTCCAATAAATGTTCAATCAAATAAATCACGGTTTTCACAAAAATATTAAGTAGCACAACCATGTTCAACTGTAACAATAATAAATGTTTCTTGAGCACCAACTCAGCATATTAGAATGACTTCTGGTGGATTATGTGACACTGAAGACTGGAGAGACAGAGGTTAGCTTTGTAGCCTTGGCTATTGTGTTTGCAATACACGTTGTCTGTAACCCTTCAACATTTTAGGGCAATTTATCTTACCTTAACATGTTCAATCCTTTGGCATTTCTAGAAATGAAGCAAGACTGGCCAATTCAAGCCCAACTCTGAAACCTACCCAGGGGCATTGAGACGGAGACCTTTAGCTCACTTTCTCTAAAGCTCAGCTAAAGCAGCATGACTCAGTCATTCTTATGCTAATCCAAAAGACTGAGCATCACTGGCCAGCTTCCCTTTTGCAGTTAAATCAGCAGTTTAGAAAGTTCAGAAAGAAAGAATGAGGCATGTCGCACTGCTCTGAGAGTTTCGTTCTGCAGCAACTTCTGTCTGAGAGCTGGTTTATTGTTACTCGCACCGACTAATGTGGAAAGAATTCACCTCTGCTACACATCTGTTCTTTCACATTCTCAAGTGCCTTTTTCCTTCTTTTCCTATCTCTCTTTTTGATCCTCCTTTCTCTCCACTATGCCACTATCTCTTCTGCCATCATTACAACAGCTAGCTACTTTCCTCGGCAGCTGTGAATCACATAAAGAGGCCTCTGGCTTCTAAACTTACACCAAATCTCTCAGAGATGGCATGGCCACTAGTTTTTAAAGATTGAATGATTAAAAGATAGCTCTTCTTGTATCTATCTTCTCAGAAAAAGGGTACAAAGCCGTCACTGTGGTGGTACCCTGAAGTACAAAGCTAAAGTTACCCCTAAAAGATAGTCCTACACATTAGTACGTTTTAAAGTACATATTTGCACGTTTTGAAAGGGTACTGCTCCAGTGACAGTTTTGTACCTTTTTCAGACAGAACCTATGCAGAGGTTTTCCAATAGAGCAACAGTGCCACATCTGCAGTTTTTTGAAAGTTCAAGTCTGGCTCTTTGCCTTTCACCATCGGACTAGGATTTTCCTTTCAACGCATTGGAAAATTTGACAGCATTGCTTTTGTGAGGCTGATTCTGTCCACTCCATCATTATAGCTACAGTCTCTATTTGGGGAAAATCAGGCACAGTGCCCAGCTGTACAAGTCAAGTACAAGTGGATACACATGTTTGGCTTTTCATGCCAGTAGTGAGATATACAAAAAGAAAATCAAATTACAAATAAAGAGTAACTTCAGCTCTGTCTGTTTCTAACAGGGTATGCTTGTGCAGAATATGTCCTTCAAGTCGGGACAGACTCTGACTCTTACAGGAGTCCCCAATGCTGATTCCACAAAGTAAGTCTCTGCAAAGCAACTTCTAGAATTCAGGACTTTATAAGCACCAGGAGTCATATCTCCCATTTGCTCTTTTGCAGTTTTGCCATTAACATTGGTCACAGCGCCGAGGACGTCGCACTACACGTGAACCCTCGTTTTGATGCCCATGGTGACCAGCACACTGTAGTGTGCAATTCATTCCAGGGCGGCAACTGGTGTGAGGAGCACAGAGGGGCCAGCTTTCCATTTAATCAGAACGAGGAGTTCCAGGCAAGACTCATATATATCTTAATGAAACTGCTGTTTAAGCAGATGGTAATCATAATAAATGGGCTGTGGATGAAATTGAATGACCCCTCGGGATTTTAATTAACATATTATCTTTTGTCCTATAGATAAAAATCACTTTCACCAATGAGGAGTTCCTGGTGACTCTTCATGATGGTTCTCAGATTAACTTTCCTAACCGTCAAGGTGCTGAGAAGTACAAATATATGCACTTTGAAGGCGAGGTCAGGATCCTTGGGATTGAAATCAAGTAGACTAATCAACACTTAAATAAGGATACTGTTGTATCCTGAATGCTGAATGATTCTCTGCCTTATTTTGTCACTTTTCCAGCTCTGTTATTCCACAATTTTCACTTATTCAGTATGGAGTATTTCAATCACACTTGTATGCCAAATCAGCGTTTTAATTTTGTGTGGCACTGGCTATCTAAACCACTAGAGGGAGCTAAACTACAATAAATTGCCATGAGCTTTAGCAGTGCACGTAAACCATTCTGAGAGATTTCCATCTAGTTTATTTTTCCTACTGCTTTTCTACAATGAAACATCATGTTCTTAAATCTGGTTTGTAACTAAAGCAAATTCACAAGCTATAGCTGTTGTAAAAGTTAAAAAAAGAAATACATTTTAAGACATCTTGCCATACCAAAAGTGGACGTTTCTGTAGAATGACCCAATAGCAAAGTGAAATGATTTTTTTTTACACTGCAGTAAAGCTGAAGTATTATTCCCTATTTAACTCTATAGCTACAATTGAAAGTGTAGTTATAAACGGTCAATGATGTCAACACGTACTATTACAAGTATGCACTTTATTTTTTCAAAGACCCAACTTTCAGCATTATCGACAGATGTCACTGTCCTTATGCAGCGATTGGTAGCCGTGCTGCTGTTTTCGTCTCTAATTTGCCCACTATTTTGTCCACCTCGTTCATTGCTTTATGTTAAAACATGATTTTTCTCCGGATTTTTTAAACGTTTTTTCAGCTTCTTCTGCTGTTTGTCCCATAACCCCCCGCGCGAGCCCGACACGCACCTTGACCTCCACAGAAATACGCGGGCGTTCGTACCATACAAATATTAACGGTAAGAAGCTCATTGTCTAGTTGTTAAAGTTTTGATCAGAGGCGGACAAAGTACTCAACTCTATTACTTGAGTGAAAGTACAGATACTGCTGGTCAAATATTACTCCATTACAAGTAAAAGTTGTAAAGACAGATTTTTACTTAAGTAAAAGTACAGAAGTACTTGCTTTTAAAAGTACTTAAGTACCAAAAGTAAATTTCCTTTTTTATGTCAATGCACTGTTTTATTGTTGTACGTAGTACTTGCAATACTTCTGAAGCAACTGTACAACTGAACTACAGTACAGTGAAATCCTGTAAATACAGAGTGATAAGGAAGAAAAAAAATCACAACTGTAGATGTATAACTTTACAACAGCAACACTGCTTTAACAAAAAAGCAAAACAGCAAGACTTATTTGACATCAAAACAAACATTTTAAGTGCTGTCTAATCGCTCTCGCGGTACTTTGATGTCACACACAGAACGGTCTGCAGTGCTGCTTCAGTCAAACACTTATTGTGTTTTATTAGGAGACGCACAACAGTTCTTCTGTGGCTTTATAGCTAATATTTTCATGTACACAATTTAGCAAAATCAGACAATATTGTGTCTAATATATACCACAATATTAACTTCTTATTATTGAATTGTTGTAAATAAATATCACATTTGCAGCTGGTCAGTGTTCAAAGAATGCTGGGAAATCACTTCATGTAGTCCCACAAGAGTGATTACTGATAAACTGTCTGAAAAAAAGAAAGCCATGTTTTAGAGAAGAAAGAAATCACCCACTGACTTTCAAGGCTGCTACATAGTAACGACTTTCTACTTCGAGGATCTTGATAGAAATGTAGTGGAGTGAAAAGTACAATATTTGTCTTTCAAATGTAGTGAAGTTAAAGTCATAAGTTCCCAGAAAAAATAATACTCAAGTAAAGTACCGATACTCAAAAAGTGTACTTAAGTACAATACTCAAGTAAATGTACTTAGTTACTGTCCGCCTCTGGTTTTTATAAGAGAGTTTTTCTAGCTAATATTAGCGTAGTCTATTAATTAATTATCAAAGTTAACTGAATGTTTAAACCTAAAAATATAGTTGTTGTTTTGGTAGGAAAACACACACACACACACACTCACTCACTCACTCACATTTAATTAACTTGTTTGAGAATGTAGTTTCTACTGTGGTTACAGCCAAACAGTTTTAGGAATCAGTATTTGATATCCAAATGATATAGTTAAATTATTGCAAATTCTAACTGTCTAAATGTTAATACAGTACAAGATATGTTGGAATCTTTTCATGCATTTGAGTTGCAAGTATTTCAACCAGTCTTCAGGTGTTATGTTCTAGTGCTTTGTTTTGTTCAGACACAGCTTACAGTTTGTATCACTATACATTGTTTTCGTTTTTGTGACTGATGAACCATGACAGAACAGTTCTTTTTCCATTCCACATATCCATCAACAGAGCTAAAACGGCCTCAGTATCAGCTACTTTTTGACAGGTATGAGAGGTAATGTTTTATGGCTTATAGGTTTTACATTTACGTTATTGCATTTAGCAAATTATTTTATCCAAAATGACATGGTGCGTTCAATGTACACAGATTGCCAGCGTGTGTTCCTTGGGACTTGAACCCATGAACTCTACATGCACTACCAGTTGAACTACAGCAACAATATAACTGTTGTTGGAAAGTGATTTTTGTTCTTGTGGTCATGTTGAATGGAAATGCCATGATTAACTGCTGTCTATCACATACTTATATTATTTATCTGCCTCTCTGGACTTTTCTACCATAGGAAATTTAGAATAAAGGAGATCTTTGGTTTACAAACTGCCTCTAAAAGCAGAGGAGAGTAATTTGTATTAGATTAGCTGACCCACTATGATTATCATGTCACAAAGTTTTTTAAATGATTAATTCAGGAATGTGCATTTCTCTCCACGGTGAGTAGCTTACATTTCTGCTTTACATAAAAATGTATTCTGTCACAATATCATAATAGCAAACTGCCAAATGCTGGGACTGTTCTGTCTCTGTTTGTATTTCCTTTGATCGCTTTGTTGTTCTACTGGATGTTAATTCATTGCCATGGAATGTCTTCTGTCATTGACTGGGTGCTTTTCAGGGGTCTGGTTTCCATGGAGAGCTGACATTCTGAGTGTTGAGAGTGGACATGCATAATCGGGAAGGACGGTCTGTACTGGGCATGTGCGTAGAGATGTGCAGTGGTTATTAGCATGTTTTAACATTCACAGAGGTCAGACGGTAGCATTTACCCTAAATCATCATCTGCAGTGCCAGCCACAGCAGTACAGGCAAGGGGCAAGTGATTAGCTGCCTGCCTCTGTTATCACATAAATGAAATAATACTCACTCTTGTGTAAGAGATACTGTGATGTGCGACGCTTGAGGAATTCTTTGATGTGGGAATAAATAACTCTTTCCCAGAGTTATTTTTCAAGTATATAAACGACGAAGTGTCTTTCGTTCTAGAATAAGCTATATCATTCTGACCAGTTTATCAAAGCATATATAAGATCATACTAATTACTATAATTAACGAGTGGAAAATCAAGTTAATGGGGCAATCAGTATGATGATTCCTTCATTTTACGCTCTTTTAGCTACTATAATGAATCAGATGGCAGCCGGTTTGAGGAATGGGGCGGTCTTAGTGCTTAGAAGTTTTTTTTTTTGTTAAGTTTAATTATTTATTATTTCTCTCACAATCCCATAAAAAGAGTTTATCTGGGGAAAAAAGGAATGTTTTAATTCTATTGTAGATCATGAGGAATTTTGTGTCCTCACTAGTTCCATTTTTTCTCACTGCCTAAAAGCTGTGCAGAAAAATATTTGAAGCTGTAAATTGAAATTTTTACCTCTTTGACAAAATATGATATTGAAAAAAACACTAGATGCCACTAGAAAACCAAGAACAAGCTGCTATTTCCATCAATGGTCTTCAAATATAGTTTTATTGGTTTTGGTCATTTGTATATACACAGTGTGACTTTCTGTATTTAAAAAAAAAAAAATTAATATTTCTTCTCATCTCATAGAAACAGTCTATACCTTTTCGTACAACATCATAGACCTTAGTTTGGGTAGATGCCATATTAAATTTTATGCAGATAAAAATGAAGTCAAGTTTTTACAATGGCATGCACTGTATGAAGGTTCTAGATTACATGCAATTTTCAAAACTCACAACTGAAAACTGTTTTATGAAGTTGTTTTAGGAAAAATGTTTTATTATTGACACAATTCACTGAACACACTGTACTTCTGTCCCTCACTGCCTAGTTTTCCTATTCCTGTCGAAATTGAATATCATTATAGCCTTTAAAAAGCTCTGTACTGTGTGCAAGCTTGCCATCACATTCTCTGCTACCTGTCTGTGTCTCATACTCTCTGTGGTTTTAACAGTACTAAAGATATGGAAACTAAATTTTATTTGACAAGTATCAGATCATTCAACTTTCTCTTTTCTCTTTGTCTGCTTCTTTCTTTTTCTCTCCCACAGTCACGCAAAAATACTGCATATGCATATCCATTTAAACGGATGGAGTGACAGTGTCAGAGTCCTGACAGGAAAAACAAATGGAATAAGTAACCGGTGTAGAGAAATGTGTTTAGTAGCAGTGAGAGAGTAAGGCGATAATGGGACCCATCATTACGTCGGTGCATGGGTGCAGGGCTGAGTCTAAGTGAGATGGATGACTGTGTGTTCAAACCCCACTGGAGCTCGGAGGTCTGAGTCCTACCCAGACCCTCTCACCGAAGTCTCCCAGAGAAGAGTCCGCCTTGATAAAGTCTACGAAGCTGTTATTGATATCTAAAAATGCATTTCTCAAAATAGTATTCAAATCCTGTTTCGTTTATCCATGTTAAAACCTATAATAGTGATGACTGTTATTTTAAGCAGTGGTTTAGGATCGAAGCCCAGACTCAGAGGACATCCAGATGCCTGACTCGTGTTACAGCGTATGCAGAGCGGGAGTGACTTTTGCCTTTGACTTTGATCAAAAGCCTGTAATCGACTCATTTATTCAGCGCAAAGCTGGGAGGCAGAAAGAAGCAAGTCCATGACCTGGTTGTAGCTGCTGGACGCTCAGCTACAGTGGTGGGATGGAGAGAGGAATTTTTTCCTGGGTAGTGCTGCCGGAGGCTCCTAGCATGATGTGCTGATTTGCTGGCTGATAGGAGAAGAGCTGTTTGTTTCAGTGATACGGGGGGCTGTGTCCACAGTGATTAAGAGCTGCTGGCCTTTCTGGCTCTCCCCTCTCTCCTCGTGTTATCATCAACCTTTTTGTACTCTGCCGAATCTCTTGCTATTCCACCTTTTCCAGATTAAGCTTTCTTTTTTTTCAGTGCTCGGTTCCTTTCTGCATCTTCCTATCACAGTCCGTCTTTCACGTCCCGCTGCACTTGACTCGGTCTCATCAGATTCTCTTACTCTCGTGTCACTAGACCTCGGTGGCTATAATTTACTGCAGTAGCACCAATGTACTGTATGCCTGTGTCTGGCTCCTAATCATATAATCTGTCTACAGTGCGTTTTGGTTGAGAATTGAACAGCATTAAGAATTTATTCAGTGAGCTGCAGGTGCGCTATTTTGCCTGACTTGACCCTGCTGAAAGGACCAGATGAAGAGCAACCAAGTTGTGTTCTATTATATGCAATAAATGCAATTTTTGTTTCTCCAGCTTGAAATTCTGTCCCAGCAGTCTCTTCTCATAACTCAAGAGAAACCATACACATACACTGAGGGACTGCTGTGTGTTACCTTGTGTTGTGTATCTGTATGATCACTCATTTGGGACAGTGATGGAGACAGACAGATGTTGTGTGTGAGTGTATGAGAGAAGGACACATTTTTGCTCTTTGTCTGAGTATTTGTTTGTTTTTGTCTCAGGTGTGTGCATGGTAATCAGCTCACTGGGGTCAGAGGTCATCTCCCTGGAGAAGTGCAGAGATTTGGATACCATGACGACCAGGTTACTGCCTCCCATGTCACTGCTTTCTTGCTGTCCCTCTCTCTTCCTGTGTCTCTCTCACTCATTGGCCTTCTCCTCCCTGCTGTTAGGACCTTTGTCTACTTTTGCTTGTGGAAATGATGCTTGGCCTAGAAAAACATGATTTGGAAAATTAGTAAAAACAAGAAAATCCCTTAATCCTGTGTATCACATTAAAGCCTTACTGTAGATGGTTTCAGCCTGAAAGGGATAGCTCACCCAAAAATGAAAATTCTGTCATTAATTACTCACTCTCATGTCGTTCCAAACCCGTAAGACCTTTGTTCATCTTCAGAACACAAATTATGATATTGTTGATGAAATCCGAGAGCTCTCTGACACTGCAAACACAGCAATGGAACTACCACGTTCAAGGCACAGAAAGGTAGTAAGGACTAGGGGTGGGTGATATGACCAAAATCTTTTATCGCAATATGATTAATTTTATTTTACAATAATGATACAATAGCACAATATAGTTATTTTTTGTTTTAAATAAGGTCTTTAAGATATCAAATTTTGTGATACCATAGAAATTTCATAATTCTTGTCATCAGTGCCAATATCAAAGAAAACGAGACGCTGCGTCAGAAAATGCTATGTGGTCAGCGTGACCACGCTCTGAATCACTGTGTGTAATCATTCTAATGGATGGGCGAGATGTCACGGGTGGGGTGACATAGAGACCAGGAAGCTTAAAAGCACGTGCGGTGGATACAGCGGCAGCTTCTGGGAAATGAAGTAAGCGCTCGCAGGGATGCCGGAAGTATGGCAGGGAGACGCAGCGTCTCATTCCCTCGGGGAACCACGGTTATCGTTCCAAACCCGTAAGACCTTTGTTCATCTTCAGAACACAAATTATGATATTGTTGATGAAATCCGAGAGCTCTCTGACACTGCAAACACAGCAATGGAACTACCACGTTCAAGGCACAGAAAGGTAGTAAGGACTAGGGGTGGGTGATATGACCAAAATCTTTTATCGCAATATGATTAATTTTATTTTACAATAATGATACAATAGCACAATATAGTTATTTTTTGTTTTAAATAAGGTCTTTAAGATATCAAATTTTGTGATACCATAGAAATTTCATAATTCTTGTCATCAGTGCCAATATCAAAGAAAACGAGACGCTGCGTCAGAAAATGCTATGTGGTCAGCGTGACCACGCTCTGAATCACTGTGTGTAATCATTCTAATGGATGGGCGAGATGTCACGGGTGGGGTGACATAGAGACCAGGAAGCTTAAAAGCACGTGCGGTGGATACAGCGGCAGCTTCTGGGAAATGAAGTAAGTGCTCGCAGGGATGCCAGAAGTATGACAGGTAGACAGCGTCTAGTTCCCTCTGGGAACCATGGTTACATGCGTAACCTGGAGACGTTCCCCTTCAGGAACTCGAGCTGTGTCGGAAAACGCTATGGGAACGAGTATGCATACGCCGCCAGACTTTCAAATCCCAGCCTAGTTTGGAAGAGCACAACTAAGACGAGAGAACAGAGGAGCCAGGCGTGGCATGCATATCGAGGTCATAGAACCTCACAAAGGTGAGCGGCATGGATCAACCCGCAGCGTTACAAATGTCCTGCATAGAGGCACCCGACAGGAAGGCCTTGGAGGTCGCCACGCTTCGGGTGGAGTGAGCCTTGACCCCCAGGGGTGAGTGGAGGCCAGAGGACTCATAAGTGAGGGAAATGGCATCCACAATCCACCGACTGAGGCTCTGTTTAGAGGCAGGAAGACTCTTCTTAGGGGGACCATAGCACACTAGCAACTGGTCCAATTTCCTCCATAGGGCAGCTCTGTGGACGTATGTGTCCAAACCTCACTGCTCACTGAAGACAAGTGAACAGTCAGCTATTAAATAAGATTAAGAAACTAATTTACAGTAGCAATAGGACAAAAACAACTATAGTAGAACAAATAAGAAATGCTACATAACGTAATCAAATGTACAAAAACACTGCATATTCTTCACTGTATAATTCTTACAGCATGAATATTAGACTGCTGTCATTTAAAGAGCTGCCTGGATTCAATATACTGTTACACATGTGTTTTCTTTCTCAGCTGTTTGCTTTCACTTAATACCTAAATTACTGTGTTTACGAGGATACTTGCAAAGACAGGGAATTTGATACATACAAGGGAGTGTATTTAACCATTCAAATCCTATAAAGCACATCAACACCACAAGAGCATCCAAAATCTCTACCAGTTGACAAATTTCTACCAGTTAATCATGTCTACCGTTATTTCGCCCACCCCTAGGACATCGATATAATAGCCCATGTGACGTCAGTGGTTCAACCGTAATTTTATGAAGCTACGAGAATACTTGGTAACGCTTTAGATTACAACCCGCAAAGGACTACGTAAGTATACTGAATTTACGGTGTCCGTTTCTGTAATTATAGTGTACCTATAAAGAACGTACGTGTAGGTATAAGGGAACAATGTGTTACGTTTGGGTAATAAGGGGTAACCACCAGATATGCAACCTGCAAAGAACTGCGTAAGTAAACTGAAGTTACATCGTAACTTTTTTTGTAATTATAGCGTACCTATTCAGTACCTCCGTGTAGGTATAGGGGAATAATAGGCTATGCGACGTTTGGGGAGTAAAGGGGTAACAACCTGTAAAATTACAAATCAATTATACTGTAAGTATTTTGAAACTAAGGGGTACACCGTAAAAAAAAATCCGTAAAATTTACAGTAAAATACCGGCAGCTGTGGTTGCCGGAATTTTACAGTAAAAAATACTTTTTTTTTTTTGTCAGCCAAATCACTTTCACCTAATATAACTATATGAATCCTTTTCTGTAATTATAGTGTACCTATAAAGAACGTACGTGTAGGTATAAGGGAACAATGTGTTACGTTTGGGTAATAAGGGGTAACCACCAGATATGCAACCTGCAAAGAACTGCGTAAGTAAACTGAAGTTACATCGTAACTTTTTTTGTAATTATAGCGTACCTATTCAGTACCTCCGTGTAGGTATAGGGGAATAATAGGCTATGCGACGTTTGGGGAGTAAAGGGGTAACAACCTGTAAAATTACAAATCAATTATACTGTAAGTATTTTGAAACTAAGGGGTACACCGTAAAAAAAAATCCGTAAAATTTACAGTAAAATACCGGCAGCTGTGGTTGCCGGAATTTTACAGTAAAAAATACGTTTTTCACTTCCAAAAACGGTATACTACCATAAAATTTATGTCCAATACATGTAATGTCCAATACAGTTTTTCACCGTATATAGTAGGGGAATTTACCGTTAACCATTTAACAGGTTTTTACTGTAGCATTTTTACAGTCTTTTACCGTTAAATCCACGGTCATTTTTTACAGTGTACCTATTCTAATATTACCTGGTATGTATGGCCTAAGCAACAATCTTATGTTTGGGAGTGATTTAGAAAGACGATATACTTTTTATAATTTTATATTGGTATTTTATTATAAGCCTAGGTATTTTTTTAACCATTCTATTATTAAAGGATACATGATGGAGATCTAGTGAAATTAGTTAATGAGTTTCTGCTATGATTTATAATTCACGAGTCTACTGACCTTATGAAAGCTTATTTGTCGATCTCAGCAACTTCACAACACCACTATCAAATATAAATACCAAATAACTTTGCATGATATACCTTCAAGGTTCAATGCAGCTTAAAACAAGCTTACCTCTTTCCAGCTGTTCGCAGAAAAAAATACTTGATACATTTGTATTTCAATGGATGTATACTGTGATGTTTTTATAGCAAAAAAAAGAGGGTTTAATTTGGCCATCAAACAATTAAATTAAAACTAGTGCAATATTTTTCTCTGTAATTACTGTGCAAATATACACTTGTTCTGTGTTTAAGTCCAACTTGTTCCTCCCTTGTTCCATGTAGTTACAGTGTAAATACAACAGTTGTGGGCCGTAAATTAAAGTGGTGCTTGTTACCTCTTTGTTCCATGTAGTTACAGTGTAAATACAACATTTGCGGGCTGTAATTTAAAGCGGTGCTTGTTCCCCCCTTATTCCATGTAGTTACAGTGTAAATACAACATTTGCGGGCTGTAATTTAAAGCGGTGCTTGTTCCCCCCTTATTCCATGTAGTTACAGTGTAAATACAACATTTGCGGGCTGTAATTTAAAGCGGTGCTTGTTCCCCCCTTATTCCATGTAGTTACAGTGTAAATACAACATTTGCGGGCTGTAATTTAAAGCGGTGCTTGTTCCCCCCTTATTCCATGTAGTTACAGTGTAAATACAACATTTGCGGGCTGTAATTTAAAGCGGTGCTTGTTCCCCCCTTATTCCATGTAGTTACAGTGTAAATACAACATTTGCGGGCTGTAATTTAAAGCGGTGCTTGTTCCCCCCTTATTCCATGTAGTTACAGGGTAAATACAACAGTTGCGGGCTGTAATTTAAAGCTATGCTTGTTCCCCCTTATTCCATGTAGTTACAGGGTAAAAACAACAGTTGCAGGCTGTAATTTAAAGTGGTGCTTGTTCCTCCCTTATTCCATGTAGTTACAGTGTAAATACAACATTTGGGGCTGTAATTTAAAGCGGTGCTTGTTCCCCCCTTATTCCATGTAGTTACAGTGTAAATACAACATTTGCGGGCTGTAATTGAAAGCGGTGCTTGTTCTCCCCTTATTCCATGTAGTTACATGGTAAGTGGCTACCACAAATTGCTCTGAAACGATTGTTTATACAGTAGGTCATACATAAATACATTATATATCAGGTAATATATCAATAAACATGGTGGACTGTTTTATTTAATTCAAATATTGTTTGAAATGTACTATTGGCCTACTGCTGGGTTAAATTAATGGGTTTTTAAATTCAAATCACACACAATATGACAACAGTAACAAAACTAGGCAACAGATAATAAAAGATAAAAATTTATTACACCAGTTTAGAAAAAAGCAAAGCAACTCCATACTTATACATTTATACCAAATTCTTTTGAAAAGCTTCTTTAAGAACAAATGTAAGATTTTGTTCAATTTGTTCATGTTTTTCACCCGCTGACGAAGTTAACTATTATGGCCAAACCATCACACCAATAAACACACAGTAATAAACACTGAAAGTCAAGATTAAACTGTGTATTATATCGAACTGACAGGATTTTACCGTCTTTGATTTTACTGTTTTGATCCACGTCCTCAAGCACCATTTTGACTAGTTTGCAGTTCCCGGTTTTACCGCTCATCAGTTGCCGCTCAATGTTGTGAGAACATACTCGGACAAAACCCTCCAGTTTTAAAGGAAGACATTCCAGTCAGTTTAAAAAATTTCTCTCCTCTTTGTTTCAATTAGTTTTCTTGTATTTCGACACATATTCCTGTCATGAGCGCCGCAAACACAGATAGACTCGTCTCAAGAGCCATTCTGTTTCCAGTTCGCGCTCACCACATTCACTGCTCCAGTTTTAAAGGAACAGACTCCAGGCAGTTTCAAAGTTGTCCCTCGTCTGCGCTTCAATTAGTTTTGTTCTATTTTCCACACATGTTCCCATCTTAAGCACCGCACACGGATTTCGTCGCACACCGAACCGTTCGCATTTGAACTCGCGTGACTTGCTACATGCTCTCTTTCACGTCCTCCACATTCCTAACCCAGCACCTTCGGGTTACTTATTACTGATATCAGCCCAAATTGGGTTCAATCAAGTCAGCTTCCTAACCCAACAGTCTCAACCGAGCATTTGGTTTAAAACAATAACCCAGCATGTTTTATATGTGTAGGCTATAAGTGCACAGTGTATGTTTTTGCTAAATCGCTTGCAAATATAAGATTGTTGTTAGGTCATACATACCACGTAATGTAACCAAACGTTGCATATTATTCCCTTATACCTACACGGAGGTACTGAATAGGTACACTATAATTACAAAAAAGTTGCGCTGTAAATTCTGTTTACTTACGCAGTACAGAATCAGAATCAGAATCAGAATGAGCTTTATTGCCAGGTATGTTTACACATACGAGGAATTTGTTTTCGTGACAGAAGCTTCCACAGTGTAACAGAATGACAGTGACAGAACAAAAAAACACAGATAATAAAAAATAAAAATGAATAAAAAATAGAACAAGTAAAATAAGGAATAAAAAATATACAAATCAACAATTGTATGTACAGGTATATAACAATAGACAGTTGTATGTACAGGTATATTATGTGCAAATTGAAATGTAGACTGAGTATGTGTGTTAGA
>NW_015541005.1:451714-452088 GCF_001515605.1 Sinocyclocheilus anshuiensis | reverse complement strand
TAATAAATGAAGAATAAAAAAATAAAAAAAAGAACAAGTAAATAATAAATAAAAATATATAAATTGACAATTGTATGTGCAGGTATATTACAATAGACAGTTTTGTATGTACAGGTATATTATGTGCAAATTTGAGGTGTAGACTAAGTATGTGTGTTAGATAAATAAGTGTATGAGTGTATAAATAGTGTGTGTTCCACAGTTATTGTCAGGTGTTCATGAGATGGATTGCCTGAGGGAAGAAACTGTTCCTGTGTCTGGCCGTTCTGTTGCTCAGAGCTCTGTAGCGTCGACCAGATGGCAACAGTTCAGAGAGGGAGTGTGCTGGATGTGAGGGGTCCAGAGTGATTTTGCCAGCCCTTTTGCTCACTCTG
>NW_015541005.1:427764-451042 GCF_001515605.1 Sinocyclocheilus anshuiensis | reverse complement strand
ATCCACTGACAGACGGAGGTGGGCACGGAGAGCTGAGTTAGTTTGGGCAGGAGGAGGTTTGGGATGATAGTGTTAAAGGCAGAGCTGAAGTCCACGAACAGGATCCTCACATAAGTCCCTGGTCTGTCTAGATGTTGCAGAACATAATGCAGTCCCATGTTTATTGCATCGTCCACAGACCTGTTTGCTAAGTAGGCAAACTGAAGAGGATCCAGCAAGGTCCAGTGATGTCCTGCAGGTGGGCCAGCACCAGTTTTTCAAAAGACTTCATGACCACAGACGTTAGAACCACAGGCCTGTAGTAATTTAGTCCTGTAATTTTGGATTTCTTTGGGATGGGGATGATGGTGGAGCGTTTGAAGCATGAAGGGACTTCGCACAGCTACAGTGATCTGTTGAAGATCTGTGTGAAGATGGGGGCCAGCTGGTCAGCACAGGATTTCAGACAGGCTGGTGTAACACAGTCTGGGCCTGGGGCTTTTTTCCTTTTCTGCTTCCGGAAGACCTGGCGCACCTCTTCTTCGCTGATCTGAATTGCAGGTGTGGGGGAACTTCCGAATGTCCAGCAATTCGTCTCTGGTGAAACTGATTGCAGGGATATAACTAAAGACAGGACAAACTAACAAAAACATAAAAACAACTGCGGAGCATGCCACGGAGGCAGCCATCAGCGTCGGCACCATCGCAAATAATCGTGCGCCATCGTACGTTGCGGGTTGTAATCTAAAGCATTACCGAATACTTTTTGTGTGCAAAGAAAACAAAAATAACAACTTTATTCAACAATTTTTTCTTTTCCATGTCAGTCTTCGACCTGTATTCATGAGAGTACGTGTGTTTTGTGAACTATCCCTTTAAGGCTGTGACACACCAAACCAACACCAAAGAACTAGCAGTGACAAAAGCCTTATGTCATATGTGCCCAGTTTAAAAAATTGCGCTTGAACACACCATGAACACTACAGCCAACAGCCAAATAGCATATACATTTTATGGTTGCGTGACAAAAAATAACTGTGTATCAGCTGATGTCAGTCGTCCATATTTGTGATTAAAAATGGGAAACCAACACTGAACAAAGCAGTACTTGCTTACAATTTTGAATACAAATCATGTTGATCACTTTATTCATTCCAGACGGTCATGTCATTATGACAATATATGCCTATTGGAATGCTCAGGTAGGATAATGTAACGATAAGAACAGCCTTCTGTGTGTGTTATCTTGACTTTGTCATTTGCTCGCTGTCATTCGCTGGATTCCTGTTAATCGTACTGTGTCCTAACCAGATGTCATGCAGTAAAGCAGGGATGTCCAGACCTGTTCATGGAAGGCCAAAGTCCTGCAGAGTAAAACATTTTAAATTGACAGGCATGTTATTAATCTTATTGTGAATTAGGGCTGAACGATTATGACAAAAATCATAATTGTCGATTATTCCCTTGAAATTGTAATTGCGATTATTAATTACGATTATCACCATTTACATTGAATGATGTTATATCATTGTTTGAAGCAACCGCATGCCATATTTTTAGATGAAAATAAACAAGCTGAAAACCCTCAAACTGAAAAACCTTTATTGCTTTTTTATAGTATTAAGCTTCAAATGGCATCTATTCATTGGATTGGTTTCTTCTTTAAATAAAAAAAGGTAAAATATGCATGGTATTATAATGTCATATTAAAACTAAAATTAAAACAATGGAAAAACCCTTAAGATAACTTGTAGAAAGAAAAAAAACAGATCTTAAGCACACAGAATAACATAAGTGGACTTTGAATGATTAATTGCCGCTTTGAATGATTACATAATTGTGACATCCGTAATTGTAATCGCGATTAGAAATTCGATTAATTGTGCAGCCCTATTGTGAATGGTTCATCTATGGATAAGCTTTTGTTGTCAACTCGTAATATTTAATGGATATGTCATAAGTCTTCCATGTAATGCGACAGACATCAGGCATCTCTCTGGTGACGTATGTATGCCAGACTTCTGCAGTCATTTATTCCTTTTAAACCCTTGCCTTTTCCTACAATCGACTGCAAGCTCACATAACATTTAGATCTGCTTCCATCCAATCAATAAAATTGTTTCAAATTAATTTGTTTCACTTGAATGTACATCACAATACGTGTGAAACAATACATGTTACATTATGAAGTTACAGTTAGAAAATATAGGATTAAATAAGATAAAATATACAGAATCTTAATCACATTAATATTAATGCAAGTATATAGAATATACAGAATTTGAAATGTAAACAATAGCAATGACATCATTGAGGTATTTGCATGCACTTCTTGGGTCTCTTTTAATACTGAATTTTGATTAGTGTTGTCTTTTTTATATGTATTTAACCATTTTAATTTGACTTTGTGAAGTGACTGCATGTCTTGTTTTTGCACAAAAGAATCAAGACATTGCAGCATTTCGTATAACCAAGGCCTTAGTTATACCTAAAACTTTAACATGTTTATATTGCTGCCTTGCAAAGTAGTGGTGCACATCTAGTTTCTCTTTCTTCCATGCTTCACTTAGTGCCATATTACCATCACACTAAATTCCTCTGTTCAGCTCTGTGCAGGTTCATGTACTAGTATATAGGGATTGTGATTGTCTGTGTGTGTTGCATCAGTAAGCTGAAGATGTTTGTAACCCACCTTGCTTTATACATGTCTCTGACAGAAATTTTCAGACCAGACGACTGTTTGCTTGTTTGGATCTCTGTCTGTCTTTGTGTGTGTGAGAGAGAGAGCTCCATGAAAGCGTGAAAGCATTGAGTTCAGCAACCAGATATTTTTAGCCCTGTCTCGAGACCTCTTGCTTCCCTCCGCATTTCTCCTCTCCTCCTCGGCCGTGTCCTCACCTCCTCCCCTCTGATACATGTTTATCCATGTGTTTGTGTCCATGTCTTGAGTGACGATAAGAGTGAGTGAAGATTGAATTCATCAATTGGAGCGGTTGTTTGAAGCGTAGCATAGCTCTGCTCTGAAAAGCTCACACTGCTTTATTTACAACTTTTTCTAAACGATTATTCGAATATGCTTTATGATCGTTTTTTTTCTACTTCAAAATAGCATGTTTAATTCAATGGTGTTCTTTTAAGAAATTTACTAGCAATTTCTGAGTGAATATTTTTCAATGTAAATCTTACACCATTTTTTTTTCAGTTCACCTGCCTAATCTCTCTCATTAAGACATGATTAGCAGTATTTAATTACTCTCATCAGCTGGACCTCTTCAAAGCTGACCACTCAAACACTTGAGGAAATAATCACATTTTCACAAAGTAGCAGAGGACACAGAAATGTAACTTAGTTTTACATTAGCAGAGCCTTAGTTATTATCTCACTTGAACGAATATATTTAAGGGGGTTATGAAGTCTGAATAAATATTTTGTATATTCAAGCAACACTTATACTTCCCTTCAACGGTACGTGTTCCTGCCTTATCATTCAACAGATGGCAAAGATTTTGCCATTTCTGTTTGATGGGGCTAGTGTGAGTGTAATCAGGTTAATATGTTTGACAGCAGTGCTGCCACAGTATGTCATTATAGATATTACACCCTATCACCCACCCTCACTAAGAGCAATTTCCCACATCGCTGAATATAGAGGAGATTACACAGCACAGGAGTGAGCATGCCAGTGAGAAATGAAGATGTAAAACTTCCTGTTTATTAAAGCCAAAGACAATGTTGGTGCTAGTATGTCTGTGTTTACATACCATCCAGATATGACTGAAATCTGTATCGTACTTTCTTTGCAGAGCTGTTTGATTGTATTTTTAACAACCGTAGGTTATTGAGATGTGATTCGAGGTAGAGAGAGAGAAAGAGAGGGCGGGTGTGTGAGAAGGAATCTGTGGAAAGGAGTTATTCACCTAGACTTACATAAACCCTAGCTCTATATTTAGACAGCGTGACTTCAGATTTCTGCACCAGAGTGATCGACCACATTGATCTGCGTGTGGGCCTCAGTGTTCCTCATGCACAAACTGCAGTCGGAATGCTTTGTTGGAGATAAATATGTATTGGACTGCTGCTGCTCTGCTGTATATAAGTCTGTTGAGCATTTATTATACTGTATGTTAGGAAGTATCAGGCTGCTCAGTGATTTCTTGGTGCTTATCAGACTGCTGCTGCTGCTGTGTTTTGGCTGATTGTGAGTGTGTTTTGATTAGGAGCATAGGAGACTATGTAAGTGTAGATTAAACTGGTGTGTATGAGCTTGTATCACACTCACATGTGGCTTTTATGGCTTGCTTTAAAAACAGTGATGGATATTTCAAAATGCATTTCGCCATTTTGAAACACTACAATATGTGACCCTGGACCACAAAACCAGTCTTAAGTCGCTGGGGTATATTTGTAGCAATAGCCAAAAATACATTGTATGGGTCAAAATTATAGATTTTTCTTTTATGCCAAAAATCATTAGGTCATTAAATAAAGATCATGTTTCATAAAGATATTTAGTAAATTTCCTATTGTAAATATATCAAAACTTAATTTTTGATTAGTAATATGCATTCCTAAGAACTTTATTTGGACAGCTTTAATGGCGATTTTCTCAATAATTTAATTTTTTTGCTCCCTCAGATTCCAGATTTTCAAATAGTTGTATCTCAGCCAAATATTGCCCTATCCTAACAAACCATACATCAATGGAAAGCTTATTTATTCAGCTTTCAGTTGATGTATAAATCTCAATTTAAAAAAATTGACCCTTATGACTGGTTTTGTGGTCCAGGGTCACATATGCTTTATATAAATTAACTTACCTTAAAAAAAATAATGTTCCAACAATTGTGGAAATGCCTTATTTTTCAAGCAATTCATACTTATAAAAGCACATTTTGAAAATATTTTACAGGTGTAAAGTGTATATATATTGCCTTGTTACATATAAATAATATAAATGTTCTTCATCAATTATCCGTTTAATTAAAAAAAAATGTTTATCAGTTAAATTAATCTTTGAAAATAAAATACCTGTCAAAAGTTTAAGGTCTGTATGATTTTTAATGTTGTAATGAAATAAGTCTCTCGTGCTCACCAAGCTTGCATTTATTTGATCAAAATGCAGTAGAAAAATATTAATATTGTGAAATGTTGCAATTTAAAATGTTTTTTTTTCTATTTTAATATATTTTTAAATGAAATGTATTCCTTTGGCAAATTTGAATTTTCTTCATCCATTACTCCAGTCTTTGGTGTCACATGGTCCTTCATAAATCATTATAATATGCTGATTTGGTGCTTGATAAATGTTTCTTATTATTTTGAATATAAAAAAAAAAAAAAGTTTTGCCGTTTAATATTTTTGTAGAAACTGGATTCTTTGATGAATATAAAAATGAAAGAAATGGCATTAATTTGAAATAATAAAATCTTTGTTTCATTATAAATGTCTTTACCAGAACTTTTTCATATAATGTGTCATTGTTTAGTAAAAGTAAAAAAAAAAAACTGTCCTAACTGACACTGACCCAAACTTTTGAACAGTAGTTTATGTCATTATCTACAGTATATGATAAGGTAAGATGCAGGTTACCAACTAACAGATTTGTACAGTAACATGTACAATGTTAAAATTACATTGTAATTTTTTCTGTTAAAATTACACTGAACAAAATTATAAACGCAACACTTTTGTTTTTGCCCCCATTTTTCATGAGCTGAACTCAAAAGATCTAAGACTTTTTCTATGTACACAAAAGGCCTATTTCTCTCAAATATTGTTCACAAATCTGTCTAAATCTGTGTTAGTGAGCACTTCTCCTTTGCCGAGATAATCCATCCACCTCACAGGTGTGGCATATCAAGATGCTGATTAGACAGCATGATTATTGCACAGGTGTGCCTTAGGCTGGCCACAATAAAAGGCCACTCTAAAATGTGCAGTTTTACTGTATTGGGGGTCCGGGGGGGTCCAAAAACCAGTCAGTATCTGGTGTGACCACCATTTGCCTCACGCAGTGCAACACATCTCCTTCGCATAGAGTTGATCAGGTTGTTGATTGTGGCCTGTGGAATGTTGGTCCACTCCTCTTCAATGGCTGTGCGAAGTTGCTGGATATTGGCAGGAACTGAAACACGCTGTCGTATACGCCGATCCAGAGCATCCCAAACATGCTCAATGGGTGACATGTCCGGTGAGTATGCTGGCCATGCAAGAACTGGGATGTTTTCAGCTTCCAGGAATTGTGTACAGATCCTTGCAACATGGGGCAGCTTCCCGGAGACGGTTTCTGACAGTTAGTGCAGAAATGTTTTGGTTATGCAAACCGATTGTTGCAGCAGCTGGTGGCTGGTCTCAGACGATCTTGGAGGTGAAGATGCTGGTGTGGTTACACGTGGTCTGCCGGTTGGATGTACTGCCAAATTCTGAAACGCCTTTGGAGACGGCTTATGGTAGAGAAATGAACATTCAATTCACGGGCAACAGCTCTGGTGGACATTCCTGCAGTCAGCATGCGAATTGCACACTCCCTCAAAACTTGAGACATCTGTGGCATTGTGCTGTGTGATAAAACTGCACATTTTAGAGTGGCCTTTTATTGTGGCCAGCCTAAGGCACACCTGTGTAATAATCATGCTGTCTAATCAGCATCTTGATATGCCACACCTGTGAGGTGGATGGATTATCTCGGCAAAGGAGAAGTGCTCACTAACACAGATTTAGACAGATTTGTGAACAATATTTGAGAGAAATAGGCCTTTTGTGTACATAGAAAAAGTCTTAGATCTTTGAGTTCAGCTCATGAAAAATGGGGGCACAAACAAAATTGTTGCGTTTATAATTTTGTTCAGTGTACTAACATTCACAGTGATAAATAAGGTATCTTGTCTATGTGAAGTCAAAGAACTCACACTGGCTTAAGACTGAAAGAGCTCTTGTCACAGCAGTTCCTGTGATGATGACACTCTAAATAGCAAGCATACTGACATATAGAAGTGCAGCATGAAGGAAAATTTACAAACCAGTCTATCAAAATGACGGATAATGATTATTTGTAGTGCAGCCTCTGTTTGTAAGGGCATGAAATGTTAATGTGTTAGAGGTATTTTTTGCTGAATTTCTACACATATGATTGCATTGTCAAGGGATAAAAAAGTAGTGAATCCAAACATGTTTCTGACCTGATCAGGATATAATTGAAATGTTGGATGATTCACTGTACCAGTCATAATTTTTTGTATCTGAAGAATAGTTGTTGATGTTCTCATAACAGAGATAGTCATTACAGAATTAGGTATAATCTTGCTCTTTGTAGATTTATGGTGTGTTTATCACAATGTGTCCTGGGTTTATATGTGATGCCTCCAAAAATTCTCTCCATAAATAGTTTTATCTTGTAAATCCTCTTTTTGCGAGGATGTGATTGTGTCTGTTACATTTAAAATCACCTATGAGTTTATTTGCGTGTCTGTAGTGCTGGGCGGTATACCGGTTCATACCGAATACCGGTGTTTATTTGTGTTATGATATGAATTTTTAAAATACCGCAATACCGGTGTATGTCGCTTAAACAACATTCGGAACGCTGAAAGGGGTCCCTTTTCACTGTTGCACTGTGGTGAGGGAACAGCTGTATGTGTTACTAAGCGTGAAAGTTCCGAAACTGAAGCTGTAGAACGTGATGACACAGAAGAACTCATCCACAATATCCGCGAGGTCTGACTTTCCCGGAGAAGTGTCGCCTCTCTCGGCGTCTGTTCTGTGCAGTGAGTGGCAGAGAAGCAGCGCATTCAGTTGGCCGCACCGCAGCTGACTCGTCAATAAATGAGTACAAAACAGTGTTTCCTAGCACCTGTCGCTTACTGATTGTTTGGAATTATAAATATGAGCGTAGTTCGTTTGTTAATATCACATTCACTTTTTTGTTTGTTGTTTTTTTTTAGTTTGTTACTCAGACGCAGTGCGCTGCATGAGACAAAACAACCGCATAACCGCTCTTTAGTGTAGATGTAGTTGATTTTATCAGACGATGGTGCGATTATAAATGAGAGTGACTCCTGGTTAACGTATTAAAAGGGGTCGTGTTTAGTCACTATGTAGTGTGGTATTTTTTGACAATATTCACTCATCATGACAGTAAAATAGGGCATTTTAAGTCAATATACTGCAGTATTTCCTCTCTCAATCAGTAGAAAATATGGTTAACACCCGGTCATGCATGAAAAAAAAATACCGTCATGTACCGTGAAACCGGTATAATTTTGAAAAATTCTGTGATATAAATTTTTGGTCATACCGCCCAGCAGTATGTGTCTGTTCCATTTCTATGTGCATGTTTATGCGTCTTCGGCCCCGCTGACCTTCATCCCTACTGGTGCCATTGAGGTGGCTTTAAATGTGTAAAGACGTGCTCCCTGCTGCCACTCTCACTCTCAGTGCGATAACCCATGCAGCTGTGCATGGAGCTCTTCTGATGTGACCTTCAGCTCTCTCCAACCAGCCCTTACGATTCCCCTTCTGCACTTGCTTTCAATGTCACACTCATATACGCACAGTGTGAGACTCTGTGTAGAACAGCAGCCTGTGATTAAATAATTTCCTCTCTATAGGATGCTTGGCCAAGGATCCCAATAGCCTTTAATATTAATATGCAATGAGATTAGACCTACAACAGCTAAAGCTCATTTTAATGTCTCCTGCTGGCATTCCAACAAATCCATTACAGGCCAAATTGAGCGCTAGTGAGTTAAAATGAGCATGCCAAATGCAACAAAGCTTTATAAAAGTTAAATGTATTTTAATTTTAAAGCTCTTTATGCTTGCACTCAAGTGCCTTACATTGTCTGAATAAAGTCCATTGGATAGCTGACTCTCTAATTCAGTATTTCTAATGCACAATTTAGTTTGTAAATCTTTTCACATGAGCAATTAAGTTCTCTATATCTGGCTTTAAATCTTTAGTTGTAATTTCTATTTATGGCGGATCATTCGGGAGTCTAGTGTTAAAGCAATATGTAACAGTACGTCAGCATGAGTCAGTTGGAGGGGTCCTGGTGGTCTCATTCAGTACCAGTTTTTATTGGGTACTAGTGCATCAGACTGCAGCTGCTCATTGACCCAGACAGATAATGAAAGTCTGTTTATATAGCTTTGTGCTTTAGAGAGAGAGAGAGCACTGCCTAAAGGCAGAGCAATTCATGAGAATACCTGCATGTGGCTGTGTGTGCAAGCACATCCAAACACAATGCTGTGTTTACATGGAATCCAGTGTTTTATTGACTTATTTATTGGCTTTAAGACAGTAATACTAAAATATTTACACAAGCCACCTTAAGTACTTAATATTGTTTTCATATATGCAACAATTCCCTGTTGCAGACTGGAAACGCTCATGGGTATAATGGGAATCAGTCGTATGTAGTTTGTTGCAAAATATCACAAAGATTGTAATAGAAAGTCATGGTGTTATAATTCTGCTTGATTGTGGTTATGTATCAATAATCTCATTGGTTATTCCACATTAATCTCAACTGGTCTTGCTTCGGGGGATCAAGTGATGATCCGATACAGTCTCAAGTTGTTTGGTGCAAGTAAACAAAATTGTTCTTTTATATTCAAACATCAAACTTTATTAATATTATATGAACTGCATATATCCAATGATTTTCTAAATTATTAACATGATGCATGCTAAATAGAAAAGAAAAAAACAACAACAGCAACTTTAATTTCTCTCTCTTTAATTTTAATTTCTTGCTCTCAGCCACAGCTCAAAACACATTCTGGTCAAAACAAAGCAAGCTTATCCTTATAGTGAACTCATTTTTAATGTTGTCTGGTACAAATTTGCTTTTAACCTGCATAATTTTATTTGCATGGTATTTGAGGATGAGTGCATTAGGACTCGACAATAAGGACTGCCCAAAGGCCTGGGGAGGACACTCGGAACAGTTGATGGATTTTTCACTGGCCAAGTGGGGCCACTGCTGTGTCGTCACGAAAGTTTATCATTTGCAGGTGTTTTTAAGCCTTAAATTTAAACATTCAAGTGATTTCAAAGCATTCAAGTGCAAGAAGACATGAAAAACAGAACTCCATTCTGTACTCATGCGCTGTGTTCTGCATGTACAGCGTGCACACAGAGAGACGCGTCTCCGTCAACGCACAAGCCCCTAATAGAGTTCTCTTTCATGTCTTCTTGTCCTTTAATGAACAGATAAACCTTGCCAGTTTGAACACAGAGCCGTGTCTCAGGCAACGCTCGGGCCCCGAGTTTCTTTCTGTGCCTCCTTGTGCTTGAATGTCAAAATACCTATCTTGGCAAGTATCCTTGACAGTCGGTTATATCTGAAATGAACAGTAAACGGCTGAGAATGAAATCAAATGTGTATCACTATATTGTACCCATTCATTGTGTCTGAAGTGACAGCGCCTAATGACCGGTGTCAGTGAAAATGTTAGAAGGGCAAGGAAAAATTTGAAGCACTGGCCCAAAAAATCCTTAGCGTTGAGCCCTGTGCATGTCATGGCCTCTTCCCTTTAGATGTGATAATGTAATGTGGATACATGGTCTTTAACGTCAACAGAAGATATGGAGAGTGTTTTCTCCTTCCTATTAAGGCTAATAAGTCTATTTATTTACAGTTATATGGTTAGTTTCATTATTTGCATCGCGTTTTTCCTTCTCTCCTCGACTCTATCAAAATAGATCTTTGATACGACCCACCAGTTGAAAACCACTGCCATACTAATAAGATTCTGCTGGGATTAACGTAGAGCTCAGAATAAACTGTTTACATTTTGCTTAGGATATTGCCAGTATTTGCAGTCATTTACCAGTCCACACACAGTTTTACTGGACACTTCGGTATAGCTCTTGACGTTTGAAATCAGCACATTTCAAAACCGTATTTTACACCAAACGTATCTGTTGTCAAGGTTTGTCATTTTATCAGTAGCGTGCATGAGGGAACTCTCGCCCTTGAGAGCAGTGGTGGGTAACTCCAGACTCACTCTCTCTTTCACACACACCCTCTCTGTCTATCACACAGTGTCTCTCACTTTCCTCTGCTAACTCTATCACCTTTTCTTTTTTCTCTCATCTTGTCGCTTTCTCGCTCTGGTCCCTTTTGACTCACCCGGTTCGAGCTGATAAGCACCTTGTCATCTCTGTCAGGCCACCCAGGTGCCGTAAAGTCCCCTTAAAGTGTAAATGCGTGTTTGTGCATGTGAGAGACTTTGTATTATCTGTGTGTGCGAGTGTTTGTAGCGATTCATCTCAAAACTTCTCATGGGGGTCTTTTTTGTCTTCAGGGAGTCCGAGGTGCTACTGCCGCTTCACAACCTTTCTGTCCTTTCCTGAAGGCGTAATACAATCTTTCCTGCTTTCCCTGCCTACTGTGCTGAACTGCCTAAGGCAGTGGCTCTACAACTGCCACTTTGTCGTTTTAATTCTGATTATAAAACAAGTTTGAATAACAACCGAGATGAAAGCAGAAGAGTTGGCAGCCTGCTGTATTTCCCTAAAGCACTTTGTGTCTACAGGGCAGGTTTGGACAGGAAGATAAGAGTGCTGCTAATTTTGTTGTCTCATCTTCAGAAAGATGAAGCGCTGTGAAAAATCGCATCGCCATCTTACATTCTACCCTTCAGAAGAAAGGAGTGACATTTGAATAATTCTAATCAATGCCACATCATCGTTCCCCACTGAGTTTAGAGAATGCTCGTGTCGCTCTAAGAGTAATTTGTGTCACTTGGGGTTAGCGACAGCTGACTTTTTATTCCGCCTCTCCTCGGTGGCCCTCCCGTACAGCCTGGGAGACTTGTTCCTCTCTACTCCACTGGAGAATCGATACCGTAAATAGCCATAATAGAATTATGGCCGTAATGGAAGAACAAACTACTCTCTGTTTACTTTCCCTTCGAGTCCGTTGGGATGTGTGCGGGGCAGGGAATGATATGACAGCGGGTGGGAAGATACAGGTCTGTTTAGGGGAATAAACACCAATCAGCGCTCGCCTCAATATCTCTGCAGGGGGAGGAACGCAAGCTGGGTTCGTTCGACTTGTGTGAGTTGCAAAATCCACTAGTGGTGTTGGTGGCCTGCCAGATTTCACATTCCTCCACTTGGATTTGTTTGTGTATGTCTTTCAATAGATGGAGGAGGTAATTCGTCATCTCAATGGAGTTTTTAATGCTGTCAGTTGAGATAAACTCTGATTGGACAATTAATATGATGCATCAGGGAGCATGTCGGAAATGTATGCCATGTTGATCTCATCATTAAATTTATTAAGTTTGAAAATGGACAGGTATAGCTCACACTTATATACTTTTTAATGACTTTTTACAGGCTGTAACATCTGTGAAGTCCATTTTATAATGGGGTTGGATTATAGCCAGATTTCAGTAAGGCAGACATGTTTTCATAGCCAGATTTATGAGGACACATGCAAAAACTTTTTGAAGAATGAGAAGGGAGGGCATTCATTTATTAATTTGCCGATTCATTTGCTGAAATTACTGAGAATGTCTTTAAATATAAATAATTGTTCAGACAGATTAGGGGTCTTTTGTATATGTTGTATGTGTTTAAATACAACTTTGACTTTTTATGCTGATTTTGAAAGACATTTATACTTTTATTCAGACAGGATGCATTAAATTGATCAAAAGTCACAGACATTTTTTAATGTTATAAAATATTTCTTTTTTCTTTTTCTTTTTTACTTTCTGTTTGTTAAAGAAGAAAATGTAATTTGAAATAATGTCTCCTTAAAATTAATCTTTTTCATCAGAGGAATACATTGCATTTTACAATGTATCAAAATAGTAAAACTGTTGTTTTAAATTGTAATAAAATTTCACAATATTGAAGACTTTTTTCAGAAACAGTAAGCACATCTTATTGACCCTAAACGTTTGAACTGTCGTGTACATATACTATTGTTCATTATTTAATGCTCATAACAATTTAATGTAAATTTACACAACTTTAAAATGTTAAAAATGGATATGTAGAATTCAACATTAACCTAAGTTGGTAAATGCTGTAAAAATCCCATGAAATATGTTAGCTACTACATGAACTATTGATAATGAATGATTATAATGAATGACAACCTTGCTGTAAAGTGTTTCTGTTATTTGTGACAGTGTATTGAATAACACCTAGTGTTATAGGCATGGACTACAGTTGTGTAATGTGATTACTCCCCATTTTTAGCAGGATGTAGGAGTGCTCCACTCTCGTTCTGGCAACAGCATCTGCGCTACGGTTACTCTTCTTTTGCATTAGGGCGATGGGGATCAGCTGACTGTGGCATTTGAACATGTACTTTTGGCAGAGATGCTAGGTAGCACCATTTGATAGTGGGTTGGTAGATGTGTGAGCTCTGGCTTACTGTCTCTGACGATGGACGATTAAAGACAGTGCAGAGAGTGGGAATAGAACCCAAAAATAGGCGCATTGTTTGGTTTGTTCTCTGAACAAAAGGAGAACAGCTGTAGATGCCCCTTTGCTGTGAATATTTCATGAAGGATTATAGCTTGGCTCTAGCGCTGGTACCCTGTTTAGCACAGGGGGTTGCCTAGCCGACGACAAGCAGAGCCTTTTTAACTATTTTTACCTGCTTTATTATTTTAGAGAATTGCAAGTCCAGTGAACCTTGAAAGATTGGCTTTTGGAAGGCCACAGAAGGAACTACACAAGAAACAAGTAGTTTATTTTCATTCTCGAAATACTTGAATAATAATACCAAATCCACACTCAAATCCAGCTTAATTTAATCTTTATTTTTCCTGAAGGGATCTTAATGGTGCCCATATCCCAATATTTAAATCCGTCAAAATTCTTTAACTGCTCTTAATATGTATACTTCAAGGCAGTGGTTCTCATGGTGCCCACTAGGGGGCCTCTGCAAGCTTCCAGGGGACCCAAAATTATTTGTTACCAGTCTTAATTAAAGTATAAAAAATTATTTTTATTATATCTTTGTTGAGAAAATGGATATTGTCTAGGACACGGTGAAGATGAAGTCTGTAAATTTTGCATGTTTAATATTTCTACCAGTTTAAAAAAAGTTTTTGCAGTTCTGCTTTTTGTCACTAGTGTTTACACACTTCAACTTTTAGTGCCTTTGTACGCTAATAGGGCTCTGTCTTTTGTGTAATGTGTACGGCACTGAATCTACTGAGGCCTGGACATGCTTTGCCCTCTCTGCAGATCTGGTAAGCACTCTTCGGTGTGTGACTCCAAGCGTGCACCTCCAGGTCATGGTTGATTACTTCTTTCAAGATTTAGGAGAAATTACTTCTAGTGTCCCAAAGGTAAGGCCGTCTAGAGAGATCTCGCCTTGTTGCTTGAATTAGTCTGTAGATCTTACTACTGGCTTTCCTCTCAATATTCCTTGCCTGTGTGGTCATTCTGGAATGAATTTATAAAGAATGGCAGCAGTGGTTTTGAAAGGATCAGCTTAATCCACGGTGCTGTGTGTAATAGAATCAAGAGCTGCTATGTGATGCCTCCTTTTTAATTGTGCAAACCAGACATGTATTTTTATATCAAAAAGCATGATTTATTTTACTGCAATGAGGATAGGGATTGCATGCTCAATTATACTCTGCTTTGATGTAAATGGTTAAAATGATTTCTTTGCAGTTAAGGTATAGCTAAGAGCTTCTAACCACATTATCAGCTGCTAGCGGTTTATCACCCGTGCCCAGGCGTCAGAAATATGTTGCATGCGTGCAGCACCACGGACAGCGCCACTTGCTCTATGGTGCTGAAGCAGTACGCAACAACTTGTGCAAAGTAGGCAAATGCACTATCCTAGTATCCTCACTGGTTAAACTAATGGAGAGAAGTATAAAATGGCAATTTATCTAACGTAGTCTTGACACAGCCAAGTTGAACATGCAGAATTATAGCAGTCTTAAGCCTTTTTTATTTTAATGTTTCTTTGCTCATTTCCTATTTAAAACATTAATTTCATAACCCTTACTTCTGCTGTAATTCCTATGGAAATTATTTATGCAACATTAAACTGTCTTTGTAAGTGCTCTTTTTCTTGAAATGTAAGCCACTTCTTATGCAGCATTTGCATGGCATTGATGTGTAAAGACGCCTTCACAATCTAGTAAAATAAATCTACGTGTTTGTGCACTGCATAAGATATCAGTCTGTTTTACACCATAATGGCCAAATTATGTTCCTCAAAACGGCTGTTATAATATATTACTGACCGTTTTCTCGCATTGATTTTGATTAGCCAGTCGACCTGCGCAATTCTGTCGTCCTAAACGCAAGAGAGCATACATTGTACATAACGAACGGCACACTGTTTCTTCATTCCAAAGTCTTAATGCATGCGCCTTACATAAATAATAGAAATGGATAACAACCCATTTTATGAGCTACCTGCGCTCAACACTACGTTCGTTTCGCACGTGTACATAGGACGTTCTCGCACACAATAATGTCACAACGGCGTGCCACAACACTTCACTGCGTGTTTTAAGATTCGTCAAACGCGTATCCCCCGCACGCCGCATGTTTTGTGGTAATAGTGTTTTTTCGCACATTTTCTCCCGTAGATTTTTTAGTCATGGCAGTGGCACAGGAGAAAAGGGGAGTTGCCGGTACACACTGCTCGATTCGTGTGTGTGCACCAAACATGCCTCATCTCGTGAGACGCAGGTGAAAGGGACTCTGAACTCGCCAGCGTCAGGCGCGTCAGTGCGCGCTTACACCCGCCTCGCTCAGTTGGAGTTGTTCTCCGCAGTTCAGCGAGCGTGAGGCAATGCGAATTCACCTGCTGGAGCACTGTGATCACGCTGCGGACTACCAAAGTTGATAGTTGAATAATAAAATATGAGTTTCGACCCATAATGTTTGGAATTAAGGACACTCGGCGTTTTATGTGGATTACTGAGCGTGCAGATAAATGAGAAACATCCCTGAGCGACTGAAGCAAGAACACTGAAGGAAAGCGATGCAACACGCTCCCTTTCACCAAACCTCGCGACGAAACCGGTTTTTATTTTTTCTTTGGGAATATATGTACAGTGTGGAAAAGGATTTGGGAAGATTTCTGCACCTTTGGGAAGGAAAATCCAATTTCGATAAGTAATAGGAAGGACCAGTAAGTTAAAATAGCAGACGGCGGTAATTCATACGGTCAGACTACTGAATCCTATTTCCCTTCCAGACAAATCGGTTGCATTCTCGTGTCAAACTTGAGGAGTAGACACCATCGGGAAAAAATGGAAAGAACATCAACGGATAACGGCGATGACTTGGATTTTCAGGATGTGGGAATACAGATTTAATTTATTGGTCTAAATGAACAAATCGATTGTCAAAATACGTAAAAGACTCAGAGTTAGCACTGAGTTTTGGCTCGTATTGTAATTGGCTGAAGACAAATCATTTTGTGGACGGTTAAGCAGAGGTTATGTAATGCACGAACTGAGAATTACATTTTCTTGTCACAGAGCTGCAAGTTGGAATTTTGCTTCAGTTTGATTAGACGCTTTTTTTCGTATAGGATCTTTTTTTGGGAATCAACGTCGCTCTTTTTTTAGTGCCCTGCGGCACGCAATTTTGATGTCAGAGGAGGTAAGGCAACTCCTTATTGCAGTTAATGTTTCATGTCTCCATCCCTTTATTATAGGCTATATACACGTTTTTTTTTTTGCTCATATTTAATATTTCTGGCACTGCTGAAGTACACCCTGACGATAGTTTTTTTTTTTTTCGGGTGAAATGCTGTTCGTTGTGAATCTTTGTGGCACATTTAGTTTCAATTCCGTTGCAGAAGTAACGCTAAGCGCTTTTGCTTCTAATTAGGTTAATTCAGAATCTGTCTCGTTGAACTGATGAAATAAACACGCAAAACGCATTTTGGATCAAAGTCAAGAATACAATGCGAGGACACTTGTATGTTTGCAGTCATGCCTTTCTATGGTCTTACAGAAACTTATAAGAGAAAGAAAAGTACCTGCTCAAACAAAACATCGAGACTCTGGCGTTTAATTATCTGTGAGGTGCGTTATAAGACGGACAGTCACATTTCAGCGCAACAGTTAGAATGAGGAAAAAAAAAATCGCACAAAAAATTTCACAAGTTAGATTAGCTTTGTGGCGAGACTGCGGAGACAGCGGTTTATATTGTTGACGCAGGTGTGACAACAGGAATGTTCTCAATATTTTTGTAGCTTTTGTAACACGATATTTTTGCAACCGTGTTTGTGAGCGTCAGTGCTTTGGCTCAGATCGTGCCCATCACTGACCTATAGGCCACCTGTCAGACGAAAGCTGAATTGTGTCACGAATCTGCTTGTTAACAGACGTTCCAGGACCATTACAGCAAATCTGATGTGCTTAGAGACAAAACATTTATCAAGCTACATCGTGTCTAGTGATATTGACATCTCAACTGTTGTGACCTAAGCTGTTTCACAACTGCGTTGTCACACACAAATGCTATACTGTAATCATTTTCTTATGTAATTAATGGTTTCCCGTAAACCCCCTTATTCACCTATAATAAAAGTAATTCATACTTTTTTACTTTTACTTTTAACAGTACTTTTTAACAGTAAAAAAAATACAATGTAAGGTAACTTGCAGTTAACTAAATATATGATTTTAATGAAGCATTTTACTTTTTTTTTTTGTCAACATGGCAGTATTTGCATTCAAATATTGTTATATGATATTGTTATAGTATTGTTGTGGAAGTCAGTTGCCTTATTAAAAGGGCATTCCCACAATATTTGCATTAACAATCACATTTGTTTGATTTTATTTTTAAAAAGTTACTTTCCATTTTTTGATAACAATTAGATATGATGGCCTGTGTTATTTAGCCTTCTTTGTTTTGTTTAGCATTATTTAAGCATCGTTCCACGGTTGCTGGAGAGACAGGTTTTATGAGCAAGTCATGTGACCCTTCGATTATACCACCAGTACTTTTTACAGTAAAAAACAAATAGGTTGGTATTTTCATTATTCATTATATTTAATTATATACATACAGTAAGGGTCTGTCAATTATACAATCACCAAAATGGCTCCTGTAGTGCTTTTGACATTGTCATTGCATTTATTTATTTTTTGTATTGTAAAGTTCTGTTAGCAACAGCTTCCAGTGTATTTCTGGTAAATTTAGCAATTTGTTGTTTCATAGTGGCTGTCATATATTGAATTGTGACTGTCACAGGGTTGATGTCTCTGAATCAATCACTATTTTTGTAAAACTGTTAGTAGCTTAATATGATCAGATATGAACAGATAACATAGGAACATGATCTCATTTCCAAATTATCATTGGCCCGTAAATTAATATTGCAGTAATATTTCATCAGTGGACATCAAGACTACAACACAGAATGTTTTAGCTGATCCGGTTATGCTTGAGGTCCCATCGCTCTTTAGCAATGATTTATGTATAAAATCATGGCTTAGACAGATTTGGTTATACACATACAGCCAGATTACTCATTAAAAAGGCTGCATCCCCACCAGTCCTGGTATTACATTTTACTTAGTTCTGATAATATATTAAATATATGTCATGTGGTAGGTTATAGAATTTAAGCATGCATGAATAATGGGAGACAATGAGGAAGACAGAGGGATACTGTGCCAGAAACGGATGTTGAAAGGGGTTGTTGAGCATGTAGGGCGGCTTAGGGTTTGCAGAGCAGGCTGCCGATACCATATAAGAGAGAACAAAAGAGTGTGTGATAATCTAACAGCCTATAAGGACTGGCAGAGGCAAGACGAGAGGGAGGGAATGAGGAGGACCTACTTGAGTGCTCTTCACTTTGTAAAGTCTGCCATCGCTGCACACAGATATACACATGTGTACGCTCACTGCAGGGTCTTTTACTTCAGTCAGGTGCTCTTCAGCTCTCTCAGAGAAAGTGACTCTGGACAAGTCACTACTCCAGAGTCCAGCCACCCCTGATCTCCTACCCAAACCAAACAACACTGCAGAATTCCCTCATGGCCGTGTAGTTGTTGTGCAAGTTGTTATTATTACACAAAGCACATTCTGTATTACCTGGAAGAGATGTCTAGTGTTTAAGATTAATACCACATTTCTGGTCAGTGGGCTGCTACGCCTGGCACATTGGAATCTGAATTCCCCAGCGACAGTAAATTCATAAAAGCACTGTTTCAGCGCCGCTCCTGCTCTATGTTGTGTTGTTGCTGAGGGTTTTAATAACTGAGTGAAATTCCCAAGGATCTTTAGAACTCATTAGCTGTTCATGGCTAGAAAGGCTGGTTGTGTTTGTTGTTGAGTTGTCAGGATGTGTGTATATGTGTCCTCCAGCGTGGCCCACACTATCAGTGCTGCTGTCTGTCTGCACTCACACCTGCTGGAAATTCAGCAGTGCCTCTGGGTGAGTGAGCTGCATTATGGAAACTGTGAAACCAAGTCCAGACAGGTTTATTTTGTTTGTTTGTGTTTTGAGCATTTCAAAGGCAATAGAAAAAGAATCTGTAATTTGCATTACTGTTGCAGGGTTAACACGGCATTATAAAGAATATCTTTTTTTAACATGAGAGAGAATGAGAAGAGCATAATCAATCAATCCATATTATTTTAAATTGTATTTAAATAATGTAAAATACATAATTTAATGTATGTAATAAGATTTGTCATGGTTGGGTGATCAAACCCTCCCTAAAAACCAAAAAAAGAGATTTTTATATGATAAGAATTTTTTATCTGATTCAGGGCTCAACACTAAGGATATTTCTGCTGGCCTGGTTGGGGCAGTGGTTCAATTTTTTTTGCCCTGCCAACATTTTCACTGGCCCTGCCACAAAAAATTGCTGTTATCATTGTTTTTGAGCCATGTTATCTTGGATTGTAATAAGTAAGCTTATATGAAACCAAAATTTTTGATACAAGTTAAATTTTACAAATCTCAATTCAATTCCCAATTTCAATCCCACAGCAAAAACCACAAGTCTAATGTAATTGGGGGAAAAAAAGCTCAAACGTTGTTAAAGCCAAGTAAATAATCAGTAAATAAGAACAAATGAACAAATTACAAGCAATAGCACAAATAAATAAATAGAACAACGATTAAACAATGCTTTAGGTTTATATGTGTTCAGGTGCAGAAATTGAATAATCAAATGGAAAATAAATGTAAAATTGTAAAAAAAACGTTCACTTAAGATATAACCAACTTTTTTTGAGGATACGTGGCAAGACAGGTATTTTGACATATTTTTGTCTGTATTTGTCCATAAAGAAGCTCAGCTTGGGGCTCGCACATTGCTAGAGATGCAGCTCTCTGTGTGCACACTGTGCTCATAGAACACACTGAATTGAGTTATTATTTGCGTCTTCTTGCACTTAAATGCTTTAAAATCGTTTAAAAGTTCAAATTGGCAAGGTGTATTTGCCCGTTTAAGTACAAAAAGATGCAAAAGAGAACTCGATTCGTTGTTTGTGTGTTGTCTTCATGCTTTTGAATGCTTTAAAATCACTTGAATGTTTAGATTGGCTAGGCTTGAAAACACCTGCAAATGCTAAACTTCCATGACAATGCAGCAACAAATTCCTCAACTGTCCCGAGTGTCTTTCACACTGGCCATATTTTTTTGTATTTATTTATTGTACTTCTAACAATTTCCATTTTACCTTTTTGCAGTTAACTTTTCATATGAAATAATGAGATTGTAATCTTAGTTTTGAATGTATAGCACAGTCTAGAAAGCAGTCTGCCTCTCTCTTCTCATCTCTCTGCTGTGATGGTAGGGGATTAGTGCTGTGTTTAGCTGCAAAATCTGTGAACCAAATCACACCCTTCTCTTTCTTAACTGCTCCTAATAGATCAAATTAGGAGGCAGCAAATGTGAAATATTCCTCATGGCCACCAGCTGTTTACTCTGGAAATTAGACAGCACACTCTGCATACAGAGCAGCTGCAGGTGCTGCTAGAGGACCTTAGTGAGAACACTGACATCATCTGCCTTCATCCAACTGTGGAGGGCACAAGATCCCTAGCTGCCCTCTCGCCAATCAATCGTACCAGTCTGCTTTTATTTTTCCTTGCTAATTATTTTGGGTTAACCTAAATTGGGCATTGCAGCTCCACATAACTGGCGATTGTGAGAAAGCTATGGTTATTGAGGTCTAAAAATGGTGAGATTTTATTGCTGAAAATTGCTAAAAAAAAAAAGTGAACAGAAGTTATTTTTAATTAGAGTTGATGATTTGTAGTTGCATGAGGAAGAGTTCGTAGGTGGAGTTCGCTATGTGGCAAAGTTATGCAAATGAGCAGTGATGTGATGTTGAGACTACCAATAGGAGTGCAGACAGTGGATCATGCATGGTCTGTCTCCTGTGACATACTGTAGTGAGTGTAGGCAAGATGGAGGAGACGTTAATGTTACTGTGAGTGATTTCTCTGTTCTATATGATTTGTCTCTGCCCACATGTAGCAATATTTTTTTAGAGTTGTGTGGAAAATGGTCTGAGTTGACAGCATTCTAAATGACTTGTGTTCATACATTGATAATCATTCATCATTCTTATGAAATGTTCTATTCACTGTTGTAGTTTATATACAAAATCTTTCCTTTGCAGAATGTTAATTTGTAGCAGTCCATTGATTTAAAAATAAAATTAGATCTTATATTTACTTAGGTTTACATGAACTGTAGTCATAAGTGTTATTTACCATTTTAATTCCCCACCGCTTTTTTGCCATGGATTGTGTCTTCACCACTTTGTGAAGTAGTTTGCAGCAGGAATGCATGTAATAGAGGAAGAACCCCCAATTTGTTACGCTGGACCTTATTTTGTTTGTGTGTGTAATAAGGAGCAGTGATCCAAATAATTTTTTTAAAGAATGGTCATTGTGGTTGTCCTCAGCATGGAAAAGCAAAAGTGGAAACATTCCCTCAGAAACATGCTCAACTGTAATACCTTTCATGCAAAAACCCCAAATAGTAACTGATTTTACAAAAATCCTGTGACCAACAGTGGATGATGCAGAGATTCAAATTTAAATATGTCCCAAGCACATAATTGAGAAAAAAAAGAAAACCGTATGTAATAAGTATGCTTAGTGGTGTCACAAAATAGGGGTGTCGCACACCGGATGAGAAGTGCCGCGCTGAGGCGTCTAGGACAACTCACAGGTATTGCAAACTGGACATGTCATGTTCAGTTCAAGACAACAGTCCAAAACAATCCAATCACCTAACAGGCAAACGTTCACATCAGTGAACAAAGTGGAGTTGATGAGTTTGACCTTCAGTGTTTGAAAAATCAGAGCAAATGGAAAGAGACAGCGCTATATATTATTATAGCTCTCTATATGAAGTATACAGACTTTATTCAAGTCATAGAAAGACAAATGTTTTGCTGAAAAATGCACAATACACAATCTTCCAGCCTAGGATGAAGTCGTGATGTACCTTAAAAATTATTTATGACAAATATAATGTGATTTAATGGAAAATGTCCTGAATCGTAGCTTGGACCCGCCAGTGGAAACAATGTGTTCCAATTTTAAAGGCACTGCACTGCACTTTTAGTCCATTGTGTGACCCCCCTTTAGTAGGTGGCAGTAGACTTGTGCCGGTATTCGGTAATGCGATATATCACGGTAATGAATATGCACGATATTGTTATCGTGGGCACTTCTAAATACCGTGAATAATTATATATTACAAATTAATCAGAATTTTTAATGCATTTTAAGAATACTTTTCCCATCAACTGGTCAAAATGCACAACACCGCTGTATGCTGCATGAAAGACGCATGCGCACTCTGAGGTAAACAAGCGCGAACGACAAGCACATGGCGGAACATGTGAGAGACGCTCTGGATGAAAGCACACTTTCACTCTCTGACAGCAGATGGCGCTAAACTGCAGAAATAATAATAATAATAATAATAATTCATTTAAATGCAGCCGTTACCCCGGAAACCCTGTAAACAAAGCAGCTGCAATACTTTCTGTTTCTGAAATGATTTATGTTTAAATGATTTAAACAGCCATTCAGATTTGTGTATTTGCTATGATGTTCATCACAGCACCAAATACTTAAATATTTAGACTTAATAGACTATTTATTTTCAAACTTTTTTTACATTTTAATCTGGACTACAACATGCCCTAGATATTGTTTGAAAGTGTTTTGATTCTTTATTGTTCGGTCACACTTTACATTAGGGCTTCATTAGTTAACATTAGTTAATTCATTAGTTAACAAACTGCCAATGAAAAATTCTTCTGAACATTCATTAATCTTAGGTA
>NW_015541005.1:418832-427754 GCF_001515605.1 Sinocyclocheilus anshuiensis | reverse complement strand
CGTGATAAAAGCATTAGCAATTAATCGCAACATGAAAATTTGATACTGGCATATCCCTAGGTGGCAGTATTGTACCTTAACTCTGGTTGTCACCCATCATAAAACAGAAAGAAGACGACAGTGACACAGTGTGTATCTACTACTGCTGTTGAAAAAAATCAAAGATGACAGACAAAAGAGAGACACTCTACTCACAGTCGAAAAAGTTTGCTCGGCAGTGTGAAAGTTTCTTTGGATTCTGTAAAAAAAGATGGGGTGTTAGACACCCCAGTCTGCAGGAAGCAGCCACCGAAAAGGCACAATCTCCATTAGTTTTCAACCGTGATTTTGGCACATTTAAGAGGCAACTCTGAGACAATCTTAAAGGGGTCATATGATGTTGCTAAAAAGAACATTATTTGGTGTAATGAAATGTGTTTATGCGGTTTAAGGTTAAAAAAACACATTATTTTCCACATACTGTACATTATTGTTTCTCCTCTATGCCCCGCCTTTCTGAAATGTGTCGATTTTTACAAAGCTCATCGGTCTGAAAAAGCGAGGTGTGCTCTGATTGGCCAGCTATCCAGTGCGTTGTGATTGGCCGTGGCCTTAAGCGTGTGACGGAAATGTTAAGCCCCTCACCATACAGTGATGATGCCCTGTCAGGCCGGAGCGATGATTCAAAAACATGAAAACCCTTTAGGTAGGTGTGGCTGACTCTTAACTTTTATAAAGAATATCTCTTTGGATTTGAGAATTTAGTCTTTACAACTTTACAGATCTTCTTTATAACACTCCAAAGAGAAAGGAAAAATTGAAATCGCATCATATGACCCCTTTAAAGGTCTAGCAGCGTAATGATGCTATGACATGCTAGAGATATATTCTGGAGCAAGTCCATGTAAACCATGTTAACAAAACCTCATATTGCACTCTAAAATCAACAGGAAGCCAGTGCAGAGAAGCCAGTACCAGTTCAAACAAGCTGCCAAGCTTAAAAACATACCTAACCAGCAAATGCTGTTTTTTTTTCAACAGGGAGATACTGGAGCATTTCCTTTTCGGCCGCTGCATTTTGCACCAACTGCATTCATTCATGAAAGCAAGTTCTTAGATAGCCCCAGATGTCCAGAATTACAGTAATCCAGTATGGATGAAATAAACAGAAAAGTAAAGATACATTTGACTGATAGCATTATTTATTTATTATTACATTTCTATGAAGATAGCAATAATATCATTATCGTGAATTCTTTTGGCCACAATAATCATATGGTGAAAACCTGATATTGTGACAGCCCTAAGTGCGCTGTTACCATTTCTTGTCCCTGATCATTTTTTTTTTAAACAACGTGATGCCCCTGGCTGTTGTCAATCTCTCGTCTTCTCTCTCCTCGTCTGGCCCTTAGTGCTATAAACTCTTATTGCTGTGTCTGTGCAGAGAAAATCTCAGCTTTATAGGAAGGCAGAGCCAAACATCCAGAAACACTGACAGAGGAACAGGACAGAAATGTAAAGTGCTCTGAGTGATCCACTCTGCTGAACTTGCTGACCGGCAGCTGTATTCCCACCTGGCTGGGGTTAATTAGATCCCCCCTCTTTAATTTCACCCTGTTAATGGGCCTCTGAGGGGGAGAAAACGCCCAGCCTCCTGGTCACCTGCTTTATGAGCCCAACAGGTCTGCTCATGTTGATTGTGGTCGGCGCAGCGACCTCACTCTATGCATTGGTAATTTAATTGTGGCTGGCGTCTTCATGCTCTGTTTTCCAAATCAATCTCAGCTATTGTAATCCAGATTCAATTAGAGACACGTGTGGAGATGGTGGTGCGTAGAGGGGCTCTGAGCGTGTGCGTACACATATGTGTATGTGGGAGGGATTAGGAGGGCATTTGTTTGTTTTCCATGGCTGTTTGTTTTGGTGGCTTCGGTTTCTCATGATACGCGGTAAGGAGTTCTGCGTATCCCCTGCGGCTTCGACTGGTGTGATAAATGTAAAGAAATTACTCTTTATTGTCCTCTGTAGGCTCACAGACATTCCCCTAGAGGAATCATTCTCCTATGTGTCATTTCAATGGGTTTGAGAGCAAGAGACTTCAGGAATGCATGTGATCTCTATGAAGTGAATCAAGAGTATTCAGTATCTGCTGAGTTCAAGACTTCTCTCTGCACACGACCTCTATTTTACTCTTCCACCCCCTTTTTGTTTACTCCTCTCTCTCTTTAATTCAGTTATGTCCCATGTTTGCTGGTCGATAGCCTCTTAATGCATGCAGGCATTAGTATAGTCGACCGAGAGATGGGGTCATATTGGATCACTTACAAAATGATCTAAAATCAAAGTTCTGCTTTTGCTTTTATCGCTGTCTTTATGAAACCAATCTGTTGTAAAAACTTTAACATCATAAACATCGGAGCAATTGGTGTATCTAAACCACACACCCTGTCTGAAAAACGCTTATCGATCGTGTTGAGCTATGTCTAGAGGTTTGAAAGCCCATTGATTTTGAACATTATGGGAAAAAAACAGTTTTGCTAAACATACTGAATCAGTGAAAAGCTTATCACTGAAAAGTAGGCCTAGTAGTTTTGAACCTAAACACACTTGTGCACACAATATATAGAAACATACTTCTGGCTAATCACGTTTTATTATGCATGATTATGCCTAATGAAATATTTGAATACTTTGAGGAGTTACATTCAGCAGTTGTTGCAGTTAAAGAGATATAAATACGTGAAATGAAAAGTTTCAATCGTTGCCTATATCTGTAATGGTGATATTGAGAATGCTTGATTTACATTTCTGATTCTGCAGTATTTACCCTAGTTCAAGATCAGGTAAATATGCAGTCACTTCGAAACAGATACAGTGGTGTCAAGGAATGAGAATCGTAAGCAGTTTAACAGTGATGCACTAAAATTATTGTTTTTTGTTTAAAATGACCAACAGATTTTATATTAGCTGAATAAGCCGAAACTTTCTGTAATTTAATTTGAGTAATTAGATAATTCAGCTTGGTATGATGTTCAGGTTGTCGTGTTCTTAGGTGATACATTTAAACCAATCATCGTAAAGTTTTCTGCAAAGAGCCGCCTCTCGATATTTAATAATTTTTGGTCATGGTGGAGTGAGTCCACACTGCTGACATGTGACCTGTTGTAGCTTATCTACATTGTGTGCATGAAACAGACCCTGAAACAGTCAAAACATGTCATCAACGTGCTAATTTAAACATTTTGGTTAATAAATTCGGGCATCTAAAATGTTGTGTCCGAATCCTTCTGGTTGCTTATATTTTGGTGCATCACTATAATTAAACTAATTTAACCAAAGTTTCATACTGTAACACAGTACCTTGCAAGCTGTAAGTGTTTGATTCACACACACACACAAAAAATCAACTCATAACGTAATATGTTTGAGAATCGGACTGCACTGGTCGTGCTGTATGTTTTAAGCTGTAGATTCATTAGTGGTGTTGGGCTGAGTATTAGTGCAGGAAACTGTTAGATTAATTTATGGCAGTGTTCTTTTCACATCATTGGAAAAATTCATATGTGATATCCAGATTAACAGTGTTATTTGGTTCTGCTATTTTTCCTTTTTCACCCTTAGCGATTTCATTTAGACATCCCACTTTTGTATACGTTTGTCTTGTTTGGTGAAAAACCTAATCTGTTCACACTGTTAGCCAACATTATTTGAAAACATTGTGATGGCTCTGAAATGATTAGGTCATCTATCTCTCCAAGGGATTAGGCTATGAAATGTGTGCATGTTGGTATCATTGAGGGATACGGTTTACCCCATTCTGCCTCGACTGCTTTAGTTTCTCAGTGTCTAACTCTCCCTGCCAACACTTACCATCTGTCCCCACTCAGCTGGGGAGCATCCAGCTCAGCTGTCCTGAGAGTGAGAGAGAGGGAAAGTGAAACAATGTGTGTGTGTGTGTGTGTGTGTGTGTGTGTGTGATAAAGAGAGAGAAGTACGATTTGTTTATAACAAATTATTTTCATTATTTTTCATATGTCGGTCCAATGTCTTGCAATTGCTGTGAGACTTTGTATCATATGAAGAGGCCTTTGTGTTCTCTGATGTTCCTAATTTGTCCTCTTGATGTTGTGCCAGATGTAACTTAGCAAAAACTGTGACTGTACAGTCCTCCAACCGTGGTTATCCAGATATAAATGACACTTTTTCATTTTTAAGAAGAACATTCTGTTAAGTCTTAAGTGATGGCAACTTTATCATAACCCTTTCTTCCAAGATTTACTCTAATAAGATGCCAGTGGCTCTCAGAGTCGACACGAAAGCAGGTTTTTGTCTTGGACTAACGTCAGCGTCTAACAGCATCCCCGGCGAGATCTAGAGGGGTCTTGTGTAGAAACAATGCAGAGTTCACCCACCTCCCCTCGTTTTTGTGAGGGACGAGACACCCACAGGGCGCAGGTAGTCGTGTGAATCGCCACAAGTGATTAGGGAAACTGTCTAATATGCCTTCATCTCAGGGCATTCATGGTTAAATAGACCATGTTAAGTATTGCTATTTTTACAGTCCCCTTAGGGATAAGGCACCCATGAATACAAGGGACACATTCACCTCGCCTCTTTCCACTTCATTTCTTTGTCTCAGTTACTCTCTCTCTAGTTCCCTTGGTCACTCAGTAATAGGGACCGTTTACACAGGACGTGTTCTTGCATCCCTCTGTGCTGTTTCTTATTTGTTTTTCGATGTAAATGTGCTAGATGGTAGGGATGCATGATTCTCGGTAATCATAAGTTTTAATTATTTATTATGATATTTTAATAATTATTATTCATTTTAAGCGATTTCTGATTAGTGATAAATATATTTTATAAATATATTTAAATGATACATGTATTACTGTGCATATAACTAACATTTAGTTAATATTTTCTGTGAGACAAGTGCATGCAATATTATTTGTTATAGATCCAGAATAAGATGAGAATGGTTTCTCAGTTACTTTATAATTTAATTTTATACATCTCATTACACTTATACTGTTTTATACATCAGTATTATAATGGGAGTGTTCTAGCTTTGTGGCATAGCACATTTGCAGCATATATTGGGTGTTACACTGAAATCATTTGCCATTGCATGCACAGCATGTATATTGCAACATGTTAAACTGCACAAAAGGTAACACTTTACCATAAAGTCCCATTTGTCCCATTAATATATTAACTAGCATTTATAATTATGGGCGATACATTTGTTACAGTATTTTTTAAATATAACATTAGTTTATAAAAATTCAACTGTTCATTGTTAGTTCATGTTAGTGTAGGTCCATTAAATATATTAACATATACAGGTTTTGATTTTAACAATATATTCGTAAATGTTGAAATTAACAAACTATTATTAATAAATGCTTTAGAATTATTTTCATTGCTTGTTTAATGTTAACAAATCGAACATTATTGTAAAGTGTTACCACAAAAAGCACATTAAAGGGATAGTTCACCCAAAAAATGAAAATTCTGTCATTAATTACTCACCCTCATGCCGTTCCAAACTCGTAAAACCTTCGTTCATCTTACAAATAAAGATATTTTTAATGAAATCTGAGACCCTCCATAGACAGCAACAAAACTACCATGTTCAAAGCCCAGAAAGGTAGTAAGGACATCATTAAAATAGTCCATGGTACATCAGTGGTTCAACCGTAATGTTATGAAGCTATGAGAATAATATTTATGCGCAAAGAAAAACAATATAACGACTTAATTCAACAATTTATTCTCTTTAGTGTCAGTCTCCGACGCATGTTCACAACAGTCGTTATTTTTGTTTTCTTTGCACTAGAGGTCTGCATTCCCGTGGGATTACATTTCCGAATAAAACGCGGTAGCGGTCGGTAACTCTGGTGTAATTTGAACGGGAGCGGGCGGTCTAACAATATCCCGTTCCCGACGTCCATTTAGAGCAGCATATCTGCGCTTTATTCTTATTGACCACCGGTACAGCTTGCGCTCAGGACTGTTATGCACGCGCTGCACGCATGCTTTAAACGTCACACGTTTTATTTGCGTGGTCTGTGCGCAGCATGTGCATAACGATGCTCAGAGCAGGCTGTACCGGTGGTAAATATACGGCCCTCAGACAAAACAGGCAGGTTGTCGATGAGTGACAGAGCAGAATAAGGATGGAGCAAAGTGTGGATGCGCTGTCCTTGAAGGACGTTCAACTCGGTTTTGTTTATATTTTGCTTAGCCTATAATTTTAAATAAAAGATGTCATATTTATTTATTTTTTTCTGCGACACTTTTCCTACTGTGTTAATAGAATAATGTCAAATGAATTTAGTATTTTGACAAGACGAATAAAAATAGCTAATAGGCTATATTTATACAACCCTACACTTTAATTTTTTTTCTTTCTGCGACACTTTTTCCCTATTGTGTTGTCAATACAATTTTTGTACAACATTTTTAATTTCTCTGACACTTTTTTTCCTACTGTGTTGCATAAAATATTAAACAAATTTTGTGTCTTCAGGTAATTCATATAAATTCAAGTCAAAGTCAGTAAATTCAAGACTCTTGACAAGACGAATAAAATAACATACAATTTTGTGCAGACTACACTTTTATTTGTCAGCCTATCTCTCTTTCTTTCAGTAGCGGAAGTCTAAATGTGAGATTCTGGACACGAGATCTAAATTTAGTGGGAATGGTCGGGTCGGGAAGAAAATTATTCTAAGCGGACAGCGAGTGAACAAAGAGTGAATATATAGCGGGAGCGGGTGGGTGCGGAATAGAACCTTGCGGGAGCGGGACTAAAAAAACAGTCCCGCGCAGACCTTTACTTTGCACACAAGAAGTATTCTTGTAACTTCATAACATTACAGTTAAACCACTGATGTACCATGGACTATTTTAACGATTTCCTTACTACCTTTCTGTGCCTTGAACATGGTAGTTGTGTTACTGTCTATGGAGGGTCAGAAAGCTCTCAGATTTCATCAAAAATTAATTTGTGTTCCGAAGATGAACAAGGTCTTACGGGTTTGGAACGACATGAGGGTGAGAAATTAATGACAGAATTTTCATTTTTGGGTGAACTATCCCATTAACAGGACAAATTTGAGATAAAAGAGTATGGGTAAAGCAGTAATCTGCACTTTTTGTGAATAATCACAACAGCTGTAATCAAAATCTTCATTCAGTTAAGTGAATAACCTATTCTGTTCTATTTCATTGTGCTGTTTTTAATGCAACACCATGTCCTGTATGAACGCCTTCTCGTGATGTAGGGTAGCTTAACACTGTTGTATTGTGACGTAATGCTACATAACACTGTCGTAACATCAGTGAGTGAAGTCCCCAGTGTTCTCCTCTGTCATTCCCTTCTTTCACACAGCTCTGCTTCCACATCAGGCTTCAGCGTCAATATTTACTCAGCAGAAGACTAGACCCCCCCACCTCAGACTTCACCCCCCGTATCGCTCAACAACAGCCCAGTCCCACTGGAGAGGCTCAGCACTGTGTGGGTGTCTGGACCATACCAAATGCGCTGGGAGAGGGGTGTCTGTAAAGCTCAGTGGGATGTTAAAGCATCAGTGCCGGCTAAGAGGCCAGCGTAAAACAATGAGATCACCTTGAAGAGGTGGATGTACCTCTGCTTTGTTAACGTGATACGCCCACTTCATCCTAAATTTGGTTTTGAGCCGAGATACAGGCACCCACAACTTCTGTTCAGTCTCTTTCTCTTCCACATTCTCCTCTTTCACAAAAGGCCTCTTGGATTTTGTCCTGACAGATATAACCATGCGTTTCTTTAGCGTTTAAGGCTGTTTGTACACAAGAGGCCTGATGCAAGAGATCAGAGGGTTAGATCAATCCATCTTCAAAGCTCAATCTAAATCGATTCATCAGAGACAACACAGCACCTGTTCATCTGAATCGCATCATGAGAGAAATGCTGCATGAAGATAAATGAATCACCTCACTTCAATAAGCGTGACGCATTTCAGTCTCATTTAAACATTTGATAGCTAATAAAACAAGCAGAACTTTCATTTCATTTGTAAGCTTAATTAACACTATAAAACTCTTATTAAAGTGGTAGATAAATTCTACCATCATTTACCCATCCTCATGTCTTCAAAGCATAAAAACTGCTTGTGTGGGCTTTGCGCAATGATGGAACAACATTTCTGTAGGGACACGGACATTAAATATTGATTTAAGTTGGAATTATTTTAATATGTGAGGACAAAAAGAGTGCAAAAACACAACACTAGCACAGCTATAGAAGAAATCAGTTGCCAGGGACAAAAAATACAGTAGCTATTATACAAAATATTTGACAGGAGACATCACGACTGACCAATTCGAATTAAGTATTCAACACTTTGAAGGGTTTTGAAGCGCTCTGGGTGCTTTCTCTTAGCGTTCTCATTCATCACAATAGGTTGGCAACATCTCTAAGCCCTTAGATTAGACATTCAGTGACTTGTGCTGCTGATGGTGTCACTTGTCAGCGCTGAATGAGAAAATTAAAGGGTACATACACTATAGAATTATGAACGCACTCCAATGAGCAAGTCTATTTTTACACCAATTCTTATCTGATTGTTGTTTTGTGAGGCCTGCAGTCTTTTGCTTACTAGAAAGGGGAAATCAGAGATTGTTATGGAGCGAGAAAGAAGAGCATGAGTCATGCTATAGTCAGGAGACTGGGAGGTGGTGTCTCAGCTCTGAGTCGCTTGCTCATGTATGCTTTGCTTCGATGGAAGGCATATATACCTGTTAGTTTTATGCTAGTATTAATGCACTAAACTGATACTAAACTGATTGTTTACTTGCATAATTACTTTGGAAAAACTTGGGATATTTAATGTAAAATTTTACATTAAATTTATTTATTTTAGTTCTTTTTTTATTAATTTATTGTACATTATA
>NW_015541005.1:397732-418504 GCF_001515605.1 Sinocyclocheilus anshuiensis | reverse complement strand
AGACTCTCCCCCCCTCATATATATATATATATATATATATATATATATATATATATATACACACATACATATATACTGTATATATATTGTGAAAGTTTTGCTGGCACTGATATCAACTACTGACATAGTGTATGGCATTGTGACATCCCTACTTTAAAATGTGTCCCAGGTGAAGCAGACAGGCAGAAAATAAAGGAAAAAAATAAAACAGTTAGAGGTTGAGAGAACACGAGGGAGACATGAGGTGTATAAGGAAACTATGGAAACTGTTTAGGATGTAACCGAGCGAGAGAGGGATGGGGTAAAAGAGAAAGCCTTTGAAGATGAGCAGGTGGGCTTCTGCCTTTGATACATGTAGCTGATCCTTTTAATTCGGCTCACGTCTCTTATATCTCTCTATCTGTAGACCGAGAGCTGTCTGTGACTCTAGGCTTTAGCTAAAGGGCCTGTAATGTGATCTATTGCTGGAACCTCAGGTCATACCCATGTGTGCGGATCTGTTCCAGATGCAGCTCTCTCGGGTGCATGTGCACAAGGGAGGAAGAGAGCTTTGTGATATTTCTCTTGAAGAAACAGCAGGGAGGATTCCAGGACAAAGAGGATGGAGAAACAGGGGGAAAAGTAGAGAAGACGAGTGGAGTGAAATAGATAAGGTTGGAGAAAAGACTGCAAGTGAGGAAAGAACATAGGGCAGGACAAAGGCAAGTGGAAGAGGTTGAGGCAAATGCATTTTGGGTGATGGTGAAGTAAAGGTAGCAGCAGCACTGCCAATAGAATAGTGTCTGTAAATGTTCAAGCATTGAAGTCCCCCTGTAATCATGAGGCAGAAAGATTTCATTCTTGGAGGCAAACATGTTCAATACTGCTGCTAAATTTTAATGATGCCATTTTCCCTGACAGTTTTTCAGTTTAATATGCACATTATTGTTTGGCCTGTGATTTATGCCCAGACATGGAGTCATTTGTTTCATGTTAGTCATTACGTGTTGCTAAACCCCCTGGGCTCTGGCATTTCTCATGTACTCATGTGAAAGCCCGCGATGACTTGACTGGGAGTCTGTGTCTGTGTGTTTGTCTCTGTGAATGGGTATAAATTCAGCTTTGTGTTGGTGTGCAAGTGTGTGCCTGTTTAAAGGACATTTAAAGATGGTTTAGTTGATCCGAAAAATAAAATCTTATTATTTCTCATGTTCCAGATTCGTGTGACCTTCTGTCATTCATGAAACATAGCTGAATATTTACATTTATCTTTTCCAGACAATAAAGTGAAAGAAAATGGATGCAGCCAATCTCCAAAAAGGACAAAAAGCATCATAAAAGTCGTCCATACATCTTGTTCGCAAAGCCATACGTCTGACTCTCACTTGGCACGGTTATGAGAGCCGAGAGAACCTTTGCTTTTGATATCAGTTGATTGCATCTTTATGCGCTATATTTCAATGTATGTAAAAAAGCGTTCTCTATGGCAGTAATATGAATCCAGTCTCTTTACCAGATCTGTTTCGTCCAGTATCCAAAACTGTCAGCAGAATTTTGTCTGATACCCAGAACCAATAAACAGTCTCGTCTCATATACAAGATCAGTTAACAAAACAGGAGACAAATGGTGCTTTTCCACTGCGTGGTACGACTTGGCTCAGCACAGCTCAGTACGGCACGGCACGGCTTGGCTTGGCTCGGCTCGGCTCGGCTCGATTTGCGTTTCCACTGCAGTTTAGTATCGCTTTAGAGTGGGCGGGATTATTCACATGTTGTTATATTTGTGCCGCCTCTACTGCCGCGACTCCTGAAAAACATTTTCATTCCACGTCGCCCCATCAAGCTCTCGCTGGATCCACTCCTCTGCTATCAACGAGAGGAACGTCTGTACTTCCTCAACAGACCACGAAACAGCCATTTTTTGGTTGTTAAAAAAAGTGCGCTCGTTCAAAACAGTTGTGTTCGATACTTCGCTGGCTGTGCTGATTTAAATCTAGTGGTTCTGTTGTGTTTGTGTCGCAAGTTCAGTGACGCAGGTAGTGACGATTCTCTCCGGCCAATCAGTGATCAGCAGAGTTTACACGTCACATTTTGGTAACGGTACGGTTCACTTGGAACCTCAACCGAGGTGGTACTTGTGGTACTAAAAAAAGTACCGGGTACCAGGCACTGTACCCAGTGGAAAACTCCCCAAAAGTGAAGTTTTCATAGTTTTCATATTCATAGTTGTGTGTTTCTATGCTCAGACATAATCTGATCAGTACAAATGAAACAAGTGTTATTATACTAAACCAAAAGCAATGAAAATTTATGTTTCACATTGTCCTGTAATGTTAAAAACCTTGAAATGAAAACATTCTCTTGCTCTGACTTGTGAAGACAAATATCCCTTGAAACCTCAAAATCATAGGATTAAACAAGCATCGCAAGAGCAAGGAAAATAATTAAAATGATAATGTGATTAAATTGAATAATGAAATGATTATGATTAAAATATTATAAATGAATAAACAAAGAAAATCAAACTCAACTCAGATGTATGGTCACTCTCTTGAATCAACACGCTCACACACAAAGAGAGGTTGCTATTGAGAAACCTTAGATTTTTCAATAGTGTTAAAAAAAAAAGTCTGTTCCTCACACATCTGACAGTCCTCTCATACTTATGTTACTTTTCCACTTTTTGTCCACATTCAGTTCCATTGTATGGAAAAGAGCACCTTGGACAATCTTCTAAATTTCTCCTTTTGTGTTCCATGGATAGAAATAAAGTCATACATGATGATTAAATATTAAATATTGACAGTGTTGTTCCTTGAACCTTACATTTGCTTACACAGGGTGATTTGTGCTATGTAGCATGGTACAGACAAATTTCAATACATGAATTTAATCCACGTATAAAACTCACAGATGATGTCCTGTACCGGAGTACTCCTGGTTGACACAAATCAATATCTGAGATTTGCATAGTAGGCAGAAGGCCAGTGCACAGTCCTGCCAAGTTGTGTTGTGTTGTATGCGCACACGTTACAATGCCTCAAAGGCAGATAAACATGTTGGATAATGTCACTGAGGATCTGAACCACCACACTTTGCAGAGTCCCAAAGGACTTAAGAGGTTTTACTGCATCGTAAAATACTTAAATGCGAGTTGATGTGTATTTGCCACAAGCAGTTTTTTAGATCCAGCGTCATCTCTTACTCTTTCTAATGTGGGTGCTTGCATGAATCAGTGTATGTGTATGTGTATGTGTATGTGTATGTGTATGTGTATGTAAATGCGAGTTGATGTGTATTTGCCACAAGCAGTTTTTTAGATCCAGCGTCATCTCTTACTCTTTCTAATGTGGGTGCTTGCATGAATCAGTGTATGTGTATGTGTATGTGTATGTGTATGTGTATGTGTATGTGTATGTGTATGTGTATGTGTATGTGTATGTGTATGTGTATGTGTATGTGTATGTGTATGTGTATGTGTATGTGTATGTGTATGTGTATGTGTATGTGTATGTGTATGTGTATGTGTATGTGTATGTGTATGTGTATGTGTATGTGTATGTGTATGTGTATGTGTATGTGTATGTGTGTGTGTGTGGGCATTTGTCGTAGAGCTTTCTGAGAAGACTGGAAGAACATTTGACAGAAACCCATGCCTTTGATGACAGAACGTTTCCAGGATCTGGACGGTGGCTTCCCACTTCCATCTGACCTTCAAATGAGAAGTATTATGCCATTTAAACTCCTAAAGGATTGGTAAAGATACCGCTGAGCGAGAGAAAATAGATGTGAGAGCAAGCGAGGTTGAACATTTAAACAAAGGACTATTGTGAGGTCTATAGATCGTGAACTGCTGAATAATGCCCATTTAGGCAACAGTTTAGCTGTTGGCTTCTGTAAGGCAGAGGCTGGATAGAAAAAATAGAGATTAGTCAGATCCTCAGGCAGGGATGTAAATGCTGACAAATACAGCTTTCGCCCTGGCATCTATCTCTGTTAGCCTCCCATCTCCAGGCCCCTGACTCAGAAAAGTTTCAGGGAGAGGCGGCCATCAGCCAAAGCATCCTGCAATGTTCCTTCATTAATTTGCTCGCTGTTTGTAGCCTAATTGTCTGGACAACTGAAAGGCTTACTGCAACGGCAAACGTGACTCTCCTCCTCATCCCGGGCCTGCGCTGCAATGCTGAGGTTCTAGCTTACTGCTGAGACGAGAGAGAGACTATTAATTCTCTGTGATTTTTATCAGTGTTAAAATACTTTCTCCTTTTCCAGCTTAATTTGCAGAGACAGCTGTAAGTAATGGGGCGTTCACACTGACAGAGATTTGCAGCGACAAAGCGACTGGATATCATTCATTTTCAGTGAGAGTCTGTGATTTCTGACAAAAAAAGTTGAGCAGAGCTAGGGATGCATGGATATTCAATTAATTAATGTTATGGCCAAGAAGCTATAGATAGCTGGTGTTGATATTCTATATACTCTTTTGTCTAAATAAATTAAAAATCAATTTTCAATGCTCCAAGTGAAGTTAGGCATCACAACATTAAAATGTCAAGTGTGAAAAATAGATAATAATTTTGAGATTTGCTGAACTTTTAAGTGAGTATTAGATGGCGGCAAAGGTAGAATGGAATGAATGTACTTTTAAAATCCAAACAGATTTTAAAACATTGGGCGTCATACACTAAACAACTGAGGATCACACACACTACCAGTTTTTTTAAGTTCCTAACACAATAAACTCATGCAGAAACATCTGCCTAGTTGCTAGGAGATGTATGATGAATGAAAGCAAAATCAAATATCAATATATATTTGTTCCTCCGACTGGACAGATAAATGTATGCAGCATCTCTTTTTGGATTGTTATTAAAATGCAGTGGTTGCCTCTAGTTTTAAATGGAAAGAGCACAGGAAAAGCCTTAGCTTATTTATATGAAGATATTTCTATTATTTCTATCATTTATTTATTTGGTTTGGGATTTGTGCTCAAATTTAGCTTTGTTATTTGACATGTTTCAATTTCAAAAAGTATTTTTGTGTTTTTGCGGTAGCTCTATATCAGTGGTTCTCAACCTTTTTTTCCACTGGGCCGCACTATGGTCCAAATGCAAGTCTCACGGGCCGCAGGCATATCATTTACATATTATGTCACCAATACAAACCAACCAGATTTATAATAGCCTATTATAGCCTAAATATTATGATATCTAACCGATTACATTCATTGAAATAAATAAATAAATAAATAATTATACTCACCATTAATAAAACACCTGGTGCTGTCGGGAGCTGACCAATTTTGTGAAATTCGGCTCGAAAGGAGTAACAGCACAATGAAGTTGTAAGTTGCAGTCTGTAAGACGCGCACGGAAGCGTGACTTGATGCGCGACATTGCAGAAAATGTGCGTTCACAAATGTAGCCTCTGTTGATCCAAATATGGAAAGCACTTTTGAATTGAATAATCTGAGGTTCTCTCCAGAGATGTTTGCCACATTTCTGCAATTAAGGATGATTGCTGCATAGTATGGGTGTTTCCTTTTACCTGAACATCTTCAAGTGAGTGGCGGGGCAATTCGAAAGTTGATGCCGAAAGTCCAGCACTCTCCTTCACTGCTGATGCTGTGACTACTCTTGTTTGTATATGTTCCTTCGCTGGCATTTTCCACATTTCGTTTTTCTCCCTTAAAGGGTTAGTTCACCCAAAAATGAAAATTAGGCTGCGTTTTTACTCACCCCCGAGGCATCCTAGGTGTATATGACTTTCTTCTTTCAGACGAATCCAGTCGGAGTTATATTAAAAATTTTCTTTGATCTTTCAAGCTGTTTAATGCCACTCAGCGGGTGTTGCATTGCTTCAGTCCAAAAGAACTTAAATAAAAATCGCTCATCCATAAAAAAAAAGTTTCTCACATGGCTCCGGGGGGTGAACAAAGGCCTTCTGTAGCGAATCGATGCGTTTTTGTAAGAAAAATATCCATATTCAAAACGTAATAATCACTTGAATCTAGCTTGCGCTCACTGTTGTAAACAGAAGCAGTTCCGGGGGAATGACGTATGAGGTCGGATTTATGTATATCTGTATATACATGTATGTCATTTCATATAGGTAATCAGTATCACGTGAAGACTGACGTTTTTTCCTCCAAAAAGCAGCATGATTACAAATGTGATATTGATTTTATACAGCAGTTCAATAAACAAGAATTTAATATTAAGATACTTACGTTTTAGACACAATATTGACTGTTTTTGCGCTATTTCGCCAACAAATATAATTCCAATTTGCATCTCTGAGCAACATGTTCCTGAATGAATTAACAGTTTAAATGATTCGGTTTAATTGCGATGACTCACTTATTATCAGTGACTTGCTGCCACCTGCTGGCGGTTTTAATTTCACATTTAAAGTATCTTTTCATTTAAAAAAAATAATAATTTCAAATATCAGTATTCAATGTTTTATATTTAAAATATCAAAACAGTATTAATGCATTTGTAACTGCAGGTTAAATGCATTCCTGTCCTGCATTAAACAGTGATTCGGTTCAGTCGCAATGACTCACTTATTAACAGTGACTTGCTGCCAAATATGAGAAGTGCCCTTTTTTCCACTTGAGCCCCTGTCCCTCAAAATGTCTGTGCACGTCCCTGACCTCCAGCAATTAAATCATGTTTGAGGTTGTTTGAGAGTTCAGAAGTCTAGTGTATAATGTAAGCAGAGCCCAAAATGAGCACACACCAAGCACCAGCTATGAGTAACAAGTGTAAATGGCTGATATGAAGTAGCCTATTGATTGTCAGTTATAAATGTGGCACAAAGAAAATTTTGAATCCCATACATAAGTTTGGAGCTGTTTTGACTGAACAGTGGTAGACAGGAAAAGTGTTTGGAAAAGCAGTTTGAAAACATTCATTATTTTTGCAATTTCATTCAGTACCGCTAATGGCTTAGAAATTACACACTTCACCTTTAAGGAATGAGGAAGGCGTATGAATGCGTAGCGCTGTCATACTAATTCAAATGTAATTAATGTGAAGTGGTTTCGGGATGACTTTGTAATAAAATGAGCTTATAAATTTGATCTGTCTGACCTACTGAATCAGTCATTCGTAGAGGAACAAAAATCAAGGTTATAGGGTTCCTGAACACATTATGTCTGTTCTTGCCGTAGAGCTCTATGCTTTCAGTATATAAACTAAGATGTGTGAGAATGTCTAATTTACTGTGTGCCAGCCAGGAAACGCTCGCATTATGAGTGATTTTGTTATACAACTGCGTGACTGGAAAGTGCTGCTTGTGGTCTATTCACTCACCGCTGCATCCAGGACTGTACCTGTCAGCGGATCTGTTTATTGTCCCTTTTCCTTCATTCCTACATCGGAGCTACTTAGAGCTACAGCGTACCGCTATGATTTCTTCTTCCCCAACAAACTGAAGCAATGCATCTTCTTGTCTGCACGAAAAACATTTCAGTACATTCATCAAAACAAAATACAATTCTTTCTCCTTTACTCATCGAATGATTCCCTGCAAAATTGTCTTAACCAAATCTTGCACTTTCCTCCTGAAGTGGCTACCCATTCTGAACGGGTCTGCTGCACAGATATACCCACCAGACTAAAATAAATACAAGCTAAATTTCAGACAACACCAACAATGTCCCTTTTTTCCCTATGAGCCGTTTCATTAAATCATGTCCTGCCGATATTGACTGTCCCCTAAATAGTCCCAGTCCATGTTAAACCAACCACAGTAACTGTAAACCTAACAATACATGACATTGCTATTTCCCGCTGTGAGTTTGCTGGTCTTACGATCTTGTCCACTCCAATCACCTGCAGGTTTCCTCCCACGGGCCGCACCAACACCTGGTTGCCATGGCAACACCCTACTAATTGGCTGACTGGACTGGACACAGTGTGATTGTTGTTGCAGTACTTCTGTCTTTGAGGAATCAGCTTTCCTAAAAGTCAAGAGTGATTTACCAATCAGTGCAATGCTGTTTGTGTTCATATTTAAGTGTCATTGGATGTGTGTTTATTAGGTGATATGTGAAGGAATGGCTTCCTTGCCATCTCTCTCTTTATCCGGAGAGCTTAAGGGACTGACAGCACCCAGTGGAATGCAGCCATTCTTTGCCTCCACAAAAGAGAGCATGAGCAGGGAACAAAGAAGGTATTTGTGTCCCTTTCCCACCCTCTCGCCTTCACCCCCTCCTTCCTTCCCTTTCTGTCTTTAGCAGCCTCTCTTTTTTCCTCTGCAGAGGCCATTGTGCTCTCGAGCAGCGGTGTCAGGAGTCACAAGCACTGAGCTTGTACACTCTTATTATTTCATTTAGCTTTTCACCTGAGAGTCTGCCAGTGCATATGCCTGTTTAAGCAGAACTTGGTGTACATATCCATTCAAGATGTTTATTTTGGAAGCGTATGACCAAAACTTGACTTTTTTTTTTCATTAGAAGCGTTTCTTCAACTAAGGGCACTTTTGGGCTGGTGGATTTTTAGAAATTCCCTTAAAGCACACTTTTCAAACTCGCCAGTTTATTTTATTTGTTTGCTATCAAATGGTGTTCTATCAAAGTCCCCCCCCCCCAGCCTGAACTGTGGTAAATAAATCTTGCATCACCATAACATTTCTTGGAATAAAAAGGCTTTTTCTTTGTCTTAAGGCAAATTTCATAGCTTGCATTTTATGTAGTCTCAATACACACAATTCAGTAATATTTTCACAGAATTTGACATTGTGCTTGATCGAATATGACTCACAGTAGTTTTATTCTGTTCTCAAGTGATTAATTTTTTCATTAGTTTCTTCAAGTCACATCTCATTTCATGTCAGAAAAGAGTGTCCTTGGTAACCAAGTGTACTAATGTTTGATAGCTTTATTAGTGTCAAAAATGTTGGCTGTTGTTGAAAAGTGGTGTTACAACTTTTTAAATTTTATTTTATTTAGTAATTTAGTTTTCAAATCATTTTCACATTTCAGATCATCTTTACATGTTGGAAATGGTTAATTTCTGTCTTAGATTTTATTTTTATTTATAATTTTATTCATTATAATATAGGGGCTTTCGCACCGGAGGAACTTTTTCATAGTTCCTATAACTATTAGCGGAAGTTCCTGCTTTTTGGCGTGTTCGCACCGCAGGAACTATTCAATTCAATTTAATTCAAGTTTATTTGTATAGCGCTTTTCACGATACAAATCGCTGCAAAGCAACTTTACAGCAAATTAAGTTTCTACAACATTTAGTAGTAGCTTATCAGTGGTGACTGTCAGTTAATGTACATATGGCAGAAATGTACAGAAAAATCAAGACATAATCAAACAGACGATGAACACTATTAACAGCAATTATTATATGATGCAATCAAACTTATAGCAAAATTTGGTAGTTCTGTATGTTGTTTTATGGTTGGCATCATCTGAGGTCCTCTGAGGGGTGTTGACGGGAATAAGGAATGCTATTCCAGAGTTTGGGAGCCAAATGTGAAAAAGCTCTACCTCCTTTAGTGGACTTTGCTATCCTATGTACTACCAAATGTCCAGAGTTTTGCGAACGTAGGGAGCGTGATGGATTGTAGCGTGGTCGAAGACTAGTTAGGTATGCAGGAGCTAACCCATTAAGGGCCTGGTAGGTAAGTAATAATATTTTGTAACTGATACAGAACTTAATAGGTAGCCAGTGCAGAGACTGTAAAATTGGCGTAATATGATCATACTTTCTTGACCTGGTAAGGACTCTAGCCGCTGCATTTTGGACTTCCTGTAGCTTGTTTATTGAAGATTCAGGACAACCACTAGCCGGAATGTGTTTAGTTCTAGGAACTCTATTTAGGGGAACTAAATTAGCTCCTACTTCAGAGTAGGGTCTAAAACAGTTCTATGGGAACTACCAGTAACGCAAGTATACGCTGATTGGCCAAACGCATACAAAACACCGGCTACCTGACATTTTTAAAAAAACGTGTAAAAATATTTATTCAACAAACATGAAAAACAGCGATAATGGCGTTTAGCTACCTGTTGTCTATGTTCTTTTCTTAGCCTCGATGATATGTAACACTGCAAGTTGCCATAGATTTTCACGCTCTTTCAATCACGCAAATTGTGCGTTTACATCCATCTCCATTATCACGAAACCCACAACACACAACAAAAACAGCTCCAAACGCGGTGTCCTCCATTCACTGGTTGTTGATGTTTGTAAATGCAGTGAATAAAGACGTCGCTGTCGGCCGCTTCATAGTTCCTGCTGCCGGTTTGAATGCAACCAGGAAAACGGCACAAGGGAGAAATTGGTTTTTAGGAACAACCCTGCTGGCTAGTTCCTAGAACTGAGTTCTTAGAACTATGCCATGCGAAAGCACCTTGTGTGTCTGTGAAAAGATTTAAAGAACACAAATTTAATTGTAAATAGCCTTTATAAAAAAAAAATCTTGAAACAGTTTAAATCTGTTCATTTTTATTAAAACCCCCGGGACATAAAAGTTCCAGCAGTTGAAGAACGAAACACAGTTGACAGTCGCCAGTCGTCAGCGTTTCATTTACTGAATAGAGAGGGAAGAGAGGAAATCTTGTTTTCCTTCTCTGGACCTACTTTCATCTCCCCCTCTGCATGTGCGCTTGTCTCTTCTGCATGGCACCATCCTTCATCTTTCAGTCCTGTCCTTTTCACGAGAGAATGCTTCATTTCCAAATCCTTATTCAAAGCCAATTTCACAGCACTGGAGGAGAGGAGCAAACCGCTGACACAGCACAGCGATAGAGGGATGACAGGAACTGAAGAAGGAAGGAAAGGAAAGTATGGGTAGGTAGAGTGTGCAGAGTCAGGTTGAAGAGACGAAGATAATGACGTGGATGTAAATATTAATATAAGAGATTAGAGGTGGGAAGCGGAGTATGTGAGTGAAGCGACAGCAATTTCCCCTCCTCGCACAAAGAAATCAGCAATCACTCCGTTCCAGATCTCATCCGGGGTTTCCATTTCCTGCTTCTCACTTGCTCCGCACTCACAGGTGGAAAAAACCCCACTCATCTGCTTCATGCCAAATTGACATTTTTACATCATTTTTACATGATTAAAATGTGGGTACAACATGCAGTTCATCATTTACTCACCTTCATGTTGTTCCAAACTTTCTGTGGAACACAACATTTTTATTTTGGACTGGAAAAAAAATAGATGAAATCAAAGATTAGAATGATTTTTGAGTGATCTGTCTCTTAAAGTAAAATTGTTTTTGTGCAGTTTACGTACATGGAGAAATATAGCATGTTTTTCTCAACACATCGTTTTAAATTCCACATTTGACGTTGATTTTCACAATGAATTTTCACAAAGCTTTTGGTAACACTTGACTAACTAAATGTTGCGCAATACATTTGTTACACTATTCATCTCTTGTCAACATTGTGTTAGCTTTCTTTTTGTTTTGCAGTTGCATTATGGGCATTTAGCAGGTGTTATGCTTGTGATAGAGCATATCGGAGCGATTAAAGCGAGAGAAAACAGACAAAAAAAAATAAACACTCTTCGCTCCAGGCAAAATATTGCAGCTCCCCTCTCCGCACCGCTTACTGTGGTAGAAAGATGCTGAACAGTTTGGAGGAGAACAGACAGGGAAGCCAGAATGGATTGATTTTACTGTAAATGTGGCAGGATGATTAATTGAGAATGAGAGGAAAGGGAAGGTGAAAGGAAAAGAGCAGTTAGAGGAGGAAAATATGAAGTGCCACAACTGAATCACACAAGCAGTCAGAAGCTTCTCTCCTGCATCCAGCAGCACGTGCGAGCGTGTCTGCCACAGTCACCCCCCTTTCTGTTAAGTACACACACATCCTCTTCTCTCGCTGTCCGATTATATGCATGTTTATGTAAATCAGGTCATTAGGAAGATGCAGCGTGTTCTTCTGGGGTAGGGGCAGATGGAAGATGAGGGAAGGAAACCATTTCCTCCATTTTTTTTAAAACTGGTGTAGGAAGTTTGAGCAGTGTGAACACTGCTTGTACTAACCTGCTACATCACGCTCTACATCCGGTTTTGATTCATTCTAGTGACATGAATCTTTTGAATCTGTTCGCTTAAAAGTTTCATTCAGATTCAAACACTGATTCGTTCAGTAGTTTACATTTTAGAGCCAGTAGGTGGCGATGGGGGATTTGTTCATGATATTCCAAATCCAAAAGAGTTAAATATGATTGTAAGTCAGTGAAAACAATTTGTTCACTTTTAAAATAATCATTTGAAAAAAATACAAATTAGTTCACAAACTAAACACAAACGTACACACTTCATTCCAGTCTATTTTAGATTGTGTGAGTCTGTCATCCGGTTACTTTAGCCATTCCTGACTCTGACATTAAGCTGCTTTGTGATGTGGACTGTTTGGGTTTTTGTACTGAGGGAGAACTCTGGCACATTGTGTTCTCCGCAGCTAAAAGAGCTTTAAAAACTCCTTTATATCGTCGTTCGCCCTTTTACTTTTCTCTTCCTTCCTTATGTTCCTCGTTCTTTCTCTCTCAAAAGCCTAGACGGTCTATTGAAATGAGTCAATTGAAAGCTCATTTTCCATCCTCTGATTCTTTCCCTCTCATTTGCACCATCGTCTTCTCTCGCCTTCTTTTTTTCACGCGTAAGAACTGATGCACATATGCTAGCTTGGAGGCATAAAAGCATACTCTCTGCTGTCTGAACATATAACACACTAAATATGCATCGTCTATGCATTTTGCATCAGGTTTTCTTCGTAGCAGATTGCCCGACACACATGCAGTCTTTGTCATGACAGATGCCAGGCTCATACTCTTATCATCGTCTTTAATGTCACACTGTTCTTGATGTCTTGAATGCCACATTGAGTTTTGCGTAACAGCTGCTGAAAGTTTCTTTGGTTAATTCTTTCTCATACCTGCTTTCTAATTTTTTTTTTTCTTTTCCTGTGGACGAGTAGCTGTTTGTAATCTGTTTTCTTGTTGTTACTCTTTATAGCTCAAGCTTCTCTTCAAGCTTTGAGTTCGTGTAACATGTGGCAAGTATCCGTCTGTGTGGCAGATGTGCAAAAACATGCACTGCTAATCTTTAGCAGTATAGATAAAGTATATGAAATGGTAATGCATCATATCTATTTTCTTAATGCATGTTATTGATCTTATCATGCATGATTCATCCATGCATATGTTTAGTTAAAAAATAAATTAAGCTCATAATTTTAACCAAAATGTCTTAACTCTGGTGAAATGACAGACTTCTCTGAGGTGATGATAGCCAGACTTCTTCAATCACATAGTCTGCATAAAAAATTGCCCCTTTATTATAATCCAGTGCAAGTTTGCTTTCAGATCGGCAAACAACTGATGAATTTACTTTTTTCCTGCCCTATGTTTTTGCTTTCATTTGGATGTATACCATAATATGGAGGAAAAGATATGTCACTACTTTCATTACATTGTGGCTGTAATGGCAACAGGTGTAATTTAATGGGGACATCGGATACGCATTTTCCACAAGTTGGTATGATTGTTTAGGGTCTTCATGTTTGTAACATACTATGGTTAAAATTCCTCAATGATCATGTAAAACAACACCCTTTTTACCTTGTCAAAAACAGCTCTGTTCACAGCGACCTGTTTCGGTGCATGTCTCTTTAAATGTCTCCTCTCTTCCATGGGGTGGTCTTATTCAAATAGCTGGCTATCTACATAGAGACCGGCTTCAAATTGAAACAGCTCGCTGAATGACACAGTTTCAGACTCAGACAGCCCATAACAAACTGGCTGCGTGTTTTCTTTTCAGTTTTTTAAGCTGGAGACACGCCAGAAACCTAACTAAATGCAAAAAAAGCTGAAAGATTTTCATCCGATGTCCCCTTTAAAATCCTTTCTCCCATAGTCTACCAGATGTTAATGTTAATACCATTAATAAGCCATGTGTATATTGATTTCTTTGAAATGTGTCAATTCTGTGGCTCTTATCACAATATTGCATCCTGACCACCCTGACCTAGCAACACTGGCTCATCCAATCGTGCGAGTTTTAGGGTGGAACTGTCTGTATCGTGGTAGATACGGGGTGTTTTTTTTTAAAAACAATCATTACTTTTGCAGTTTTGTTTTGGGATGCTAGAAAATGTTAAAGTGTAATGTAAGGACATACAGTAAAAGCTTCTCACGTGTAGTGTTTTATTTTAATCTGCAAATGGAAGCGATTGCCATGTTGTCTCTTTTTGGTATCTTAGTATTATGTGCTGTACATTACGGAGGTGGATAGATTCTTCTTCTGAAACCGCTCAGCTGGCTAATACAGTGGGGAAAATATTGATTTGATCCCCTGCTGATTTTGTAAGCTTGCCCACTTACAAAGAAATGATCATTTAATTTTTATGGTAGGTTTGTTTTAACATATAGAGACAGAATACCAACCAAAAAATCCAGAAAAAACACATTATATAAAGGTTAGAAATTGATTTGCATTTCAGTGAGTGAAATAAGTATTTGATCCCCAAGCAAAACATGACTTAGTACTTGGTGCAGAAACCCTTGTTGGCAAGCACAGAGGTAAGACGTTTTTTGTAGTTGGTCACCAGGTTTGCACACATCTCAGGAGGGATTTTGATCCACTCCTCTTTACAGATCCTCTCTAAATCCTTAAGGTTTCTTGGCTGTCGTTTGGCAACTTGAAGTTTCAGCTCCCTTGTGGAAGATACAGATTGTGTGGACAGATGTCTTATACACCTAACCAGGGGCGTGTCTAGAGCATTTTAAATGGGGGTGGCCAGTCGGGGGCACTGGTGGGGGGGTGTTGTGTTTGCAGAACGATGTATGTTAAAAGCACACGTCCAGTTTTGTGTGAGTGAAGAAAATCCGCTTGGGAGTGGAGAGATTCATCCTCGCGCACATGGATCGCATAACATTATGCGCTCTCGACATTGTCATTAAGATCACACTATAGAAACCGCCTAAAATTTGAAATTTACTAAAAACAAGCCTATGGCAAGACATCTGGTAGGGGGGGCACCTGGGGTGGCCAGCCAAATTTCAGGGGGGGCCGGTGCCACCCCTGGCCACCACGTAGACACGCCCCTGCACCTAACGAGCTGACATTAGGAGTAACTTCTTAAAGTGACAGGACTAATCTGTGTTCCACATGGGCACATAACCAATCTGTGGGAGCCAGAATTCTTGCTGGTTGGTAGGGGATCAAATACTTATTTTACTCGCTGAAATGCAAATCAATTTCTAACCTATATAATGCATTTTTTCTGGATTTTTTGGTTGATATTCTGTCTCTATCTGTTAAAATAAACAGACCATAAAAATTACAGACCCTTCATTTCTTTGTAAGTGGGCAAACTTACAAAATCAGCAGGGGATCAAATACATATATTCCCCACTGTACTGCCTGAGCCAGCCTCAGTGCCAGCCACTTCAAGCGCCATGCCGACAGGCCTCTTGGGGGCAGGATTAGTGTACATATACTGACAGGTATAAAAAAGCTGTTATCCTGACAGCCAGGTGTGTCAGTTGTAACCTTCATAGTACCAGAATCAGCATTACAGGCATTTGAATACACTCACACATTCCACTCTCTCTTATATCACTGCAGGGCCTGTAAGCAACAAACCGGGCTGGGAATTTAAAATAGCTTCTATTCAATAAATCTAGTGTCAGTGAATGTCACATATTAGAAGAGGATTCCGAATCCGAGCTGCGCTCAATATAGATGTAACTTTAAATGTGACTCTACTCTGGAGGCATAATGTCTTCATTACTCACTTTTTATATGTTAGTTTCAATCTAGAAAAAGTGTATTTTGGCCTTTGAGTTAAAGTAAGTTAATTCCATTAGATAAAAAAGACACAAACCAATTCTTCTGTTTTTGTCAACATTAAGTCTCTCGCCATACACATGGGTTATGTATTCAGTAAAATATAATCTGATTATTACCTTAAAATAAACCTGACAGTGTAACCAGGCCCCTAACTTCAAGAAAAGGGTCAAATATCATTCTGAAAGGGATTTATTTTGCAATAATGGCCAAATAATATAGGTTTAAGAATACGGGATAAAATAGAATGGTATTGTTAATCTGCTTATTCCATGGCAGTTTACAAAATAAGTAAATAAATACATTAAAAAGTTCATCAAGACAAACTTTAATATTGATTTGATAAAGCCTCCCCAGAAAGTTTGAAGGTTAGACATACAATTAATAATTGATTTGAGTTTAAATATATTTTCTTATGTCATAAAGTGACTGCAGAACACTAACTAGAACAGTGTAGAAAATTAGCTGCAACAGTCAAAAATGCTGCCTAAAGGTCATTATACAAATATATTTGACCACAGATTCGACCAATCGGAACCAATTATTCCAGAAAATCGTCTCAACCATGAAGGGGAAATATGGATATACTGTATATAATGAGATTTATATGTCACAATATGTTTCATTGCTTCCATATACGAAGCAATGAAACACTGCATATGTATTATTTTATTGCATTAGTTAATAGAAATTAATATACAAATATTTTTGTATTAGTGACTATTCTAAAGATTGTGAACTGGCTGCCAGCAGAGCTGCTTTGAGCAAAGGTTTAAATCAGGGTGAAAACATTACTGAGTTGTTTTGTTTCTTTTTGACGTGCGTTTAAATGAGGCCTGTTATTTAAGCTGCAGTCATTTCATGGCAGCCCACTGAATTGAATGAGCCGTGCCTCCGCTGGGCCCCATTTAAATGAGCCTGTCTCTTTCGGTATTATCTAATAAATTCACATTAACACTCCTGGACTTAGTTTCAACTCAGAATCTCTGAATGGCGAGCTCTCTGATGCTAATGCCCCTAAACAATATTGTGCAAGCCTGGCATAGCAATGTAACTGATATGTCTAATGCTGCGAAACAGATTGTGGTAACAAATCGCTAATCCACTGGCATCCACTCTCTGGAGCCCCGATGTGTCCATCTCTGAGGAAACGGGGAGGGAGAGGACAGAGACCGCTCGAAAGGGGTAGAAAGGGCAGGATTAGACGTGTAGAACAATTACACTCTAGATCAGACTCGAGATTATTGAGAACCATAGGCATCTTTGATATTTGTAAAGATGCCCCAGGCATATTTGTTTCGTGAAATATGGCCTAATAAGCCAACATTTGCTGATGATGGTGGCCTGTGACTGCTGTCACATGCATTGGGTTTGGTTGAAATATGACTGACGTTATAATTATCAGGGTTGAAAAAAGCTTAGCGTGCCTGTGTTTGTGCTCAGGGCTCGGCTCCCTACTGGGCTCTAACTGCAGATGGAGAATATAAACATAAATTGATGTCACACTGTAATTCTACCAAGAATTTCTGACAGACTTTTCTGGCACCCTGTGAAGGCACTAGCATCTCTGCTGCATTCATGCATTGATAATCAAAAGTGTGCAATGTTTAGTGCTCAATTATAGAGGATGCTGGTTACTTCTGCAAACACGCTAAGCAGAGAGTGTGACGTTAATCTAAAGCACAATGACAGGACAAACAGAGCCGAAACTTGCTCATGCTCCAGCAGTCAGCACTGCATTCCCATTTCACCTGCATTATTTATTCATCATTTTGAGTTATTTTGGTCCAAAAACGAATGTAACATTAACCAGCAATGTCAGTGTAGATTTGTTCTGATTTTATTCTCTCCGTCTCTCAATGGCATTATCAAGTATTGTGGCAAAACTGCTTTGCAGTATATAAAAGTAGCTGTTATCCTTAAAAAAATGCTGAAAATGACATTTAACATATGATGCCGGACAATTTAATTTGCTTAGCACACGGCCAGAGACAAAATGACAGAGCAAGTCTTATTGCAATGCAACTTTTGAAGCTCCAAATTGAATTGTAAGGCAGCCAACAACCTTGCAATGGCAGTTTTGAGCATGTGAAAACCCAAGACTGGCCAAACATAGCTGTCAGCACAGTCAGGTACTGATTAACCTCTTAATCATAATAAAGCAGCAATTACATTCCAGAGTATATTATTTTACCGTTTTATGCACTTTGCTATTGTAATTAATTGTACAGAGTTTCACGTGCTTGTGTTGTTAATTTGTTAAGGACAGCATGACCAGGAATGCAAAGCAGGCCTATGTGTGATATCCATGTAATAATAACAATCAGACAGTTATAATGATTGCTGACAATCATTACCATGCACACCCATATGTGTGTAAGACCATTTCCATGCAGAATTACTGATGTATTTATGTTTGTATGTGTGTTTTTATGTATTTGTATGTATGCATGTGTGTTATATAAATGATGTTACATTAAATTATACAAATTACTTGATACATTATAAATCTGACTGAAAATATTTAATGTGATTTTTTTTTCTGAACATTGTGTCATGTCATTTATAATACAGGCTATGTTCACACAGCAGCAGAATAGGGTTGTCAGTCCTGTATTTGAGTCAATAATACGGTTGCGTTCATTTCGCTTGTGTACGGGATTGACATCCACATTCTATAACTGAACTCACAAACAAATTATCAGGACTCACAGCTGCATTTATGCATATTGTTAATACATGTGTGTGTGTATATGTATGTATGTATGTATGTATGTGTATATCAGTGGCGTGCAGTGGTGTTTTGAAATGAGGTGGCAAATCCTCACATTTTTTAAGTGTGTGTGTTTGTTTTTATATTTAATGTAAATTCATGTCCCAGTCACATTTTCTTGGTTAAATAAGTATTACTTACACTACCAGAATAAAAATCTATTTTGTATTTTTACATTAACAATGTAATTAATAGGCTATTCTATTTATTAAAACCAAGTATAAATCTTATCACTTTAGTGCTTTTAAGCTTTTTATATTTGTTCCAAAATAATAACTCAAGGCAGTAACAATTTAAACAATATATTTTATTTAAGCAATTATATATTTTATTTATGAACTGATGTTCAGCTGTTCTTTTTAAAAATAAACTTATTTTTGAACATCAGTCATCAGAGCTCGTTAAACACGGGTCACAGACACGGAGATGTACCTTTAATTTCAACGAGCTGATTGCTCACTAAAACAGATCTTTTTTTAGGCCATTTGAAGTTTGATTTTGACTTGACAATGGTGATATATAAGTGTGTGAGTTGTTTACTTACCTTTTTATTAGTCTTCCCATTAACACAATTATATTGTTCATTCAGACTGATTCGCGAACATGGAGTGCGTACGAATAACCAGTCATATCCAATCGTATCATATTGTATCATATCGCATTGCCTCCTCTCACGTGACTTCCTGCATTCATTTTCAATTGCCCCCCACCAAACTCACCTCTCACGTGACTTCCTGCATTCATTTTCAATTGCCCCCCACCAAACTCACCACACAGGGGGTCTGTTAAAACCTATTGGGCTTAGGGAAGGCAAGAGAGACGCGGACTCCCGCTGTAACTTTAATCTACCTGATGGCATCGCAGTTGGACAGTTTTACTTTAGAAAAACAAGTGATTTATACACACTTTTATTTTGTAATATTTGCATTGTTTTATTTTTGTATTATGATTTTATATATATATATATATATATATGTATGTGTGTGTAACCTATGTTTTTTATTTATGCAAAGCGTGCTTGCTATCTCCTGCGCTCTCTCCGTGCACAGACACATATGAAGTACAGACAGACGTGCATAGAATATTGTTGTCATCTCTGCCCAGTGATTGACTTTTAAGGTAATACAGTTTGCAACTGAAAAGTTAAATTGCATTGCTCAGTATGGAGGTGGTAATATTGCTGTTATTAAAGCAGATAAACTTTACATTTCGCTATTAGTAGAGACACTGCTGCCGAACACTGTTGAGAGACATACAGACTCCTAATCTCTCTTTCTCTCTCACTAATCACTGAATCCCACACACCTGTTGTGAATCCATATGCACATTATTTATATCTGCTCTCAGCTGTGTTTCAGTTTTTTTCTGCCTCTTACAGTTTCACTTGTTGTGCATATGTTGAAATATCTGAAAGAACAAAACATTGTTTAATAGCTTTACAAAATCAGTTCTTGAACTCAAGGACAGTTAATTTGTTGATAGAATGAATCGCTGTTATAGAGGAGAGAAATTCAGACATGAGAGGCAAATAAAGAGATGGAGAAAGCCAGTCAGACGCTGCGGCCTTGTTGTAGCTTTTGCTATGTAAGTGCTATCCAGGGAGAACAGTGATAAAATGGCACATGCACCCTGGTCTGAAGGGATTTAAAGAGCTTTAAGTATGTGTGTGTTCGTCTGGTGAAAATATCAAAAGGCTTTAATGTGTTTGACCTTTTTGCTCAAGCTACAGCTTTTACTCTCTCTCTCATGCTCACACCCTCTTTCACCCCATTCGCTCATTTGCAATCTTTCTTTCTCACCCTTTCCCGCTTAACTTGGGGTGTTAGTGATGGCACTGACCAAGGTCAAACATGTTATGATGTGTATGGGTACAGCATACAAAAGCATCTATATATTGCACATGAGTTTCTGACAAAGACCACTATTCAACAGGGATGCAATATATATCAGAAGACCATAGCAGTACTTGTCAGTGAAAGAATACTTTGATTATATAAAATATATAAGTAGCTGATATAAGATCATAAACTGTATAGAATGTATAATTCCTATTTTTAATATTCACATACCTTGAATTTATAATTAAACATAAATGTATAAAATGTTTAGGCCTATAAGTTAATATTAAATGAACTATAGGATAAAGTTGCTGGGCAATTTCATATATATATATATATATATATATA
>NW_015541005.1:392209-393504 GCF_001515605.1 Sinocyclocheilus anshuiensis | reverse complement strand
TATCCATGCTAAAATCTTCAGAGAGTTGTCATGATTGAAATATATATATATATTATCGGACTGATTTCAGAATTGGCCGATAATGGGTTTACACGTAAATATCGGCATCAGCCTGATATGAAAAGTTATGCCGATATGTCTTGCCGATACGAGGAATACGTTAACTCACATGTGCTCAGGGTGTGCTAGCGATTAGATCACGTCAACAGTGTGGCTTATTCTTGAAGCAAAGTTTTGTCTGAATGATGATTAGATTGACTAGTTTGGATCACTGCATTTAATCTGTGAAAGCATGTACAGAATGAGGAGTTCGGTGTGTGATAGAGTAAACAGTAATAGCACGTGCAGTGGCAGCAGTGACAGCCTCCCCCGGGTCCTAATGCCTGTTTGGTAAGGAATTTAAATTCCGTAGGGGGCGCTGTTGGCCTACTTCTAATAAAATAAAAGCAAAATACACAAATAATATTTAGACTGTGTTTCTGATTAAATAAAGCAGTAATTGATGTCATAAAATATCGAGTATGTTTTGATTTAAAGGTCAAGAAGCTATAGCTTACATGAAAAAAATCACAAACATGACACTTGTAAATTAAATCATTTTATTCTATAATATTTATAACTCTTTTGCTTTAGACCATCTACAAATGTTAAATCTTAAAATAAAATGTTAGGGTTAACCTTGCATCTTTCTGGGGAAAAAAAATGCAGCGATTGATATATAGTTTATTTATAGTTATTTTCAAATCTTCAATGTACTGTCATTATAAAATAACTTTATTATTGTTCATTTAATTCTAACAAATAAGTTCTTGTTAAAAACTAACCAAAAATAGCCTACACAAATAACATTTAGACTGTGTTTCTGATTAAATAAAGCAGTAATTGATGTCATAAAATAATGAGTATGTTTGGATTTAAAGGTCAGAAGCTGTAGCTTACATGAAAAAAAATCACTAACATGGCACTTGTAAATTAAATAATTTTATATATACTGATTTATTCATTAATGTGTAATATGTTTTATGTTTTAAACAAATCAACAGCTCTAAAAGATTTTCAGAATTTTTACAACTTTTTTGCTTTAGATCATCTACAAATGTTAAATCTTAAAATAAAATGTAGGGTTAACACTGCATCTTTCTGGGGTGAAAGATTTTCAAAGAGTCAATGTACTGTTAAAAAAAACGGAATTATTGTTTATTTAATTCTAACAAATAAGTTCTTGTTAAAGGGGTCATATGATGCTGCTAAAAAGAATATTATCTCTTTGGAGTGTTACAAGCTCTTGGTTCATA
>NW_015541005.1:373136-392027 GCF_001515605.1 Sinocyclocheilus anshuiensis | reverse complement strand
GCCCCTTACCATATTGTGATGCCCTGTCCGGCCGGAGCGACGAGACAAAAACATTAAAACCCATTATAAACGAGGCATTTGTTGCATCCAGTGGGGACATAATTATGGATTATAATGACTTATACTGTCTTTTTACGCGTTGCATTGCATCGCATCGCACCACGTAAACATAAAACCCTGTCTGCATTTGTGTTCGGAGAAATGACAAACAACAAGTGCTGCACTAAGCAGCGCTGTCATCAGAAATCACTCTTAACAGATGAAAGGATATTGACGATACGACAAAGATAACGCTTTCCTCAGTGGACATTCAAACTTATGTTTTATTGTGTGTAGGAGACTGAGATGCTGTATCAGATGCAGGTATCACACTTGCTCAGTCCATCTCTCTCTCATAACACTTTACTCTACATAATACAGCAAGCTTTTACTACAGTAATACAATAAGCTTTCAATGAAGCAACTCAACATTCCTTCGTTACTAGCTCTAAAGTGACGTTTTGGAATTAGTAACGGAGACTGGGGCTCAGCTGTTAAACTGTCAACTTTAGATTTAAATCTGTAGCGGAAGGAAGTAGTTCTGCACAAAAGAGGGCTTTTAAAGACACTCCATTGTTGTTTCTAATTTATTTACACACTTGTGCCGTCAAACTGTTGTATAAACGCAATATCATACTCGTAGAAGTGAGATATGACTGTATATCGGCATGCTGTGATTACCTACGGCTGAATCACAGCCATGCCGATATACAGCCATATCTCACTTCTACTCGTGTGATATTGCTCATATATATATATTAGGGATGCACTGATAGGATTTTTTTGGCCGATACGTTTACCGATTTTAACAAACAGCTATTGGCCAATTCTGATACCGATATTGGTCAATTGCATAAAGCAGGGCTTAAATACGAGAGAAAAAATAAAAGATTGGTTCACTCCGAGCAGAATTAGTATTTGAACGTTTCTGTTCCTGCGTTCCTCTGTGAAACCGGTTTGAGTAGAAAACATACCGGTTAATAACGTTATTTTTAAAGATGTATTTAGGCTAAATATAAGCGTCAAGCCAAAACAAATTAATTTAAAAATGAAACTGAAGCCTACCTCTCTCATTCTGCACGAATCCAAATGTTTCCATATTCACGAAGTATCTGGATGCTAACCTATTATTTATTATGTAAACTATAGGTTTTGTTCTTCACTCGCATTATCGACGTAAAACATCATCCTTCACATATAGGCTATATCAGCAGTGAGGCACTGGTCACGCTGAACGGCACAGACTGTACTACAGACTATTTAAATTGAGCAGTGTAACTTCATGTTTCTTTAACTGTATTTTATTTTGATAATGAACAGGCTGTGATGTCAAATTAGCAATACTTTGTTGTATGTGCGTGTGAGGCACCGACACGATCACTGCATTGTTTTCCCAACTGTTACTCTGTAATTTATGGTCATACCAATGCTGGTTTGTCATACAGATAGAAGCAAAACATCATTCAAAACTGGAAAGCTTTTGCAAAATAAAGAAAACTGCTTTCTGCCGTCTCGTTTTTTTTTTTTCTGTGAACTTCGGAGCACGTTACAATTATCCGAAACTCAGCACAATTTATTTCTATTTCATTTTGTTAATCTGTTAATGATTTAAGTGAAATATATTTTGTGTATAGGTCTATATATTGCTTTTTTTGTAGCCTATATAGTTTTATTCTGTTTTCTCCGTTCACAGAAACGCTGCAGGTGTGTGATGTGACCTTGTGTGAATCTGTGTTCTACACTGGTTTCAAACAAAAAGCTGCATATTACCTGCCATTAATTTTCACTTAAATGTAAGCCTAATGCTTGGCGGTTCATGACACATCCTCGGATAAACTTTAACGCCAGTGCATTGCCATTGCGACTTACCTATGATGAATTTACAGCTGAGCGCAGGCATTTCACTCGTTGGATGCCTCAGTGTCACGTTTGCATATGGGCGTACTATGCCGTCTGACAAACTATATTTTGTACAGATTTTATTTTGTTTTGGCAAGTATTTAATTATTTTGCCCACAGAAAAATGTTGGATTATGCAACAGACATGCAACTCGTTGTCTCCATGCAGCTAATTAATAAACCATCGGTATCTGCCCTTTTCATGTTATTTCTGATATGCTGATGGCTTTAAAATAATAAAAAATCGGCCGATACATCGGTGCATCCCTAATATATATATGTTACAGGTCCCGGGCGGTTGGGAAGACTGTAAACAGTAATCAACTTGAGATTAAATGAGAGAGAGAGACAAGAGTTAGTTGTTTCCTTAACGGTCCTTTTTGTTGTGTTTTAATACACATACACATTTGTATTTCAGAGTCAGTAAGACACTTTGAATCACAAAACATGTTGGAAAAAAATGTCTTAAAATTATTAATCAAATAATCAATTGAAACAAATTATTTGGACATTAAAACATGTAAATTACAGTTTGGTATGAAATTTAATTAATTTAACTAACCCTGAGATTAAATGAGAGAGAGAGACAGTTGTCTGAGGATGCGCTGCAATCGTCACGGTAACTCTACTCTCTCAACTGCCACCCAGAATTCAGAAAATGCAGCTGAACTATTCAGTGCAAACTCATCATATATTTAAGTAATTAAAATAAAACTTATTTATACATGTAAATAGAAATGAACATATGTAAATAATTTTTTTTTTATATATATACAAATAATTTAATTTGTGACCCAAACTATCTATATATATATATATATATATATATATAATTAATTTACATTACATTTTTTATTATGTAAATCAAAATAATAGTCCTTAATTTGTTTATATCCAGTTTTAAAAAGGTTTAAATGAACATCTCAGATGTTCATTGTGGTCTCTATTTTTTTAAAGGGCTTTCATATTCTCCTGTACATGTACATAGTATATTTTATTAAGAACTATACAGAATTTGGTCCTCCATTGTCACTGTCTTAAAGGAGACATATTATGCCCCTTTTTACAATATGTAATATAAGTCTCAGGCATCCCCAGAACGTGTCTGTGAAGTTTCAGCTCAAAATACCCCACATATCATTTATTGTATCATTTTGAAAATGCCTATTTTGAGTGGAAGCAGTAAGACGCTGTTTTCGTGCATGTCTCTTTAAATGCAAATGAGCCTTTGCTTTCCAGAATGGGGCTATGTTTACAGTTTGTACCTCAGATACTCTGCCAAAAAACATCTGTTTGGTTTTGATTGTCATGTCTATTGCGCTGAAATCATGCTTTTTACAGCCATATCAGTTTAAACATCTGATATACGTTTTTCTGAGCGCACACATCTGAAGTGAACACACAGAAAACGTCTGTCTCATGGCATGTGAGTAATAAACAAAGTTCTCTTTCATGTCTTATTGCGCTTAAACTATCAAATACACCCAAGTTTATGCTAAAAACACACAAGTTACAAAAACACAGTTGGTTATGTCTGTGAAGGTAAACAGCTGGGAAAGAAGTCACATGTTTATATTAGATCTGTGTATAAAATGACAGTAGCGTAATATACAGTACCTATACTGCTGTCTACACTGTTAATATGACCCAAACAATAAAACAACAACAGAAAATCACTCACTGACTGTGAACTGAATAACTTGTATAGATTTAAATGCTGCTTTTAAATGCTCTAGCGTGAAGATATACATGGTTGTGTGTGGCTCACTCAGAGCGGGGTCTCTGCTAATGCGGCAGTGTCCGTCAACAGTCATGGGCGGGGCTTGTGAAATGTGACGCCACATTGTACAGATTCTGCGCACAGCTTGTTCTGAGACACTGCTTATGATTGATGGGGATTTAAAAAAAGTAGCGGGTGAATTTTTATCATTATAGTGTGGTTGTGGACACACACTGCCAACACATATTTATGTTTACACGGTGTAAAATCGTTTTTTGCATAGTATGTGCCCTTTACTTGAAAAAATAGAACAGATATTAGGTACAGGTACAGTGACATAATATTTATAGACCTTAACGTGAAAATAATTATTGTAATAATTAGTATGAGCCAGAGTCTATTTTGGTGTACTATTCTATTTTCATTTTGAGTAATATTTTATTCCCCCGTGACCATTTGTAAGTGTTTAACTGTAAGGTAAATGTGTGCTTAGGTTAAAGGTGTTTTAACGTGCAGCTGATTTAAACAGAAGCATCAGCATGAGCTCTCAGGGGCTTCCTGCAGCTCTTAGCGTTGAATGTGAAAGTGTGTCTATTCTCCCATTAGGAGTGCTAATGTGTTTTAGTGTTAAAACACAAGAGAGAGGCTTACCACAGCGCTCTCCTTGCAAGAGTGAGACGAGAGGGAGGCAAGAGCAGGAGAGGAAAGAGATTAAGACACTATGAAACTTTTGACGAGATGATGAGAAACTCAAAATGAAGCAAATTAGCAGAGAGATTTGACAGTAAGAATTAATGCGAGATAGGCAAACAGTTTTGAAACAGCAAAAATAGTACACTGCAGTCCTGTTGTTATCTGCTCATATCCTTTCTCCTTTCTCTGATTGGCTGCAGTTGAATTTCTTGTGCTTAGCTGTATTTACAGTCAGAATGGCTGCAAATAGAGGCTTTTTAGATGTTGGCACCTCGGCATCTACTCAGGGAGAGGGGAAAGAAGGGAGAAGCTGCAAATTAGATTCGGCTCATCACCACAGCAACACTGACAGTAGGTAGATTTGGTGTTCCAGGACAAAAGGAAAGTGGCTTGTTAGATTTAATTGAAGTGAGCAGGGCTAATGGAACCTCGTGGAGTTCTGCAGGACTGAGAATCGCAGTCAGGTGAGGGATGCGACTGATGCTGCAGAAACTCATCCACGCTTCTGTCTCCTGCTTTATGAGTCACTGTGTGCAGTGAGTGAATGAACGGCGATGTAGCGCAATATGCTGCTGCATTCATTACGGATTTGGAGTTGTTTTTATTCCAGTCCTCATGAAAGCGGAGCAGATGATAGAGCAGCTCAGCGCTGGCACATGAACATGGCACCAGCACAATATGAGCAAATCGAAAGTATATGTTTGCATGTAGCTGGTATTTCAGGATATCTAGGCTTATAGAGAACATCAGTAGGGTTCCAGAAGTAAAAAAAAAAAATCCCAATTTTCTTTATAGAGAGACAGGTTTTTAGCAATAATGTATGAATCCCTCAAGACAGACATTGAATATGCTTTGAGATTTAAGTTATAGTTTGGTTCTGCAGATCTCAAGCCAGGAACATTTTTACCATCCTTTAGAATAAAATGTGTATGATAGCGTAACTTTTGGAAATTAATTTTGGAATTTGTCACATTTTTTCATGTTCAATATGAATATTTGTCTCAGTATTCATTTTATCCTATTAGTGGAGGGAAATGTTTTCCACATGTTTGTCAGACCTAAAGAATTCATGTAAACTCCACAGGGTAAGCTACATTTTAATATGTAGTGCAAGTTTTAATGTTGCTATTTTTACGTGATACATGATACTGTTTTTAATGCTACATAAATTGTAATAGAATTAATCTGGTTCTGAATGGTTTTATTTTTTAATCAAGTATCTCCCCTAGTAAAAAAAAATACATTTATTTCATACTAAGTATAGTTCAAATCTATTAACTGACCTATCACTTGAGACTTTGTACAGTCCTTATTAATAATGATATTAAAACAAATTTTAGGCGTAATATTAAGAAATGCTCCAAACAAAGTTTAATTATAATTTATATCAGTAAAATCAGTGATATGTCAATAAATATGTTAATAGATTTGATGTACTGTATACTTAGTATGAAATAAATGTATTTTAAATAAATTATGGCATAGGTTTTTTTTTTTTTTTTACAGTAGGGAACAGACACATTACAGCTATTGCACAGTGATACTGCCATAAGGTAGTTTATGTGCTACATATTTAAATTGTGTAATAAAAAAAAAAAAAAAAACTCTGCTTATCTATATACTATGAAATAACTATACAACTTAACTATAACTATAAAAATGTGACTTATTAGTTACTGGTCCAACAGGCTTTTCAGCATTTCAGCAACACTAGTATAGGTAGAAGACAACAATAGAAGCTATATATATAAAAAATACAAATCCTTATTATTCGGTAAGAATTATGAAGTTGCGCGCCTTACGTCATTGCTTCTTTTTAAGGCAGTGAAAAGTCAGATATGAGCTAAATGGGATTCCCTGTCAGACTACTAGAAGAGGCTTGTTTATGAGTTTGAATGCTATCTAGCAGTCTTGGGCTTTGGTTATCTGTATACACAATAGGATGATATCTTCTCAAGAGCTAGAAAAGGTTTGTTGTGTTTCCCGTCTTCCTTTAGACATCGCCTACACATTCTACAATAAACATTATTCTGGTCTATATTCAGTTTTTGAAATCCAAGCCATTTTCATATCACAGAATTTGTGACCTCTGCAGATTCAACAGCGCTGTGGATAATGAAAAAGCGTGTACTATTTACTGTGAATTTACTGTATTATCAATATTGTGGAGTAATTTTTTTCTGATCAATACCATTTTAGCACCCAGCCCTACCCACAAGAATTACGCTGAAAAAGTTAAAAGTTAAATAGGCCTACTTGCTTTAAGAATTACAAATTTTGTTCCAGAAGTAAAATATAAAGAAAAAAAATATATTGAATGTCACTACTTGCTAAACACAACAAGGTTAATGCTTTCATTGCAAATAATGCTAGCAATAAGCAGTGAAATTCTTGTGTGACTTCAGCAGTGCAGTTAAATATGTACATTATTTTTTTTCTCACTATTGACTACTCACCTGTTTCTGTGATACAGTTCAGAGTTATCAGCTTCTGTTATTAGTTTTTTATATCCCTTGTTTAGTGAAAATAAGTATGATTTACTATAATGGGTCTTTTTTATATCTGTATAAACTTTAGAATACTAATGCCTCTTTTTCGTCTTTTTCCTCAGGCTGCCGCTCCGTCGCCATGACGACCGAGGAGTGTCCCGTGCCGCTTGGCGTGAGCCAGGTGGGGGCGGGGCTGTGCGAGGACTTCGGCCCCTCTCAGGGGGATGAAATCATCGAGGAGGTGGGGCCGTGTGATGATGTTGGCAGTGACCTCAGCACTTTGGTCATGCCGTTCCCTGAGTTGGCACCAGTGGTTTTCTTCTGCCTCAAACAGACCACCTTCCCGCGCAACTGGTGCATTCGCATGGTGTTGAGCCCATATCCTTTAATAGCCGGCGCTCAGGGGTCGTGAGTAGAGTGTGACTTCTAACAATGGCTATGGGTTGACTTAGAGGAAAGGTGGTATCTAATTGACACTATAGCCAGTTGACTTAATCCAGCTTCCTGCTGCTGTGTAGTGAGCAAGGCAGTGATTAAGTGCTGTGAGATCGCAGTGACAAGCTGATCTAAACACATTGCGCGTGACAGCTTGGTGTTGCGCATGTTGTTGACAACATCTAGACTTTCGCGAGTTGTCGCCAGTGTCAGTGACATGCAACTGGAAAGTCGAGACACATAGAGTATGAATTTGTGCAGTTAAATAATGAATTATCTCGTTAAAATATTTATGAACCACATGAATTACATGGGTAAGGGTTTAAAGTGCATTGATAATGCCTCCTTGGCGCACTTTGCAAAGCAGGACTGAGTTTTCTTTGTCGTTTGAAGTTCGCAAGTTGATTTTTCTTCCCTTTTTGTGCATTTCTGCCAGCTAGCCGTGGTTGCCTTGGGGACTCAGACTCCTTTGGAAAGTGTTTTAAATCGAATTTCACGTCTCTGCGTTGGTTTGGCTGACACTCTCATTTGGCTGGGCTCAGTGACAGACTTTTATACACGATGGGCACAGGTCTTCTTCGCCCCACAGAGGCCCAAATCTCCCATTGCTTGAACAGCCATAGGGCGCTAATCAGTACCGCTCACTGTTACCGCAAAGACGGGCGCGTTCGAACACTGTTGTCTCCAGCTGCTAGCCGACTAGTGATATCTGCAAACAGAGGCACTTTCTGAGAAGACATTAGCGCTCACACATCTCTACACAGCATGCCAAATTTATTTCAATGCCTTAATGGGATGTCTCCGTAACTTATGATTTTATTACGTGTAGGTAGCAAGGGAGGGGGAGAGAGTGATGAAGTGATCCTTTGATGACTTTATTAATGGTCAAAAGTGTGCTGAGATTAATTTTACATGCTTTAAAGAACAGAGGACATTCGAGGCGTGAATATGCAATGCTGTAGAGGCAGAAACGCATGTCACACTTCTGGGAAACCAGGGGCTTATTGATATCGTATGGTTTACATTTCAGAAATATTGAAATTAAAGTGGGGTACTCTTTATCAAGCCCAAGGGGCAATTTGCTAATTATTTAGTAATAAGAGAGATTAGATAAGGGAGGAAAGAGAGGAAATTATCTCCCCCCTCCTTTTCCTGCATATTTAATATGTTGGCAAAATGAATCATTATCTTTTTAATAGTTTTTGCACATTTGTTTGCATTTGAGGTACAGTGTAACTGCAGGGCTTCTTACAGTCAATTACGTACTGTTTTACATTTGGTGTGCCTACTGAAATGTATAGAAGAACTGAACTCTTTAACATTAGAATTTTTGGTCCATTTTGATGCTGATTTATCTGCTAGCACTTTAACTATGAACTAGCAATATGAAGGTTTGGATTTAAAAGTTCACTGTAAAACACAACTTTTTTCATTCTTTCCTCTCTTTCTTTTACTTACCCTGAATTCGTTTTAAAACGGTCTTGTTTCTGTGGAACACAAAATGAGAACTTATGAGGGAGGTTCACTACTGTTCAAAAGTTTGGGGTTGGTAAGATTTTTAAATGTTTTTGAAAGAAATCTCTTATGCTCATTAAGACTGCATTAAGAATACAGTAAAAACAGTAATACTGTATAGCAATTTACAATTTAAAATAACTTTTCTATTTTAATATTTTAAAGTGGAGTGTATCGATTTAATGCATCCTTTATGAACAACAGTATTAATTTATTTTAAAAAAATTATGACTGACCCCAGACTTTTGAATGGTATTGTTTTTTTGTATAGTGCAGTTGCAAATGAAGTTACAAATGTAAGAAAAATATTTGCAATATTTTAATGTTTTTCACAAGTGTAACTTACTTTTCCTCCCCACACATACTTTTGGCCAATTTTTGGTTTAAACGGCATAAATTTGTAAATAATTTTCAGTAAATCGTTTGGTTCAAATTTTGGTCTGCTCTTCATACAAAGCAATTGTATGTCTTGTATAACAATAATCATAACACAAGTCAAATTATCTGGTTTTGCAGAGCTTTCATAGTGATTTCTAGTCACTTTTGCAGCTTGGAAGCTATGATTACTAAATTTTAGTTGCATGGAAAAATGTCTCCTTTTGTGTTTCACAGAAAATAAAATAATGCCATGCACAAAATTGTAAATTTGTACAAATGACATTAGTGTTAGGGTTAAAATTTAATTAAATTTTGTGGGTGAACTATTTGAGCAGCATTCAGTGGAAAAGAAAAAGAAACGATTGATCATCCCTTGGCTTGAAATTGTCCATTTTGCAAATGGTGCAGTGTGTGTCTGTGTATGCATTTACAAAATAACATTTGTCAGTCTTAGACCAAGCTTTCTGTCGATTCTGTCTGGAGAGACCCATGAATTTGGAACAAAACATTCAGTCACCTTCAATTGGCTCATTGCAATGCCCCCTAGACATCAATCCCCTCCTTCAGCACACCAAGTATGACAAAGCCCGTCATCACAGTGCCCTAATGGAATAATGATATTCCAAACCTTTGACTCCCAATACGAGAGGGAAAATTAGAATCTGTCAACACTTCCGAAATCATTTAGTATCGGTTTTCAATCTATATCCTCGTTCCTTCTTTCAGTCTTCCTCATTTGGAGGCCTTTGTCAATAAAATCTCTGGACTCAAATGCCTCTGTTTTTCATCTTTGTTCTTTATACAAAAGGTCTTGGCTGTAGATGGTATGATTGGATGATGAAATAATTGCAATTCTTAGTATTAATATGTAGTATTTGAACAGTGGCTTGATTGCTGCAGGATGTCGCTCTCTGGATTGCCAAGAGCCTTGATTTCTCTCTCTCTGTTATCAAGGTGTAGCTAATAGACCTCGATCCCTCCTCACACATCACTTTGTCTGTGCCGGACTGTCTAATTCAGCCCCCGTGTGTCCTGAAGAGGGTTCGGGAACATGAGGTTAATACTAATCTTCAGTCCTGACCGGTCTGTGTTGCTATGACAGCTCATCACACTGCTCGCTCACCTTCTCAACCTGCCTCTGCCTGCGTTTCTCGTGTTTCTGAATCCTCTTTTAACTCTTTCTCTCTCCCATAGGCTTTTTTTTTAAAGGCTGAAGGATCTTAAAGGGATAGTACATGCCAATAATGAACATTCTGTCTTTATTTAGCCTTTTGATGTTTCAAACGTGTTCAGAAATAGAAATCTTTGCTATATGACAGTTGTTCAGCATGACCATAGGCCATGTGCCCAAAAATAAGACTAGAATTGCTCTATATGACTTGTGCACTATATTTCAAGTTTTTTTTAAGAACATAATAGGTTTCTCGAGAGTGAGAGATTAAAATGTAGGTCATTATTCACTTAAATGCTACCGTTAAAAAGTTTGAGGTTGGTACTAAGTTTTTTTAATTTTTTTTTAAAAAGAAGTCACTTATGCTCACAAAGCATGCATTTTTTGATCAAAAATATAGTAAAACCTATAATATTGTGAAATTATAAACCCATAATATTGTGAATTTAAAAAGAACTGCTTTCTATTTTAATATATTTTAAAATGTAATTTATTAGATATTTGTACAATTTAAAATAACTGTTTTCTATTTGAATATAGTATTTTAAAATGCTATTTATTTCTGTGATGGCAAAGCTGAATTTCAGCATCATTACTCCAGTCTTCAGTGTCACATGATCCTTCAGAAATGGTTGTAATATGCTTATTTGCTGCTCAGGTAACATTTCTAATTACTAGAAATGTAGAAAACAGTTGTGCCACTTAGCATTTTTGTAAAAAACTGTGATTTTTTATATATATATATATATTATTATTTATTTTATTTTTTTTCAGGATTCTTTAATGAATAACAAGTTTAATGAAAAGAAATACTTTGTAAACAGTCTCTACTGTCACTTTTGATGAGTTTAATAGATTATAAAAACATTAATTTCTTTCAAAACATTTAACTGACCTCAAACTTTCAAAAAGTGTAATAATTAAAAAAATGTCTACTTTTGTGTCCTGCATAAGAAATAAAGTTCTACAGGTCTGGAATGACATGAATGTGAATATATCATTTTTGGAATGTAAATTTTTGGGTGAACTGTCACTTTAAGACCAGTCAGCCTCTTTCTGTCTAGGGCTTTCTTTCTCTCTTTTTCCTTCCCCCCCATCACCTCTGTCTCTTTCCTCACCAGGCACTCAATAAGAACTCTCTGGTGTGTGATTTATGTCACAGCATGTTAAAGTAATTACTGAGGACTACCATCTCTCGCTGTCTATTGCTCTCTTCCCCTCCCTCCGCTTCAACGCTATTTGCGTGTGTTCAGTAAATCCAGGCTGACCGCAGATCAGTCCAGAGTTCTGCGATAATGGAGCCTTCGAGTCAGTATATGTTGAGTGATTGTATCCCACTCTAATTTCAGATCAGATGGACTTTGGGCAGTACAGCTGACCTGAGCGCAGAAATCCAACAGGACCGTTAGTTAACCTGTTATCTCAGAGAAACGGTTCAACCAAAAATGAATGTTGTTCCAAACTTGTATGAATTTCTTTCCTCTGGTGAATGCAAAAGATATATTTTTTGTATAGTTGCAATGAATGGGCAAAGCTTTCAAGCTTTAAAAAGGACCATAAAAGTAGTTCATACAGCTTGAGAGTCTCTCAAAGCCATTTGATAGTATTGTGCATGAAATAGACTGAACTTTAAGAGTCAGATCACGGTAATGATATTTGTATGATGCCTCAGACCCCATTCTTTGTAATTACATGGAAAAGTGAAGCAAGAAGCTTCTTTGAAATGTCTTCTTTTGTGTTTCACAGAAGAAAGCAAGTCATTCAGGTTTGGAACGACATGAAGGTGAGTACTTGATGACAGAATCTTAATTTTTGTGTGAAATATCCATTTAACATAGAGGAGCTTTGACCTTTTATAGTGAGCTTTTTTTAATTTTTTTTATTTATAAATGATGCCGCTTTGAGGCAAATATGCTACATCTCATCTCAAGTTCTGGATTGGAGTTCAAAAAATGAGTGCTTTATCTTCATCGATGTCACTAAAATGCTGTTGCTCGTATTCGTCTCCTGTCTAAGAAACAGATGGTGTTGTAAAATTTTATTTGATACAGTAAAGGTGTCAGACAACTGAGGTCTGTTGGAGTAACATCCGTATGGGTGATGTACATGAAACACAGCAACAAATGCTTGAGATTTGGGTGTAAGTATTTTTAATTTCACAAACATTTCTCAGACTGTTTGAAGTGAAATTCTGTTTTCCAGGTGTTTGTTTTTGCTGGCAAAGCTAGAAAGTGTTTAGGTGCTTGTTTCTTGTGATGATGGGATGTGTAATCTACTCTCTGCCTTCTCTGAGCTCAAATTGGAGATTCTAAATGGTGTTCTGTGCTAACAAATGTCTTTTGTGCTGTTGACATTGACCCATAGTTCATACTTTCTGAAACCGGATTTGTCTTCAACACAAATAGCATTGAATTTATTTAATACACGAGTTTCACAATTTGAGTTGAATTACTGAAATAAATGAACTTTTCCACGACACTCTAATTTATTGAGATGCACCTGTACAGTATGGCCAAAAATAAGCAGACTCTCAAACACCACACCACTTTCAAAACTTTCAAAAATATTTAAAACACACACACACACACACACACACACACACACACACACACACAATAGTAGTAGATTAGTTTCCTGGTCCATCTGTGACTGCTTTAAAAGCTTTCAAGTCTGTGGTCTCAGGGCACTGTGTTGAACAGCCGTTTGAACAGATTGTTTTTCCCTCAAACAGCACCTCTAAATGCCTGTACACACTTTCTCAGACACTCTCGCACTTCTGTCATGTCATTGTATCTTCATGGCTCTTGTGGATTATTGGCATCAGAAGTTTCACAGCACCTCTTTCTTGACCGTATTGGCATGATACGGTTCTGTGTCATTGTCTAGGGCCGTAGCAAAACTGATATTCTTGAATTCCCAGCCTGAGATGTGTGTTTATTTGTCATGTTGGGTGGGTATCAGTGATCCCATCAGGCCTGAGTGTGAATGGATATCTAGCGGTGAGTAGGCATGTCTTGTCATACCGTGTCTGTGTTTTCTGTAGGCACCAAATACAATTCTGGTTGATAAGCTGATTTTTCATGTTATAACAATAACTGACGAATGGCCACCATTAAAAATGTTGACTCTGTTGTTTAAATCCTTTACAATGAAATCTATCAATTGAAGTGAATTTAGGCATCACAACATAATGTACAGTATGAAAAATGGATATTCATTTTGAGATTTGCTAAAAATTTTAAAGCAGTGTTATGGAACAAGTATTATTTTTAGAGATGCATTTATGTTAAAATATTAAAGATTAAAATATGTTTAAAAATGGTAATCTAAAAAGGGGAAATGAGTATGCACAAATATCCAATGTCATTCAATTAAACAATCTCTAATTTTGGCTAAAAAAAATGATATGATACCAAAGTATCATGTTGCTATACTTTTAAAAGACCGTTAGCTATAAGGTGCTGCTAGTGTTTCTATCAGGTAACAGTTACCAGCTAGACTTCCTTGGTCGACCAGCACTAGCCAATCTGTCTTTGTCTCTGTAAAAGCCATAGAACCATCCTGAACCAGCACAGAAATTCCTGCAGGTCTAAGCTATTTTTTAAGCAGGGTACTCTAGCTTGCCTTTATGAAAATTGATTTTTTTTTCTTCCAGAAACCGATTGTCCGCATTTTATCTCGGCACAGAATTTGTGAGTGTAAGCAAATGTGTGATTTGAATACTTGAACCTGAACTCGTGCAAGTAAAAAATTGAATATAAGATGGCACTCGTGATTAGTGCCAGTAGTGGATTTTGCTGGTTCGGTATTTCGATGGAAAATTGCTTTGAATTCGTTAGGCATTATAGTAATTAGTGTCAACAAGTATGCTTTTGAATACTTGACTATAATACTTGACAGTTTTATTTGACACTAATTAAACATACACTGAGTAACTGATGCAATCTTTGCATGAAATACACATGTTTGTTCACATAAGAGTTTGAATGTTCTTATTCACTTTCATTTACAAGATCTGAGGTAAATTATTTATTGTCGCTTTCAGTATGGCTATAAAGGTCTCGCAAAATAATATTCAAACTCACATTAAACCCTTTTAACATTACATAAAGCACATAATCAGTACCTAAGATTATCATTGTCATAGTTTGTATGTTCTTGTTCCAGCCATCGCAGAAATGGAAACCGTATCTAAAATTGAATCCCCTGTTGCTCCTTGTGTATCACCATTGTGGCTAGTTAGGACAAAAACTCCAATTAATATGGAAAAGATACCTTACCATGACATGACATCTCATGACTTACTGTGGCCTGCCTCTGAATCAGATAATATGTGTGTGGAAAAAAGAGAGTGGATGCAGTCTGCTTTGCTGTGTGTGTGTCTAAAGGAGGTCATGACTGCTGTCTGTTAAGACTCTGTCAATAAACAGGTAGGAGGACCGCTGAGTCTCTAACTGTGCTGTTGGCAGGGGCTGTTATAGGCTGTGCCCAGAACAGCATGAAGCAGTGACAGATAGAGGAAGGAGAATGAACAACAGACAAAAGCAAATGGAAGGGAAGAGGCTGTGTGAAGAGAAGGGGTTAGAATACAGTATTTACTCCCAGAGGAAAAGCATGAAGAGAGATGAACAATGTCTGTGTTTGCCCTACTCACTGACCTTTCACCTCTAGTAGAGCCAAGCCACCGATCTGCTCATCACACACAGATAGAGAGAGATAGAAGGAGTAAGAGAACAATCAGTGAACCATGGGAGTTGGCTGAAATGGCAGTGCTTTGTCAGTGTCAAAGCGACTGGACCAGACCTCCTCCTGCGCTACAGTAATGGTGCAGACGGCACACCGGGTGCATGTACAGGATGCGCAGATACACATGCAGTTATGCATTTATTCATACCACTGCATGTTATATATGTGCATGCATAAATAACTGCATGCACTCACTCTCATTTACACATATTCTGCCTTTTTAATGGTCCAAAAAGTGTTATTATTATAAATATTATTTTTTAAAGGATTGTGACATTTCTTTAAATAAATAAACTTAATGCATCTAGATTTGTACTTTTAATTTCTAATTTAATTTCCGATTCATTCTAATATGCTGATTTGCTGCTTAAGAAAAACTTATTATCAATGTTGAAAACAGTTGTGCTATTTAATATTTTTGTGGATAATGTGGTCCTTTTTTAGGATTCTTTGATCAAAAGATAAATCTTTTGTTTTTTTTTAAACAAAATATAAATCTTTTTAAAATCTCTTTTTCTCTCAGCAAAGCAGTGTTTTTTTTTTTCTTTTGATTTGGAGGTACTGTATCAAGTTTTCTGGATGTGTTTTTGACAGGTTTCGTGAGATTCACATATGTGCAGTGTGGCATATAATAGGGCATCTGTGAGCGTCTGCAGGAAATTGCAGCCAGGTTATGCAGGGCTTTCTTGGAAAGCACCAAGCAGAGAAAAAAAAATTTGTGGGCTCCTAATCCACAGCTTTTCATACTCGCGCCTGTCGTCTTAGACCTGTGGAGAACAGTAGTCAAGATATTCATTCCCACTGACCCTGGATCAGTCGACCTACTGTTCCCAGTGACATCCAGTTCTCTGGGTGTCAGAGGATTAATCAGAGGGAGAAAATCGTCTCAGGTTACTTGTGTAACCATGGTTCCCTCGCGTGCGTGCTCTTTGCCCAAACAAACAACACATAGATCGTGTGTGTCATCTGATGTCAAATAGCGATGACACGGATGCACACACCTTCTAAATGCTCTGCTAGTGCTCGCCATAATAAATAGAGATAGCTCTTACTTTTTCCTTGGAAATGCACGCTTCAAACAAAACAGTCAATGAAGACGAAGAAGAGAATGATGTGATGCTCCCGGCGCCTATTTATACTTTAGTCGCACCGGTAGTGATGTCATGGCTGTCGCCGGCCAACGAGTTGGTGTTTTTTCAATGTATGCTTCAGACACGGGTCACGATGAGGCGTTCCCCATAGCGCCCCCTAGAGGACGCAGTTCGAAGTTCCCATGAAAGGGAACCTCAGACATTTATACAGTATCCAGCTTAATGTCTCAGAGCTGTCAGCTTGAAGCGAAGAGAGAGAAATATGTTTGATGTTCTGCTCAGGGCACATAAACATGCTAATCCAGGTCATGGCCTTTATCTTGTTTCAATATCTCATTTGTTTCTACCTGGGTTGTTGTTTGAATGAAGGTACAGTTCTTTGGACCGTGGTTGTTGACTCCTGCTCTCTCCCCATGTACTGTAGCTCTTGAGAAAGGCATTTAACCCCAGGTTCCTCCAAAGGGACTGTACCTGCAATCAATGTCCTGTAGTGTACTTTAAATAACAAGCGTCTGCTGAATGACAAGTAAATGAAGATTTGTAATTGCAATTATGCCGCACTTGTCCAAACAGTTCCAAAAGGGTTCATTCAAGCTGTCAGTTCATTACAGTATAATGGTGTTCATTATAATGATGTAAATTACAGTGGGCAGATATTTTGCTGAGTGAATTAGCTCAGGTGAAGTGATTTATAGTTGATCTTTGGATTCAGCTTTTTTGAAAACCAGAGTAGTTGTAGTGCAAGATGTGAAGGAATAGTTCAAACAATTTTGAACATTGTCATATTTCATTCAACAGTTATGATTTTCTTCCTAATATTATCTCTTGAACTTTCCAGAAATAAAGTGCCCAAATTGTGAGACTTTTATGATGCATTTTCACGATTTTTGAAGCTTGATAGCCGTTTATTGTTATAGAGATGTAACAATATGAAAATTTCTTATCACGATTATGAGCAAAATCATTATCCACGGTATTGTTAAAATGTGCTGGAAATGTTTAAAAAGTTAAAAAAATGTTCCTCACATTTCAGCCTTTAAATAAAGAAACGGGTTGTCAAAATGATAATTGATTAATAAATGATTATATGTATACTATCTGCTCCATAAATAATTCTAGATACCTTATCCGAATTGTTTAAATGTGTAGAATCCACATAAATTTGGTTTTCATCAACCAGTCAAAATAAGAGCAGGGCATGCAAATTCAGACAAAAACTGCACACAGGCTGAATGTAAATGTAAATCCACTCTCTGACACTAGGTGGCGCTTATGGTAATCGAATACGGTTTTAAATATGAATTAATTAAAATATAAAACGGTAGTACTAACCGTGGGGAGTTTTATCATGATTTATCATCAAACTGGTAATCGTTCCATCCTTATGTATCGGTATGGAAAAGAACATGGAAAATGCTTTATAATATCTCGTTCTTTATTATTTAAAATATTAACATTTTAATTATACTTGTTATATACTTGTTAAGTAAATGCTGAATGTTCATTTTTGGGTGAACCATTCCTTGAAGATAGATTTCTGGAAGTAATTTTCTGGTGATGTTTCTCTTCAGATTTGACAGTGGTCAGTCATTCAGATGTGATGGTTGTCTTGTGCAATGGGTTATAGAAGATGATTGAATCCTCTGAACGGAAAATTCATCAGTGGTTGTTGTACATGCAGTACATGCACGCTATCCAGGCACTTCACACTTACACGCTCGAACACATGGCTGAGGTGTCATAGTGATATGCTCAGGCATCTGTTGTTACTCCCTTGCCTTTACTTTGACTATAGGAACAAACATACTGTAGGTACATGATTCACATAGTTATAAAACTCCTCTAAGCATTGACAGTACTTTCATATAAACCTGTTTTTGACTAGATACTGTTCTTGCTTTTTCTTCAAATGTGAATTGACGACGCAATTCGCTTCAATTTACTTTTAAAGCATGAAGTGCCACAGAGCTCCAGTTCATCAGGATGATTCCTTTTGGCCAATTTCCCAGACAGATTAAGGAAGCAGACAGAAGTCCACAGAGATCCGAGCACAGTTTAGACGATGTTACCACGGCCCACAACAACAGCCTCACACAGACCTCAATCCATTTCACCTTTTTTAGAGAAACACCAGATGTTCATTCGATTTGCCTCGGTACATAGATCAGTGGCGTGTGGTGGACTTGTGAAATGAGAAGTCAAAGTCCCCTCTCTAAATGTAAGGGATTTTTTTATAGTTCAATTCATGTGATGTTTGCATGAGTTTGGTTAGATATGAAAGACCAATTATCATACACTAACAACAAACAGCCAGTACTGTAATATTTACATTAACACTATTTATTTATAAATCCAAGTCACCTCAATAAAACTGTAAAAAAGATAGAATTAATATTTATTTAAATGTATTTATAATGATGATGGTGATAAAAATGCTAGTAAGCAATATTAATAATAATAGCGGATTTTATTTTCAACAAATTCTGCTATATGTAAATGAATTTCTACAAAATTCATCATTTGTTTTTTTTTTTTATATAAAATCTGTGCAGAATTAGTTTTCTCTCCAAGGTTTTTTATTTTTACGTAATCTATGTGCAGCACAGTGGCAGTAATGTCAGACGTGCTTTGTTTATATTTGTTTCCTGACAAACCTGTGACAGAATTTAAGTTCTCAATATTCAGAGTCAGGTGCATTAAAAAATCCCTCTTTCT
>NW_015541005.1:365772-373036 GCF_001515605.1 Sinocyclocheilus anshuiensis | reverse complement strand
CACACACCCACACACACACACACACACTCACATGTATGCACGTACTTGTCTGATTTTGGCCCTGCTGTGAGTGTGACTCATTGTTGACTGTCCTCACACTCAACTTTACTTGACATCAGAATCACAACCCCGCACCCCTGCCCATAAATACACACACACACACACACACACACACGTTTGTTTCTGTGAATAGTGGGGACTTTCCATAGACTTCTATTACTTTTATACTGACCTAACGATATTTTCTATCCCCTAACCCTACCCCTTACAGAAAACCCGTTTGCATCGTTACACTTTCAGATAAGCATCATTTACTATTTTTTATAATTTTTTTTCCCTTCAAAAATTGTCAAAAATTTCAGGTTTACTATCCTGTACAATGTAGCATAAACAAGTACACACACACACACCCCTGCTTTCCTATCACCGAAATCACTCCCAGCCACTAGTGCAAACCCTTCAAACAATGCATGATACACCTTATTAGATGTTATTCTTTATGCTTTTTAATTTTATTTTGTAATCGCTATTAATAGCAGTTAAATTGTGCTAGTCAGTTACAAGCAAGAGATTTTTTTTCTTTTCTGTTGTTTGTTGCAGTCGATCGGTTTCAATGCTTATTTCGTTTGTTAAATCATACGTCATTTGGCACGTTTGTATCTGTGGTATTGGTTTCTTTTAGGGATGTGCGCATCGTCTTTGAACAGGCACGCTTCACAAAAATGAACCGAAACTCAGCGAAAACATGCCTCACAGACATGATAAATGTTGAACGCAGAACTCTTCAGCTGCGCTGACGGCACGCACCATACATACTGCTGCTGCTGGACACTAAACACCGTCGAGCCGCTCTTGACAGTCTCAGTAGCACGGTCTCGTGCTGTTTCCACCAAAATGCAGGGCTCTAGCTCTGATCTAGCACACAGAAAATGATTTGACTGAAAATGAATCAGAAGAGATGAAAGAAAGATAGTGGTCATCTGCGCAATTCGGGAAAAGAGGTGGCTTTTCTGCATTAGGTATGGTTTTTTTTTTCTTTTCTTTCTTTTTTTTACTCTTTGTACTGCAGTTATTGTTCATTCTAAATAAATTTTTTTAATGTAGAATATGTGTTACATAAATACATGAAATACCGTTTAGTCGACTAGTCGACTAGACCCGCACATCCCTAGTTTCTTTCTGGAGTATCTGCTCTCGTGGTGGCTGAGTTCAGCAGTATTGGCACTGAACTTGGCAGAAGAGTCCTCTGGGTGATATTAGAAGCGAGGAAGTAGCAGGATTGGGCTAATTTAACATTGTATTGGCTTATTGTACAAAACGTGTACCAGTAGCCTCTGAGAACAGACCCTCCCGGACGTCTCCTCCGCAGTGTACAATTATCTCGTGCTGGGCTAGTGGTCAGACTAAATGATGTCCTTTTGTTCTGTTAATGCGTCTAAGTCTGTCTAACTCTCGGCAGGGCTGCTGTGGGCTACGTCTGTCTCTGTTAATGGCTAGTGTGGAACTGATCTGTTTCAACCAATTTCAATAAGGCACTCTTAAAGATATTACCTAAATGGCCAGTAGCCATAAGCACTGAGGAAAATGATGTTAACACCCTTCTGATTATTAGGTAACATAATGGAGAAAATTGAATGCTATTACTCAGAAGTTATCCAATAAGTCTTATAGTCTCACAGATCAGACAAATTGTTGGTTTCTTATTTCCTAGAAGCCTATATACTTCAGTATAATTGATTTTTCAAATTTTTTGGGCCACGTTTGTTTTGTAGGCTGTAATTTAGCCATCTGTGGGGCTGTGGAGGACAGATGTGGGGGTGGTGCGCTCATGACTGGCTTATTTGAGTCTGTCATGTCTAAGTGATAGACTGCAGATGTGCAGCTCCAGCGGCTCAGTGGCAGATCTTCCTTTGCTCTTGGTTGCGGATGGATTTCATTGTTACAACCAATACCGTTAGCAGGTTGATAAAGATGTATGAATGCTTTGTAAAAAATATATGACTTTACTTTGAAGTGCATGTGTTGTGTAATATGTTAGTGTGTAATGTAATCAGGATTTTCTCTGGCCTGAAACTCACAGGTGCAACCATTTTCCGTTGGTCTATTGGCCAATTTTGTTATCAGATCTTGTTTTCTGTTGGTTGAACATCCTGGCATTTTATATCATCATCAGTGAGCTCCTGATGTGAAAGCTGCATAACCTGGCTGTGAAAGCTTTTTTTTCTTGTTTGTTTAATGCTGAGTTATATTCTTAGTACATATCGCCACCTACATGTAATTCGCAGGGAGTTTGATTGACAGGCAATCTGACCAATCATAACGCCGAATCTGCCATTTGGCCGACAAATTAACCAGACAGGAGAGTAGATTAACATCGGTGAACTTAAACTTTAAAAATGGTGAGTATTGACGTCTTTCCGCGGTTAAAACAAGATACTGTCTGATGTTAATCCATGTTTATTTTGTGCTATAACTAGTAAAGAGGAAGAGTTTGTTTCACATGCTGCTTGATTGGAGGCATGACATTAAAGAGCCACAAAACAGTATTTATTGTTTGAAATTATAAAAAAATGTCAAAATTTGAAAGCTGGGACTGTTTCATGTCTAAAGTAACCTGCTCTGTCTTGTCTGTCAGCTCATTGTCAGTGTTCTCAGCACTAGTTTTTAAAACACACCCATTGTTTCCTTACTATAGAATATATGTAATATATACTAAACACGTATACTTTGTGCAGATGGAAAACTAAATGAATAAAAAAATTAATAAATAAATAAATAGCACTTCCATTGTAAAAAAAAAATGCCTGCAAGTCTGTCAAAGAGCTTCCACTCTTTAGGAGACAGTCTCAGTCAGCTGACAGTGACACAAAGCAAATGAATGTGTTTCCCAACACTGGTGGCAGCTTAAGCCTTGCATTCCTCAACACTGCTCAAATAGCCAAAAGAGAACCATCACAATCTCCCCCTCTTCCATTGTGGGAAGTGGTTATGAGCTATATTAGCCATGGCTGGATTAGCATGGATGCACACTTTGAAAATAGCATGCCAAGGGAGCCCTAATAAAATACTTTTTCTGGTGCAGTTTCAGTGTATTGTGATTTGTGACATGCTAATTTTAATCTGGCATACTATTTAGTATGGGTAGCATGCGAATTGGGATGTAGGGATTGTTCCAAATGTCTTAAATCAAGAGACCCGTCACAAACCAACCAACCAATGGCTGCTGTAGACTGTTGTGTTGTTTATCACAAATGTTGTTATTGTAGCTTGACCCAAGTGTTACTTTTTATAGTGGGAATGGATTATATGTTTTCAGAGAGGCTAATTTCAGCATGTCTTTCTCCCCTCTGGCATTACGGCCCTTAGAGCTTAGCCAATAGAGGTCTGTAGCAAATTGAATAATGACAGAGGGTTAAGCTGAGCATCTGGCAGTCCCAGGTGTGTTTGTACATCTGCTTGTGTGTGTCTTTCTGCGAAACTGTGATTGCGCATTCTACACACCACCCCCTGCTGGCGGCTGGACTACAGCACCTCTCTCAGTGGCCAGGGGCTGCCAATACCCATCAGCGTCAGTGTGGGCAGCCCGCTGGGTGCCTAGAGCTGAAGTAATGCGCTGCCAGCGAGCTTCAGCAGCGCCATGCTAATGTGTGCAAACCAGGATGAAGGGGAAACATAGATGAGCACCTGGGAGGGAGGCTTAGAACGGCCACTCACACGCAGACCAGGCCAACATCATGCATAAATATTTTTAAAGCAATTATGTGTATATGTGGCCATGTCTTGGATGGGTTTGTGCATGCCTTCCGGTCTTTTGTGGCTTTTTACAGTGTTTTAATTGTTGAAGACATGTGGTCCACAATGAACCATGTGGTTGGAGTATACCTGTAGTGGAGCTTTAAAGACCCCAAAATTATATGGTTATAAGTATTATTGTTGTTGTTAATAATAATTTAATATATATTATTTTTATTTTTTATTGCTATTGTATATTATATTATTTTTTGTATATTTAATATGTAAATTTTTTGTATATATATATACAGGTGCATCTCAATAAACCAGAAGGCCAACAATTCACTAAAAATGTTTTTTTTTTATTGGTCTTATGAAGTATTCTAATTTGTTGAGATTAGTGGAGAATTGGTGGGTTTTTGTTAAATGTGAGCCAAAATCATCACAATTAAAAGAACCAAAGACTTAAACTACTTCAGTCTGTGTGCATTGAATTTATTTAATACACGAGTTTCACAATTTGAGTTGAATTACTGAAATAAATGAACTTTTCCATGACATTCTAATTTATTGAGATGCACCTGTATATTGTGTTCAAAAGTTTGGGTCAGTAAGATTTTTTGTCTTTTCTCTTAATTAATGCTTTTATTCCGTAAGGATACAGCAAGGAGACAGCGTGACATTTATAATGTTACCAGAGGTTTCTATTTCAAATCAATTCTGTTCTTTTGAACTTTTTATTAGGGATGCACCGATGTTTTGGCCGCTGATATTTATCGGCCGATTTTTGATTAATTTAAAGCCATTGGCATATCGGAAATAGCATGAAAAGGGCCGATACCGATGGTTTATTAATTAACTGAATGGAGACAATGAGTTGCATGTCTGTTGCGAAATCCAACATTTTTCTCTGGGCAAAATAATTAAATACTTGCCAAAACAAAATAAAATCTGTACAAAATATGTGTGAAATGTCCGCGATCAGCTGTAAATTCATCATAGGTAAGTCGCAATGGCAATTCCACAGTGTTAGTTTATCTGTAAATGACCATAAATTACGGAGTAACAGTTGGGAAAACAATGCAGTGATCGCGTCGTCACCTCACACACACACAACATATTTTTGCTAACTTGACATCGCAGCCTGTTCATTATCAAAATAAAATACAGTTAAAGAAACATAAAGTTACACTGCTCAATTTAAATAGTCTGTAGTACAGTCTGTGCCGTTCAGCGTGACCAGTGCCTCACTGCTGATATAGCCTATATGTGAAGCATGATGTTTTACATCGATAATGCGAGTGAAGAACAAAGCCTATAGTTTACAATATAAATAATATTTTAGCATCCAGATACATCGCGAATATGCAAACATTTGGATTCGTGCAGAATGAGAGAGGTACACTCTAAAAGCTGCTGCGTTAAAAACAACCCAATTTGGGTTATTTTGGCAACCCAGCGCTGGGTTGTTTTAACCCAACAAGTTGGGTTATATGTAGGGATGCACCCGATACTGAGCTCCTGTACTCGTACTCGTACTCGTTAAAATGCCCCGATACCAAACGCCGATACCACACAGCATGTGATAAGCGCCATATTCAGACAATGAAACACCGACAACAGAACAACAGACAGCAGAATGGAGTTAAGGATGTCTACTACGAAGTATATGTATGCAATGAATATAACGTTAAACATTCAGTATTAACGCCTGTATAGCTGATGTGCACGAGCTGATAAGCAAAGCACGCTGAGTGGATTGAGCGCGCGGCGGCGCAGATGCGTGAGCTTGTCGAGTGAATATACCTTTCTCACAGACATCACTGGAAAGTTTGTAGTTCGGTCGGATATGTCAAAAACAAGTAAGTAAAACAATGCAGAAGTTACTTGACGGTAGGGAGGGAGAGAGAGAGAGAGAGCGCGCGCGTACTTCTGTTGTGTGATCTTTGATGTTCACTCACTTAGCACACGCATCATTTGGATTAAAACTAAATCGTAAAAATAAGACCATTTATAGGGGCATTCACTATAAACATCATTTATTTTCAACCTTAGGCAATACACGACTTTCTGGCGAAAGTGAAACTAACAGCCTGTGTGAAATGCGCTAGACTGTACTATTTTGTACTAAATTTGTACAAATTTTTGTTCACGTTGCGCGTGTTTTGCTTGCTTGAGTGTTTCTGCATTATATGAGTGGCTTTGGAATATAAATCGCAGCACATGAACCCAAATCGAGCTAGACATTAAACCTACAAATCTTGTTCATTTTAAAATCACTTTTACACACACAGAATGAATATCAAAAGTTAAATGTTTATTTAAAACAAGATAAAACAGTCAAAAGTAATGACAAAGTCGGCCCACTGCTATCCATTTAACATAATTTGGCATTGACGAGTTTTATAAAGCCTATGAAATCTTGCAATGATGCTGCCAAGTAAAACATACTTCCCGCTCAGCTTGTCAGATGCTAGATTTTTACATTTTCTGAAGAAAACAACCAACAAAACCCAAGTCTCCATGATATTCTACACTCTAAAAACTGCTGGGTTAAAAACAACCAAATTTGGGTTATTTTGGCAAACCAGCGCTGGGTCAAAAAGGGATGAACAAGTTGGGTTATAATGTTTGACCCAGCATGCTGGGTTACTTTTTTATGGTTTAAAATTACTACACTGCTAGGCTAAAATGAACCCAAATTGAGCTAGACATTAAACCTACAAATCGTGTTCATTTTAAAATCACTTTTACACACACAGAATGACTATCAAAAAGGTAAATATTTATTTAAAACAAGAGAAAACAGTCAAAAGTAGCATGCATGTAAGAAGAAATGCAGAAAAGTATGGCATTAACAGCTACAGAGTTTATAAATGAAGCAATGAACATTTGTTGAATATAACTTTTAAGATCAAATTGGACTTTTCTGGTAAATTTTACATATTGTATAAAAAATATTATACAAAAACACTATTATACAACAGTTGTACAATTAGTTAATAGTTAAGTTCTTTACAAACTATTCTGGCATGACAGTAAATAAACCACAACATTAACACTGATATTATAACATTTATCAGAAACATGTGTGAAAGAATGTGAGCATGTGTATGAATGACAGAGTGTACACTCAATTTCTACTAAACAACAACAAAACAAGCATTTAAAATTTTGTTTTTTACAAATTATACACTTACAGTTTGTTTCATAGTCCATGAATACAGATCAGGCATCGCTGTCAGTTTTCATGATCTCTTTAGATGTACTCATGAAGAAGCCCCATCAGCACAGCTAAGGCATGTGACATCTTTTACATTATCCAGGGCAGCCTTTTCCTTTAAAACCACTGTTGCATCAGTTTGGGGGAAAAGACATTCTCCTCTTTGACCAGCATTCACCCCAGTCACCACCTGTTCTTCATCAGTGGCCTAAAAAGAGAAAAACATTTGAAAAAAAGAAAACATTTAATTAAAATCTATCCATTTTCAGATAGAGGTGCATCCACATCAGTAAGGATAGGTAAATAGTC
>NW_015541005.1:350351-365112 GCF_001515605.1 Sinocyclocheilus anshuiensis | reverse complement strand
TATAAAAAATTGTCCTGGCTATTCCAAGCTCTATCATTGCAGTCAGCGGGTGTTGCAGTTGAACAGTCCACAAGTTGTGAAATAAAGCGCGCGCATTCATAATAAAACGTGCCTCACACGGCTCTGGGGGGTGAATAAAGGCCTTCTGTAGTGAATCCATGTGTTTTTGTAAGAAAAATATTCATATTTCAAATGTAATAAACACTTTTATATCACTTCCGCCAACTGTCATACGGGGAAGCCGTTCCGGTGGATGTCGTAGCATCAAAATGTGAAGTAAACAGGCAGGAGACAACAGAAACATTTATTTTCTAAAAATAACTCACATCAATCTCAAAAGAATGATGCTCTCCTATGTCTCTGGTTTTCAACATCTACAAAAACAAACATTTTTTTACTCTTAGTAAAAAAAATTGATAACATGAAGGAATTATGAACTTCACTTGCCTTAAACCGTCTTTCCCTCTCTTCTGAAGAAGCTGAGAAAATCGTCTCCTCAAACAAGCAGGGTTCTGTGTTGTTAGCTCCCGGCGCGGGCACAATGAAGACACAAAGCTCAACAAGTCTGTAGGAAACTACATTCAATTTAACCGCGAAAAAGAAGATAACGAATTAACATGTAAATATGTTAATAACCCTCTCTTAACACCTCAAAAAATTTAAATATTGTCAAATCTTATGTAAATATGACATAATACACTCACTGACGTTATATTAAAAGCACCTCTTCCGTTCAGTAGAAGAGGCCGTTAAGACTTTCTGAGGCGAAATCCGCGTCCGCGTATTTTTCAATATAAGCTCTTTTCGGAATATTGCCGCCAGCATTTGGGTTGAAAAAACAACCCAGCGTATTTTAGAGTGTAGGCTTCAGTTTCACTTTTAAATTAAGTTGTTTTGGCTTGACATTTATATTTAGCCTAAATAGGCTACAACTTTAGAGGATTTGTTTTGGAGAGAAGGGAACTAAAATAGCCTAATTGTTTGTAAACATTTTGCTTTATTTAATGGTATTTTAGCCTACATTATTTCTGAATGTAATAATAAAATGCAACATACAGCCTACTCATTTAGGCTTTTTTTTAATCCTTTCTGCAAACATTTTTGAATATCTTGAAGAAATACTTTAATGTCTTTAAAGCGTTGACAGTTCCTCTTCAGGAACTCGAGCTGCATCGGAGGACGCTTCGGGAACGCCCTTCAGCGTGACCGGCTCTGAATCTCGTGTGTAATCAGACCAATAGATGGGCGAGACGTCACGGGCGGGTGACGTAATGCCAGGAAGCTATAAAAGTACGTCCGGTGAGACCAGCGTCAGCTTTTTGTCATTCAGCAAGCGCTCTGTATGTGTGTCAGTCTGATATCTGTTTGTGAGTCTTATTTAGTGTTGTCTGTCGGTCGCGAGAGTCAGAGAAGGCCGGTCACTCACTGTCAAGCAGTTTCAGAGACTGCTGGGTCTGATGGCAGCTGCGTCCAACGTGATACCTCTTGGCCTGCTGTCGAGGGAACGAGACGCTGCGTCTCGGGGCCATACTTTCGGCATCTCTGCCAGCGCTTGCTTCACTCCTAGAAGCTGACGCTGGTCTCACCGCACGTGCTTTTATAGCTTCCTGGCATTACGTCACCCGCCCGTGACGTCTCGCCCATCTATTGGTCTGATTACACACGAGATTCAGAGCCGGTCACGCTGAAGGGCGTTCCCGAAGCGTCCTCCGACGCAGCGTCTCGTTCCCTCGAGGAACCATGGTTACATACGTAACCTGAGACGTTTTTTCTTTCATTTAATACATTTGGTCAAAATCTAGAAAAGATGATGCTGTATTGGCCATGACCAGAGCCGTGTTTCTCAGCAGCTCTGGCTATGACTAAGCGCATGATGGCTACCAGACTCTCTTTGTGTTTTTATTTTTTTTTATTTTGAGTGAAGAAAACACTGTACTTTACTATTGTTAATTATTGTTAAAAAACGTTTTTTAAAATATAGTTATTAACTGGTATTTTTTCTACTCAAACCGGTTTCGGAACAGTAATACTACAGAGGAACGCAGAAACAGAAATGTTCAAATACCGATTCTGCTCAGAGTGAACTGATCTCGATATATATATATATTTATTTATTTATTTATTTTTATTTATTTATTTATTTTTAAGCCCTGCTTTATGCAATTGACCAATATAGGTATCGGAATCGGCCAATAGTTGTTTGTTAAAATCAGTATCGTACCAGCCAAAAAAAATAATCCTATCGGTGCATCCCTACTTTTTATTCATCACGAAGCCTTAAATAATGTATCACAGTTTCCACAAAAATTCTAGGCAGTGTAGCGTTTGGATGCAATCAAGATGTTCGATCAGGTTTTAGGCATCGTAAACTTTCCCTCCTCCCTTGTTATAACTAAATTACAGATGCATGTCTAACGTCCACCTCTGGTTCAAATAGCGGTAACCCCTCTTCTATCTTCACCAACGCTAGCAGGGGCAGTCGACGGCTTTCTCGTTGAGCTTCAAAGAGATTTCAGGGGGGGGAAGGAACGATTCCCCCATCCCCACGAGGAGCCACTAACCGTGGCCCAGACATACTCAAAAGCCACAATACACATAGGAAAGGACATTGGCTCCATTTATCCACAATCAAACTGTTCCAAAATGTATATAGTGTATTCCTGTGTTGTATGCATGTTCCTAGGTTATAGTAGCTTAGTTATAACTCTGTACTGTAGTGAAGCTCCAATTACTTGGATATAGACATATGAATGTATTACTGCCTTAATGTTTCCCAATCCCTGATCAAAAGACCGTCTTCTGATTCCTGGATTAATGGTGTATATTATGTCACCATAATTTACACCATGCTCTTTTTTTTACCATACTTTGACTTAATATTGGACAAATCCTCCAGACCACCATAAACCATGCAAATGAGGTGTTGCGTAAGACAAAGGAACCTCTCCCGCTCAAAATTCACACCTCTACATTGGTCAATCTGCCAAAGACGGGTGTGACTGGTAGACCCTTAAAAGTTCCTAATCCAAACCAATCATGGCTCAAACCCTTTGAGACACACTCTCCAAGACTCATCACCCTGGAGTCTGAATTTCCAGCAGTTTTTATCTTCAAGTAACTTTGTTGATTCGCCGTAGACTCTCTGATCTTCAGAACTTGACGAAAGCCTCCAGCTCACTCCTAAAGAACTCATCAAGAACCTCCATTGTCTACCACATCCGGACGCTTATTTAGCAACAAAGCCAATGCAAGTAACTGTTTCCAACTAGTTCGATGCGTGTCTAAGTTTGGGCCCCTTTGTCAAGGTGATTTTTGATTCTCTGATGATTCTCATTAGGTTGTGGTTAATTGATGCTAAATACTGCCATTCTTTGTTCTTCTCTCTCTCTCTTTCCTTACTTTCCTTCATTCTGTATATATATGTTTTGCTTAGCCTTGTTGTATGTTAGCTGTAGTTTCATTTATTAAATCCCTTATATTCACAATTGATTGCCTCTGTGTGCTGCTCACAATTCGTAGTCATTGAATGTTGATCTTGCTACATGCTAAGTTAATGCTAGTACTGTATGAAGTAGGAAAGTTATTCTTTCTTGGCCAGGAAAATAATCTTTCCTAGAATTGACAAATGATTATACTGTCGGTGGACGAACAGATGAAATCATTGTAATATTGATTCTGCTACAGTTAATTATAAGATCTGATCTAAATATTCATAATTAATTATAAACAGTTATAATTACTTATAAATATAGTTCCCTTTTGAGCTAATTTGCTACAGCAGCACAACTGTTTTTAACATTGATAATAATCAGAAATGTTTATTGAGCAGCAAATCAGAGTATTAGAATGATTTCTGAAGGATCATGTGACTGAAGACTGGAGAAATTCAACATTGCCATCACAGGAATACATTTTAGAAATGTACAAATTAATTTTAATATATTTTAACAAAAAGTTAAAATATATTAACATCGAAAACAGTTATTTTAAATTATAATAATATCAAAAACAATACAATAGGAAACAACAGAAGTCAACTGGAAGTCTCTACTGTGATAGACAAACAGCTGTGTGTGTTTGTTCTCTCGCTTAGGGTTTCTTGTTTCAGAGCTGTACTATCTGATGAGCTGTCAGATTGTGTAACCACATGTGACAGTGATGTTTTAAATGGCTACAAAAAAGCCCCGAAAGAAAACAGGGTGTCTAGTGATAGCAAAAAAATTAATGCAAAAGCAACACTTTTAGATAGATCAAACCTCTGGTGAATCAGACAGCAGGTGCTCTAATGGGACGATGGGGCTGAACTCTTCCCGGATAGCGTTGTGTGAAGAGATGGCTCCTTGTGGAGATGGCCTTGGCCCTGAGTCACCGACTGACTTAGTGTGACAAAAGCGTCTTGTCAAAATGTCACATATTTGCCTCCAGACTGCTGCTGTCCCCCAGGCTCAGACTTCAGCTTGTCTGCTGTCATCCATTCTGACACGGGACCTGGATTTGCTCTCAACGTTGCAGGCCTGCAAACAAGTTCAGCCAATAGAGAGGAGGCTGGAACAGCGGGAAGCGGAGAGAGACTTGTGTTTGAGATTTCAGATTGTACACAAGAACAGATGGAGGGAGGGAACAGAGTAAAGAAGTTGTTATTGTCAAGCTCTTTGTCAAGAGTTTGGTGGCTTCATTGTAATGAAGTCAACATTTACTCAATGCTTTTATCCAGATGAGCATGTAGTCTAAGCAACAATTAGCGATGAGCAATAATGACAGACCTGTTTCAACATCATACAGTAGCTCTGTTCCAAGACCTAGTGTGCTACATCAATGCCTACAAACTGCCTTTTAAGACATCAACTTAACTGTCCTAGATTCTGATAAGTGACTGATTTGGAAACATTGCACTTTCTACATTGGCAGCAACTCATACATAGCATAGCATTTCAACACGTGATCAGTAATTGATTTGAATAGGAAAATTCATCATTTCTTTTTTCTAAATGCATGTTATTGCTCTTATTTGCAAAGGATTTCTCCTTAAATGTGTTTTTTTTTTTTTTTAATAAATCAAAATATCATAACTCACCTTTTGGTGACATGACAGACTTCTCTCTGGTGATTTATGCCAGTCTTCTCTGATCATTTTGTTTGCTTAAACCCGTCCGTATTTTATAATGAACTGCAATCTTTCATTAATATCTGCCTCCATCCAATCAGCAACCAAGGGAAAGAACAAGTCATCACCATGTATTTTTTCCTTTTTTGATAATCCATTACACTTGGATGTAGGTCTTCATGCAGAAGAAATGAACTGTCTGTACTTCCGTTTCGGCGCTACTTTAATAAAGTTTGATTTAGCATGTTAGCATGTAACAGTATGATACTGTGAGCATAAAAATTCACAGAACACAAAAATAGATAAATATTTATGCACATTTTCACTATTTATAATCAACATTGGCCACTTTGGATTTTTTTTTCACTAAGCTTTCAATTTAATTTGATATATGTTATAAAGTATTTAAAGGATTAGTTCACTTCAAGAATACAAATTTCCTGATAATTTACTCACCCTCATGTCATCCAAGATGTTCATGTCTTTCTTTCTTGAATCGAAAATAAATTAAAAGTTTTTGTGGAAAACATTCCAGGACTTTTCTCCATATAGTGGACTTCAGTGGGGATCAATGGGTCTTACCTAGCTAAATGATCAGTCATTTAAAAAAAAAAAAGTTTATACTTTTTTTAACCACAAATGCACGTCTTGCACTAGCTTGACTTCACGCATTACGTAATCACGTTGGAAAAGTCACGCGTGACGTAGGCCAAAGTACCAGAACTCATCAAGAACCTCCATTGTCTACCACATCCGGACGCTTATTTAGCAACAAAGCCAATGCAAGTAACTGTTTCCAACTAGTTCGATGCGTGTCTAAGTTTGGGCCCCTTTGTCAAGGTGATTTTTGATTCTCTGATTATTCTCATTAGGTTGTGGTTAATTGATGCTAAATACTGCCATTCTTTGTTCTTCTCTCTCTCTCTTTCCTTACTTTCCTTCATTCTGTATATATATGTTTTGCTTAGCCTTGTTGTATGTTAGCTGTAGTTTCATTTATTAAATCCCTTATATTCACAATTGATTGCCTCTGTGTGCTGCTCACAATTCGTAGTCATTGAATGTTGATCTTGCTACATGCTAAGTTAATGCTAGTACTGTATGAAGTAGGAAAGTTATTCTTTCTTGGCCAGGAAAATAATCTTTCCTAGAATTGACAAATGATTATACTGTCGGTGGACGAACAGATGAAATCATTGTAATATTGATTCTGCTACAGTTAATTATAAGATCTGATCTAAATATTCATAATTAATTATAAACAGTTATAATTACTTATAAATATAGTTCCCTTTTGAGCTAATTTGCTACAGCAGCACAACTGTTTTTAACATTGATAATAATCAGAAATGTTTATTGAGCAGCAAATCAGAGTATTAGAATGATTTCTGAAGGATCATGTGACTGAAGACTGGAGAAATTCAACATTGCCATCACAGGAATACATTTTAGAAATGTACAAATTAATTTTAATATATTTTAACAAAAAGTTAAAATATATTAACATCGAAAACAGTTATTTTAAATTATAATAATATCAAAAACAATACAATAGGAAACAACAGAAGTCAACTGGAAGTCTCTACTGTGATAGACAAACAGCTGTGTGTGTTTGTTCTCTCGCTTAGGGTTTCTTGTTTCAGAGCTGTACTATCTGATGAGCTGTCAGATTGTGTAACCACATGTGACAGTGATGTTTTAAATGGCTACAAAAAAGCCCCGAAAGAAAACAGGGTGTCTAGTGATAGCAAAAAAATTAATGCAAAAGCAACACTTTTAGATAGATCAAACCTCTGGTGAATCAGACAGCAGGTGCTCTAATGGGACGATGGGGCTGAACTCTTCCCGGATAGCGTTGTGTGAAGAGATGGCTCCTTGTGGAGATGGCCTTGGCCCTGAGTCACCGACTGACTTAGTGTGACAAAAGCGTCTTGTCAAAATGTCACATATTTGCCTCCAGACTGCTGCTGTCCCCCAGGCTCAGACTTCAGCTTGTCTGCTGTCATCCATTCTGACACGGGACCTGGATTTGCTCTCAACGTTGCAGGCCTGCAAACAAGTTCAGCCAATAGAGAGGAGGCTGGAACAGCGGGAAGCGGAGAGAGACTTGTGTTTGAGATTTCAGATTGTACACAAGAACAGATGGAGGGAGGGAACAGAGTAAAGAAGTTGTTATTGTCAAGCTCTTTGTCAAGAGTTTGGTGGCTTCATTGTAATGAAGTCAACATTTACTCAATGCTTTTATCCAGATGAGCATGTAGTCTAAGCAACAATTAGCGATGAGCAATAATGACAGACCTGTTTCAACATCATACAGTAGCTCTGTTCCAAGACCTAGTGTGCTACATCAATGCCTACAAACTGCCTTTTAAGACATCAACTTAACTGTCCTAGATTCTGATAAGTGACTGATTTGGAAACATTGCACTTTCTACATTGGCAGCAACTCATACATAGCATAGCATTTCAACACGTGATCAGTAATTGATTTGAATAGGAAAATTCATCATTTCTTTTTTCTAAATGCATGTTATTGCTCTTATTTGCAAAGGATTTCTCCTTAAATGTGTTTTTTTTTTTTTTTAATAAATCAAAATATCATAACTCACCTTTTGGTGACATGACAGACTTCTCTCTGGTGATTTATGCCAGTCTTCTCTGATCATTTTGTTTGCTTAAACCCGTCCGTATTTTATAATGAACTGCAATCTTTCATTAATATCTGCCTCCATCCAATCAGCAACCAAGGGAAAGAACAAGTCATCACCATGTATTTTTTCCTTTTTTGATAATCCATTACACTTGGATGTAGGTCTTCATGCAGAAGAAATGAACTGTCTGTACTTCCGTTTCGGCGCTACTTTAATAAAGTTTGATTTAGCATGTTAGCATGTAACAGTATGATACTGTGAGCATAAAAATTCACGGAACACAAAAATAGATAAATATTTATGCACATTTTCACTATTTATAATCAACATTGGCCACTTTGGATTTTTTTTTCACTAAGCTTTCAATTTAATTTGATATATGTTATAAAGTATTTAAAGGATTAGTTCACTTCAAGAATACAAATTTCCTGATAATTTACTCACCCTCATGTCATCCAAGATGTTCATGTCTTTCTTTCTTGAATCGAAAATAAATTAAAAGTTTTTGTGGAAAACATTCCAGGACTTTTCTCCATATAGTGGACTTCAGTGGGGATCAATGGGTCTTACCTAGCTAAATGATCAGTCATTTAAAAAAAAAAAAGTTTATACTTTTTTTAACCACAAATGCACGTCTTGCACTAGCTTGACTTCACGCATTACGTAATCACGTTGGAAAAGTCACGCGTGACGTAGGCCAAAGTACCGACCCAGTGTTTACAAAGCAAACGAGCAAAGAATGTCAAACACCCTTTAGGAAAAAAAGGTAAAATAACGATGTTGGACAATTTTAAAGTTGGAGGAGAAAATGAGATGGGAGTTTTTCGCCCTACCCTACTTTTTTTAACCGAAGAGATGTAGGACTAACCACATGTGACTTTTCCAACATGATTACATAATGCTGAAATTTTCCATTTAAAATTTCCAATGACAAATGTCCATTACACTTCCGTGTTCAATTCTTTACATAAGAAACCCAGAAAAACATTTCTACTGATGAAACATGAAGTTAATAAACGCACAGTTGCGACACTATAGGATTTGTGTGTGATTTGAGATTCTGCCTATTTTCATAACAATACAGGGTGTTTACATGAAAAATGCTAAGTATAGTGATTAGCTTGATATAAAATGCTACAAATAACATATTTCAGCAACATTATATGGCCAAAACACACATTAGATCACAATCGGAAGTTATTACAAACACTTGATGGTGGTTTAAAGTGAGTTTTGAGTGAAAGCGTAGTATAAATCGTATAAATTGTCTTACATAGCATGATACTACAGTGTGCATGAATGGTCCCGTAACATGCGTTTTTGGTCGTGTAATGTGGACGGAGATCTTTTCTGAAATGCAGTGGAAACGCAAGTATGGATGAGGACCATTTCAATTTTAAAACAACGTTTTTAAAACTAAAACGCACTATTGTAAACGCAGCCTTATATCTATGGGGGTTGGACACACTACAGCCTCACGTGTGAGCCATGTCTCTGCACTCTAAAAAATGCTGGGTTGTTTTAACCCAACTTTGGGTCAAATATGGACTAACCCAACTGTTGGGTTAAATTTTTCAATTACATTTTTAACCCAAAAGTTGGGTTAGTCCATATTTGACCCAAAGTTGGGTTAAAACAACCCAGCATTTTTTAGAGTGTGGGCGTAACGGCGTAAACTAGTGTTTTTCCTTGATGCCTCACCAGAGCCAATAACCAGCACTTGATTTAGGCACATCAAGTATGCTGCATGCTTATTGGCTTACTGATGTTGATGAGATTATTCCTTAGGTATCGAAATTTGGGACCAAACGACAAGACATTTTTTGATACACGATGGTATCAAGGCAATTCGGTCGGTGCCCAAAAAGTATTGAACTCGGTACCTAATCTTTAGTCCCTGGACAGAATGTAACCGTCACCCTAAAAACAAAATACATAATTGAAATTACGAAATTATTAAAATCATGTTGTAAAAATGTACAAAAACGTTCAGCGGTTTCATGAAGAGCATTTCCCCTAGAAGAGCACCGCCATTTTTTCACTTTTTAAAAATATTTTTGTTCTTTTTGACTACTGTGACTCTTATACATACATTAGAGGTATTAACCAGCACATTAAATTAAGACTATAACTGCTGGGCTTCTGTAATGGTGGTAATGAAAGGGGTGATTGCTGAGAGCTGAATGGGCATGCAATGTTAAAAGGAGTGAGAATACAAATCCAGTTAAGAGTCAGAGTTCTCCATCACTGCACTATGTTTTACTGCACTTGGTTATTTACTGCTCCCACTGTAATATTATTTTACCCTCTTATGACAGAATGGTGGACCGCCTATCTCCTGCCATACCCTTCTGTAATACCAAATAATGGAAGGAGACCGGAGACATGTGATGCTTTTCATCTCATTTCATCACTCAGCTTTGTGTCATGCCTAAGAATTCCCCCTAAGCATGGTAAAATCACTGTAACGCATGGCCTCTCTAGGCTTATTGCTTTAAGCACCTAGCACCCATTTACAACAAGCACAATAGGTAAGACTACAGGGCTTATTGAATATTAATGACATGACAGAACATAATTAATATTCATGAGCAAGCTAGTAAGTTTTATAATTATAAGTGTTCCTCCCCATTTTTCAGATGACAGATATGTAGATTGTCCTCAACGAAGTTCACAGGAGGTTGAATGCATAGCGGAGGAGTTCATTGTGTGTGTGAGAGACAAAAGAAAGGGAGGGAGGGAAAGAAGGACTGAGGGATCACACTGTTGAAAGTCAGTTAGATGGTAATTAAAAAAGACAGGAACATTGGATCTTCAGCTGGGCTTGACGTGACTGGTAGAATGCTGCCATTAGTGAAGTAAGCTCTCTGCCTCCCTGCTCTCCTTACAGCCACTAAATTAGCAACAGAGATGGAGACAAAATAGGAGACGGGGGATTAAAGTAACTCATTCCAGGAGGAACACGAACGTGACAAATATTTATCGTAAGGAGGGTAATGTGGTGAATATGTGAGATGATAGTGGATAGAAGGGACAGATTTATTCCCAGAGAGAGGAAAACAATGGATTGGTGTAAGATGAGAAAGGTCAAGAGAAAGAGAGATGGACGTTTATGGATTGACTTTGAGTTTGTGTTTGAGCCAGTGAAGCAGAACTCCAAAATAGACTGAATAGGATACAGATAAAACCAATCTTTCATTGAGGCTCCATTCATTTTCTAGACATATTCTGTAAAGTAGGCTATTGCTTGTAGTGCTTACTGCAGTAACCCTAAATTGATGTCGTAAAATGCTACACGTAAAGTAGCATCTTGAAAGTACAGGAAATGTTTTAGAATTATTTAAAGCAAATTCATTTTTTAAAGTTACATATTTAATATTTAAAGTTAGTTAAATATATACATTTTTATACATTTTGAAATATGAACATTTGATTTATTTATTTTTGACCAAATTGTCCTGAAGATTTATTACAGTTAAACCAGTTTTTATTATTTTTCAGTCATCTAAAATGGTATTTTCATTGTGTAAAATTATATTTCTAAGTAACATTGACTAGAATGAATATCGTAAAATATTGACTGAATTTAAAGGATGAAATTTAAAGCAAGAACCACAGCAAACCAACAAAACTGTAAAAAACAACATTGAACTGATGACATAATTTTGAACATTTATGCATTGCATTCGCAGAATTCAGAATGATTTTTTTTGTCTTGCTCTTTAGTCTCGTTTTTTTTTTTTCGAAAGAGAATGATGTTCCAAAATCCATTAGCAAGTGTTATCTCTCCGAATAAGTTGATGAGTAAATAAGTACAGCACGTCTTGTGATTTCCTGATGTCCACTTTAAAACTTTAAAACTTGAGAAACAAAGGGACATTAAGCTGAACTTGGAACACTGAGGGAAGATTGTGCAGTCTGGAAAATCACTGACATGGCAGATTCGCACAGCATTAAATTACAGGGAAGCTCTGGTTGTAATTACATAACTTATCAAACTAATCCCACCCGAATAAGGGTTTATGCCCTCCTTCCATCGTTTACGCAGTGGACATATTAATATTTAAGTATGTGGTCACCAGTGGCTTTTGTTCCCTTACTCTGAGGCAGCCAAACACTAGCATTAGCGATTAGCATCCTCTCAGCTGTGGCACAGTAATGTTTTTACGTACTTTCCTGAGCTTTGATGTTCTGGCATTCTGACCTCTCTTTCTGCATAAAGCTGGAATAATGCAGCTGCCTCAGTAAACACTTATTGTTGGGTCAAATGTTACATCTCAACAAGCAGTCTCCATCTCATTCCTTTAATCTGGTTTTATAGAGGCCGCTCTCAAATGAGCCATGCTCACATCAATCTCATGGAAAACAGGATACAGTAGTGTTGTCTCTTATGGGCATGACATCCTTAGTAGAACATGTCAAATTAGAATCGAATTAATCTCAAGGGAAATTTAAAGGTGAAGTGTGTATTTTTTCTGTGTTAAAATACTTCCAGTTTAATGTGCCGAGAATACTGATCTTCAGCATGTAATCTGCCCTTCATCGTTTGTTATAGACATGAAATGATATCTCAAATTGTGTGTCTTTTTGAGGAGAGGTGTTGTATTTCTTTTCTGAGCAGTTGGACCTGGTGAGCCATAAAACTGGCAAACTCCATTGAAAATACTATTTTTCTACTAGATGGCTGTATCTAAAGAACAGGATATCACAGAGATTTAGTGGTGAGCTCTTTTGGCTTGAACCAGTAAGAAACCACCTAGCAACCATGCAAAATACCCTCACATAACAGTAATATATAGATATATACAATATAACAGTATGCAAATAGAAAAAACACCCAGAATACCTTATAGCTACCACAAATCAACTCCCCGCCCAGCCTAGATTCTAGTCACTCTCGCTCTCTTCCTGTTCCAGGTGTTTGTCGTCTACATCTGCCTTGCCTCTTCCTTTGTCCAATAACAAGTTCAAAGAATTTCACCTACAGTATGTAGACCAGTGGTTCTCAACCAGGGGACCAGGGCCCACTAGGACCTCAAGATGACTTGATTTAAAACAAGGCAAAAAAGCATTAAAATCAGTTAAATCAACTACAAATAAATATTTCTTATTTTAACTCATCCCTTGATGACTTTTTTTTTCTTTATTCCCCCACAGTCTTTAAAGCCTAGATACAGGTATGAGGTAGCTGAATTTTAAATTTAAATGAAGGCATTTATTATGCCTTTGCTATGCCAAGCTCTAAAGTGTATTATTGGCAGAAATTGTGAATAAAAACACATTATACTTGATCTTTATCAAGTAAAACATGAACAACTGGAAAAGTACATTCAGAACATTCAGCTCTTGAAACTTATGGAATCCTGCAATTTAATGAACAGAAAATCGAAATGTGAGGGCTTTACATATTGTTGTGCACAATGGGGGCCTTGGAGTAAAAAAGGTTAAGAAGCACTGACCTACTCAGATCTTCATTAATGAAATGTTGCAGCATGCATTATTGGGTTTCCTGCATCAGTGAGATCTGTATCAAAGCCGCTTTAAGGCAAGACTCCAAGGTTAACCAAAAAAGCCAATGCAGAGGCCTTTTTTTGAATGGTTGTCAATGGAAAAGAAGCTTCACTATGCTGGATAAACTGCTTTTGTGGGAAAACAGCTTATAATTTAATGAATCAACATCCTATTGGCTAATCTTCAACATCTACTAATGCCATTGAACATTCATTTTGGATTGATTTATTTTTAGAATTCACACAAAAAATGCAGTTTTTTAAGAGAAGTCACGCAATTTTGTGACAGGTAGAATTCGGTTTCCAGCACTTTTATGGTATCCACAAACTTTATTTGACTGTCACACAACTCTGACAGAGAATTCAATGACGTCAAGGGTGTGAGTGGTTATCAAAGCAGACATGAAGCTTTCTTCAGTAGTAGAGCCGTGGACCTTGGCATTCCCCAATAATAAGACCATCTCTGATCTGTATTTATACCAAGTCCTAGATGCAAGTGTAAAATTCGCTACATGTTGCATTGCGTATAAATTGCCATTAAGACTGTAATCTCATTATAGTTTCATTGGGACGGTGGCCTGTTAATCAGGCTCTTTCATCCTGGCATATGAAATATAGACCAACAGATCACGGAGCCGCTGATGGGCCGTCACGTCAGAGCTGCGTCTTCTGCGTAGCCAGCTCATTAGCAGCAGCTATTCAGCTCTTCACATCCACCGCCGGTATTCACCCGGAGAGTGACAGTCCCCCACCTTCCGCTCTGCAAATTACCATCACAAAATGCCCCAGACTCTACCTATTAATAATGCAATTAGCTCCCTTTCTCCTGCCCGCCAGCTTCTATTGTGTGGCCTTTGAGGCCTTCGGCATGTTTGTTTCTTCTCCCGTGACACCTGCACTAGTCGCTCTTGCACTTCTGACTCGCGACTCTCTGAACATGCCGGCATGGGTGTTGAAAATAGCCTGTATTTTTTTGGTGATGCTGAAAATCAGATGAATAGTCAATACATTTGGAGCTTGAATTGAGTTTTGATTGAGTTTCATCTCATGAATGCAGTGGCGCGGGGTCTGATTATCAGTGACAGAGAGGCATGTTAGAGGCGTTATTTATACCCCACTTGTAGTGGCATTCATTAAACATAATGATGAGCAAATGAGCCAAGCCACGTCAAGATGAGAACAGCGTCTTCTCTATTCTTGCCTTTTCCTCATGTGGTCCTTCCTCTTCTTCGCACTTTATAAATCTTTCTCTTTGTTATCCAGTCTCTATCTTCCACCACTTTTCTGTCCTTTGCCTTCTTTATCTGATCACACCAAGATTTATTTTCCATATCCTAGAGCAAGAGCAGAGTTCTGTTAACAGAAAATTGTATGTAATTTGAAGAATTGATTGAAAAATGATTGACCAGACCAAACCTTGTGTTTTTTATGTTGAAATAACACACACACACACACACACACACACACACACACACACACACACACACACACACACA
>NW_015541005.1:337363-345474 GCF_001515605.1 Sinocyclocheilus anshuiensis | reverse complement strand
TTCTTCGCTCTTTATAAATCTTTCTCTTTGTTATCCAGTCTCTATCTTCCACCACTTTTCTGTCCTTTGCCTTCTTTATCTGATCACACCAAGATTTATTTTCCATATCCTAGAGCAAGAGCAGAGTTCTGTTAACAGAAAATTGTATGTAATTTGAAGAATTGATTGAAAAATGATTGACCAGACCAAACCTTGTGTTTTTTATGTTGAAATAACACACACACACACACACACACACACACACACACACACACACACACACACACACACACACACACACACACACACACACACACACACACACACACACACACACACACACACACACACACACACACACACACACACACACACACACACACACACACACACACACACACACACACACACACACACACACACACACACACACACACACACACACACACACACACACACACACACACACACACACACACACCACATACACTGCTTTCCCTATTTTATGGGGATGTAATGGTTTTTATACCATACACACTGTATTTTCTATCCCCTTACCCTAACCCTACACCTCCAAAACTTAATTTTTAGATGTAAAAAAAAACTTTGTTTAGTATGATTTATAAGCTATACATTTTAATTACCTTTGCCATGATTAAGCACTCACTTGAAGTTGATCTTTTAAAACACTAATAATTTAGTAACACTGTTGAATGTCATCTTCAGCAAATCTCAGAATGAATCTCCAATTTCGTTGTGTACATTATAAAGTTGTGATGCCTAAATTCAATTTTAAAAATTATTTATTTTAGTTTTTAGTGTTTTATTGGTAACACTTTATTTTAAGTACCAATTCTCAATATTAAGTAGTTGCTTATTAGCAAGCGTATAATTAGCTTGTTGGCTGTTTATTAGTACTTATAAGCCACATATTAATGCCTTATTCTGCATGACCATATTTTAGTTTCCTTAATCCTTCTCCATACCTAAACTTAACAACCACCCTACTAACCAGTAATAAGCCGCAAATTAGGAGTTTGTTCGGGGAAAACTCTTAGTTAATAGTGAATATGTTTCCTATTCTAAAGTGTTACCGTTTTATTTTTAATTTATTTAGACAAAATAATGTAAAATTTTAATTTCTGCATTTATCAGTTATAAGCCTTAGTATGAAGATAATCATCAGGCTTTTGGTATTGGACTGATTTTTAACATCAGTGCATCATTAATGTGAATATAATTTTTGAATTTGCTTATATTAACATTAAGTATATCAAAAGTAAAACTACGTAAGGGAATGTAATGATGTATGTTTATATATAATATTTTGGAAAAGAAAAACAACACTGGATATAAATAGATAATGAAGGAAAGCTTATCTCAGTCCATCAAAGTGACGGATAAAGCAGGAGAAAGCGAGAGACAGTCTTCGGTCCCAGGCTTGTTATGCTTTGCTGCACTCAGGTCATCTGATCTGGCTCCTTTGGACACTCTATGTAAAATGGATCATGTCTCTGCATTAGATTCATGTGAAATATGAATGAAGGTCTTGAGCTCCAGGGCTCTCTGAATCACTTAACTGCCATGTCCTCCACCACCTCGCATGATATCTATCATCCACACTCTTTCTCGTTTTTTCACTGTAAATTCAGTCTCTGCTGTTGTCCAGCTGTTATTTCATTACGCTAGGCAGCGAGAGAAAGAAAAGTGAGCTATAATTACCCCAAAGTATATCACATTCTCAAATTAGGCAGTTTTGAAAAAGAAATTGTAGGAGAAACAGGAATTACTTCCAAATTATGCTACAGTGTTTGTTTCAATTCTAAAACTGCCAAAAGTTTTTTGTTTGGGTTAGAGTGTTGGATAAAGTTAGTCTTGAGTGTGTGAGTGTATTAGCCATTTTTAAGCTTGTCGATTAGCTGTTGTTCAATAATATACATTATAGTAAGAGAAGGCATTGTTTGGTTTGTTTAAATGTTTAAATGGTCTGGCATGTCACCTTCTGGCTCAACCAGTGATGCCAGTCAGGTTAGTGCTATTAAATCTTTGAGAATCCTGTTTGAAAACGGTAATTTCTACAGTTCTATTTGGTGCCACATTCCACCTCAAAAGTTAGATAAACTTGCTGGAAAATATTACTCTATTTCCATAATTCCAATATATATTGAGCAGGAAGCTTGCTGAGGGAAGATCTTTCTTTATGTGTTCGCATGGCTTCCCTTCATCGCTTTGTTCTCTTCCGCTCTCAGTGCCAGGAGCAAACATTGTGAAAGGAAAGGTCAAAAGTGAAGTGATGAGGGAAACATAGGGAAATATTTGAAGACAGGGAGAAACGGAGAAGGAGGGGGAGAGCGACAGATGGCCGGAGGGAGGCTGGTGTTGTCATGGAGTTCTGTGTGTCGTCATGCAGAAGTCCGTTTCCTTTGTCACTTTTACTCTCTCTCTCTGGTTGTTTTTACTCTCATTCCACCTGTCACTTGCTCTCAATCACTTTTCCATCCTCATCAGTCGCCCTCTTGTACCCTTCATCATCTCTGACACTTTCTGACTATCCCCTGCCAAAAAACTTATTTTTACATTGTGTGTCGTGCATTTGAAACGTTGTCAGATAAATACATGTAGATGTCCAAGAGACAGTATAGACTGTCCTCTCATATATGAATGGGAGAGATCAAAACATTCATCTATCTATCCGTTTTTTGTTTTTGTTTCTTTTTTGGGATCAAACCTTTTGATATCATTGTTGTCAGATTATATTGCTGATTTGGCACGCTATTAAAAAGGTTCTGGAGATTTTGATCTGTCACTTTTTAAACTTTTTATGAGCTGTAACTTTTTCTATACTGTGCATTTTATGTCATAGTAGGTTTTACTTGCCATTTACAGCTCAAGTGATATGGCAGATTTTTAATCAGAACTGACTTTACGATGAACAGGAATACATGGGAATAGCTTTTTCTAGGTATTATAGACCTCCTTGGTCTAAATTAGAACTGTCAAGATAATGTGTACACAATTATCATAGCCAAAAAAAAATCTTGATAATATATATCATGACATTTTAAAATTGAGTATTTTTTATTTTTGTATTTTTATTAATTTTTTTTTTTTTATGAAATCCAAAAAAATTCCACACTGGTGAGCTAATTTTCGGAATACGGGAATGGTGTTTCGCCTACACACCTCCGTCGACATAAGTTGTAGCAGTAGTAGCTACACACTCATTGTCTCTGAATATGCCGACTTTCATACTATATAGAAGGCAAAAAAAAAAAAAACAGTACGCCAGAAGAGTAGTATGTCTCAATTTATGGTATTCAAAAAACTGTTGGCTAAAAGTACCTGAATGACCTTCCCTCTAAAAAAAAAGACTAGTAAAAGAAGGTAAAACTGCTACAGTAAAAACCTGTTAATTGGTTAACCGTAAGCTCTCCTACTATATACGGTGTAAAACTGTATTGGACAATACATATAATTTTATGGGAATATACAGTTTTTGGAAGTGAAAACAATGTATAAGTTATAGTGAAAAACCGTAAATTGACATTCCCAGAATTCCCTGCGATACATTTCACAATTGATGTTTTTTCGCTGAAATAACTGTTTCTTCTTAGTTTTTTCATCTAATGTTGTTAAATGAATGTTTATTGCATTATTTCAATTTCATGTGTGTTACCATGTTGTTGTTTAGCGTTTGTGTGAATGACACTGCGCACCTCAGCTTGTGGAAAAACTGCTTGTGATGAGCTTTGGTTCATCATGTGACTTTCTCATCACCACCTGTTTTTGGTGGGTAGCAGTAGCTATATTACAAAGGTACTAAACAGATTTCAGTACTTCAGTAGGTTAGTATATAAGTATACGTATAACATTATATCCGTTAATGAAATATGTTTTTTAAATGTAAATTTAAGTTAAATCCGTAAAACCTAAAACGTTGCTACCATATTTTTTACGGTAAAATTCAACCACAGCTGGCAGGTTTTTTTGCCATAAATTTTACGGATTTTTTTTTTTTTACAGTGTTACTACTCTTGCCCAAATTCTGGAGTGCGCATTTGATGAACACATTACTATCCCATGAAGCCTCAGTAGAGGATTTATGAATGGCAGTGAAGCGACACAACTGGTAGATGTGACAGTAACAACATGGCAGATGTAGCATGTCTGAATTTCATTCATACTACCCATATTCATACTATATAAAATGGTTGTGAGGTAAGTTTCAAACAAAATGTAGTACCTACTAGACAGTATGCAATTTCAGATATTTCAGCTATACATTTTAATAGTTAACTTTTAATTTTTCTGATCATCAGTCATCAAAATATTGGTCACAGACATGGAGATTTATTTTAATTTTCACCAAGCTGATTACTCACTAAAAACTCCCACAGATCATTTTTCAGGCCATTTTTTTGACCTAGCAAAGTGGTTATATCTAAGTGTGTGAGATGTTTACTTATTTTTTTATTTGTCTTCCCATTAAAGCCATTATTTTGTTCATTCAGATTGAATGAACAATATAATGTTCATTCCTGAATGCATGAACCAATCATGGCGAACATAACCAGTCTTATCTAATCATATCTCAATGGAGGCATTGCGTCCTCTCACATAACTTTTCCCCATTCATTCTCACCCCACCAAACCCACCGCATGCTTTAGGGGGGGTCTGTTAAAACTCAGTGGGCTCGGGGGAGGTGAGAGAGACGCGGACTCCCACTGTAACTTTATCCGCTGTTGTCTAAATCATGTCTTTTGAGGTGCTAGAAAACTTTTGGTGGCCTGTACGACCCACTTAAGTACAGAAGAACAGCCGTTTGAGGTCGCACACATAAATGCACACTCTCCCAACATAAAACAGACCAAGATCAAACCCTGCTAAGCGTTCTGATACACACAGATAAAACACTGCCATGATCAATAAATCAAAGCCTTCTGGAACACTGGAGGATCAATTAGCACCCAGCTGGTGAGAGGGTGTGTGTGTTAACGTGTGATGAAAGCAGAAAGTGAGCATCCCGAATGCCTTTTTTTAGAATGCATTACATCCTGGTATTTATGACATCACCTCATTATCATCCTCATTGTCATGTCATTGCTATGGAAATGAGGTTCATACGAGCTTGGTCTGTCTATCCAATCTGCGGTGTGATCTTCAGTTCTTCTGACACATGACCGGCACGCACGTATAATCAAAGCGCTCGTGCGCTCTTTGCATCTCCCATTTTGTTTCCCCTCACAGGAGAGACACTGTGTTTAGCTCAGTAGCTGAGGAGGCACCTCATCTGATCCTGTTGCTGTGGCAACAGGGCCCAGCTTGTCTCGGGCTACTGTCAGGGTCCAGTGCAGCTTTACATCTGGGAGACAGACACACTCCCTTCCTCTCCCTCGCTTTATTCTCGCCCACCCTTACACCCTTAAGACAAGTGTGTGTTTGTGTGCATCTGTGTTACTACATCACTGCTGTGACATTCATGATTGTTGCGCTGTCTCGATGATTTTGAATGCAAGAACGCATCTTGTGACTTTTTAGAGAATATTTCTTGAATTAAACATTTTTCTTACCCCTTTGGCTCATGTTTTTTCATCTAATTTAAAACCGCCTTTGGGATAAATTAGTAGTTAGGTGAGGTAGCTAACTAGGTTTTAAAACATAGCCGGTGTGTTATTACATGCCCCGTTTTGTCTATATGTCCAAAGATGATTGTTTTTGGTTGATAGGAAGCATCACATTCAGTTTTTACATCCCAGTGTGACACTAGATACAAGGTGGTCAGTTCCAATGCTATCTCATGACCAATTCGTATGTATTTTACGAGGTCGTACGAATTTGTACGAATTAGCCACCTCGTAAAATATGTACGAATTGCCGTGAGATCGGGCGGTAAGTTCCACTGCAGTCTGTAAGTGCACTGTGCTGTGCGATGTCCCCTCTTTGCCTAGATTTTCAAGCATTAAAGTGTTAAATTAATACAGCTTAAACACACTTTACTTTGTTTGCCTGAGAAGAAGCTGTTTATTATTGCTCTAGGCTGCTCATAAAATTACAATGAAATTTCTTCTATTTAAAACGTAGATGGAACAAAACAACTGCCGCAGAACCAGCCAAAACACATTTGGTCTTGAGTGTGATGCACATGGATTTGCAGAACTGCTGTAGGCCTGTAGGTTGTGTTCGTGTGTGTTAAAGGTATCATGATCAAGAAAAGCCTCACATGATTCTGTTTATATTTATAATTTTGGAATATTAAATATGCAAATTCATCTGTTTTTCCCCATGTTTTAAAACCCAAAATGGGGGGGTGCAGGTTAACGGGTTAATCATTAATTCATGGCACTGTTGAATACTTGATTGATATCAGATTAAGATGAACAGATGACCATAATGAAAGGAGGCGTGTCTGAGAGGGTGGTGAAATTCAAAAGTGCTCTGGTGTATTTTAGTTTTTGTTCAGTTTATTATTTAAAATGTGTGAATGTGGTAAACATTTTAGAAGAAAAGTTAGCTTTGGCCCATTGACTTTTTGAAAGTTAATTTATGACCCAAATGTAATGTCTACAGTACATTTTTGGGATGTGCATTCATTTTCAGTAGCTGAACTGCCATTTGTAATGTACAAGGATATCAGATATATAAATTAATTGTATGTCCTTAAAGAGATCCCAAAAATATAAGAAAATTCTGTCATCATTTCATCCTCAAGTTGCTCCAAGTCTGTATGAGATTCTTTATTCTGTTTAACACAAAAGTCGATATTTTGAAGAATGTTGGTAACCCAACTGTCAACGGTAGCCATTGACTTCCATAGTATGGAAAAAAAAAATTATGCAAGTTAATGGCTACCATCAACTGTCTGGAACAAGTGGAGTAAATTTTATTTTTGGATGAACTATCCCTTTAATATGAGCTTTCTGAATGAGGAATGAGGTGTAGCCTACTGTCTCTTATCGGTTAATCCACTTTGAGTTATTGAGATTTTTACTCATTCCGCCAGGGCTTCATGTGTCTTCAGCTGCTGAAAGTGTGTGTGTTCAGCTGAGATTCACTGGATGATGACAATAGTTCCTTGACAAGAGAGTATTTCTTAACACGATGAGGTTGTTGAGAAGGTCAAGGGTTTTTAGATGAAGTGTGTACTCTATGTACATGTGTCTGACTCTAAGTAGTGACATCCAGCCAGCGTCTGCCTACTTTATCTGGTGGCTCAACAGGCTGTGCTCTTGAGCAGTATGTGTGCTGCAGTTAGCTTAACAAATTCAGCAGATAAAGAGCTGAGGAAAAATAAGGAGAGAGAAATGATGGAATGAACAGAAATTATAAAATGGACTGTGAAAATGAAGGCTGGATTGGAATGATACTTTTGGAGCCTTCAGTACATGATTCAGTGTTGTTTTTACTCTTGAGTGAATGTATAGCACAATAAAATGAAAACTTGCTGAAAATGTACTCACTCTCAGGCCATCCCTAGTAAAAATGTAATATATTTAAAATACATTTATTTCATATAGTTAAAATCTATCAACATATTTACTGACATATTACTCAAGACTTACTAATATAAAAATTATAATTAAACTTTATTTGGAGTACTACTTGTGCACAATGCACATTTCTTAATATTAAGCCTAAAATGTATTTTAATGTCACTATTGATGAGGATTGTATGATCTTTGAATAATATCAGTCTTTAAATGCAAAATATTTAAAGTGTACCTGAAGTATACTTGCAATAGTTCCACTTTAGCACAATCAAATATACTTCAGTGTATCTTTAGTTGGGCCTCAGCACTACTTCCACACAATTAAAGGGGTCATATGATGTTGCTAAAAAGAACATTATTTGGTGTATTTGGTGTAATGAAATGTGTTTATGCGGTTTAAGGTTCAAAAAACATTATTTTCCACATACTGTACATTATTGTTTCTCCTCTATGCCCCGCCTTTCTGAAACGTGTCGATTTTTACAAAGCTCATCATTCTGAAAAGCGAGGTGTGCTCTGATTGGCCAGCTATCCAGTGCGTTGTGATTGGCCGAATACCTCAAGCGTGTGACGGAAATGACGGAAATCATACTTTGATGCCGTGTCCCGGCCGGAGCGACGAGACAAAAACATTAAAACCCATT
>NW_015541005.1:335647-337124 GCF_001515605.1 Sinocyclocheilus anshuiensis | reverse complement strand
AGTGTTGTAAATACAACTTAACCACTGATTTCTAGTCGTGTCCATTTTTGGAAGGCCAAACAAAGTAGTTTCGCTTTCACAACGAAACACAGCGTCACGCACAGCAGGCTTGAGTGAGCGGCGGCTGGCGGGCTTGCAACAACCACATGTGACGACCCTGGGCTGGACTCCGCTTCGTCCACGGTGAAAGCCGATCTGGCGATCCACAGCGCGAAGTTGATGTATTTCCTTAGCGACCAGCACGGATCAGCTCCAGGCATGACGAAGCGGATATCGTCCTCTTTTGGAAGACCAAACAAAGTAGTATTGCTTTCACAATGAAACACACAGCGCCTTCACTACACGGCGGCAACAACAATACTACAGCGAGAATAAAAGTTACGCCTTCTTTGCGTGAACATTTGGGCGGCATTATGCAAATCTTCCCACATCGTGACGTAGACATGTGGGGGCGTGTTAGAACGAGCCGTTTTAGGTAGGCGTGGTTGACTCTTAACTTTTATAAAGAATATGTCTTTGGATTTGAGACTTTAGTCTTTGCAGCTTTACAGATCTTCTTTATGCACCAAGAGCTTGTAACACTCCAAAGAGAAAGGAAAAATTTAAATAGCATCATATGACCCCTTTAAAGTGCATTAAGTGCAAAACTAGTTGTTCCAATTCAGCAGACTTTAAGTTTTCCAGTTTAGCATACCAAAAGTACAATTGCAGGGTATTTTTATTAAGTACATAAATATGTAAATGTATTTGTAGTATACTTAGCATGAATTGAATTGAATTTCAAATACATTTTAGTATATTTATTTTTCACTAGGGATTCAACATGCAGATGAGTTTGTTTCTTCATCACAACAGATTTGGAAAAAGTTAGCTTTACATTCTCTGCAGTGAATGGGTGCCATCAGAATGAGAGTCCAAACAGCTGATAAAACATCACAATAATCCACAAGTAATCATTTAGACTCTCATTCTGAAGGCACTATTTTTGGGTGAACTAATCCTTTAAAACAACTATGCAAGGTGATTTTTTTTTTACTTGAAATAATCATTCATAATAAGAATAAAATAGAATGAGGAATATACTTCTATTACAGTATTTTCTCAGATAGACAAGCCATGTGACCTGCTTTTCTTATTGCCATGTATCTGATCTTCGGTCGGTAAAGAATCCACTGGTCGGATATCCATTTCTGCTGTTTTGCAGATCAGGGTTAATATTATTTAGCTAGGTTTGGAGAGGTGATCTTGGATCTGAGAGACGGAGTGAGCTTTTAATTTACTGGAAGATGAGTCTGCTCCCACAGGCAGCCATGAGTCACCATGGCCTTCGTCGACAGAGTTTCACACGGACACTCACACTTCACACCACACGGTCATCTAACGAGAGTGCAGCACGCAATCACTCACGCACACACACACACACACACACACACACACACACACACACACACACACACAGAATATCACTCACACACAC
>NW_015541005.1:304525-333864 GCF_001515605.1 Sinocyclocheilus anshuiensis | reverse complement strand
GAGTGCAGCACGCTAACACTCACGCACACACACACACACACACACACACACACACACAAACAGAGTGTACCAGAAGAGCAGGCAAAGTTCAAACTGCCCGTACAAACCCACACAATTAAGGACAATGATGCAGGCAGAGTTCAGAGGTGCTCTGTCGATTGTACACAAGGGAGATCTACACTGTTTCTCTTCACAGAGCTGTGGGACGTACATACTCGCTTTTATAGTGAGATAGCGGTGAAAGGTTTTAGTTAACTGCGGTTATTAATCCTCCTCTTAACATCTCAACACCAATAACCAGAGCAAGTGTCGCACACGCTCCCTTCAAAACACACACTGCCTGCGAGCTCTTTACATACGCACGCTTAATGCTAATGTGCAGAGGGTGGTGGGAGTGCTTCTGGAATTTGTTCCCTTTTCCACTGAGAGTTGCGTGGTTAAAGCGGAACGGCTAAACGAGCGCAGAGGCAGTCAGCTGAGGAATGGCTTCGGTTATTTGCAAAGCTCCGTGTGGCTGTAGGTCGTCTGAGGCGATAGAGGTTCTGCATAGCGTGAGCATTCGTTGGGTGACGACCAAACTCGCCTCAGAAGTCTCCATCAGAGAGAGAGAGCGACAGAAAGTAGACATATGATGACAGTTTGAGAAAGAATCTGTAATACCCTGTCCCTTTTTTTCGCCTTTTGATTCGCTGATTCAAAGTGATTCAATGAATCAGTGATTCATTTTTGAGAAATATGATGCTTTTCTCCTAAAGGCTGCAGAAGCTTAAGAAGCTCTGTGAACTGTCAGCTGAAAAAATTACTTGATCCAGCTTAAACTGGTTTGCTGGTCTTTGCTCATCTCCCATCCTGTACTGTTTGCTGGTTTCAGAGAGGTTTTGGACACATTTCACGCTGGGGAGACAAACTTGACTAAATCAGCTGCAGGATGGGAGACCAGCTAGATCTGCCTATAAATCAACAAAGACCAGAAAACCAGCTTACGTTTTTTTTTCTTGTTCTACAGCAGGATCCTAACCGCTATAAGCCGAATAACCGATTATTTTACGTAGGCAATTGATTTTAATAGTTTTTGCTGTTAGCATATTGCTAAGCTAATGCTGCAATACTCTGAGCATAAAATTATATATCATGTGTAAATATTGTGTTAAATGGCTCATTTTTATTTATTGAACTATTTTATTAATACATTTTAGTATTAATGAAATACAAGTTTATTCATACTATTTCTCTATTTTTTTCAAGCCTGTCACAATGAATTTTGGTATTACCATTTCTTCACATGTTGCTAAGCTAATGTCGCAATACTCTAAAAAGCATGGAAATAACATACGCAAATATTGGTAAAATAATTCATGTTTAATTACTGAATTTATTTTCGGAGTGAATGCAATAAAAGTATATTTAAAATCAATATTTTTTGTCATCATGGATGTCATGTCTCAAGACAGTCGCAATGCATTTTGGGATTGCCTTCTTTCATGAAGATTACGTGATGCTGTCTTTAAATTAGTCTAAAATTAGACTTTAATGAGATCTTTGGAGGCATAGTAATTAAATTACCTATGTTTTAACAGCCTTCACATCAGCTGCACAATGCCTTAAAATACTGCTTCTGTAGGGCAACAGAAATTTTCGAGAAACAGAGAAAGTGGGATGGACAGAGCTGTTTTTGTAGATGAATTAGCTCATGCACAAGGCCAGATGTCACACCTGCAGCCTGTCTGTGTGTGAGGAAACATTTACACCATGTGCTTTAACCGTCGACTCACACCACACTAGCTTGTCCGTCAAATCTGTTTAGTATGCTTCTGCACAGCACCAGTGGTGCATTCAAATCGGAGTTTGTTCTGCAATGTGAGACAAATAATGTGTCCTATGTGGGACCTAGAGTCCTGGTCTCATTATTAAAGTCTCCGGGGGAGCGGAATATCCTAAAATAGGTCCCTTCCTCCTCATCAACTGCTTCTCATTCCCTTCGCTCAACATCTACAACTCTTGGGCTGACTGTAGCCCCCCACCTAAAATTTGAAGAAATGAGACTATATAATATATTAAAAAAATATTTTTAATATCAACTTTAAATGTATTTATTTTCGTTCTTTCTTTTGTGAATGTACTTGTTTCCAGTTGCCTCCTCTGAGAAATCATCCCTGCTACACATTACTGTCTCTTCCTGTCTTTGTCTTTGTCATTTCCATTTCCATCTTTGATGACCATTTCTCCTTACATGTGAGTTTTACCCTGTAGTCCTAATAACCATTGAGGACAAAGCGTTACACTTCCATGATGAACACAAAATGAACAGTCTACACCTGTTCCTCCCTTCTAATTCTGCTTCATTGTGTCTGACCCCTCTATCTATAAGTGTCCTGTCCATCTTAGTGGCAAATACAACAATACTGTGCTTTGGTTTCTTTCACTTCAGGGTGCCAATTACAGTTCCATCTTTATCCTTCTCCTCCTCGGTTGTCGCAGTAATATGTTGACTTAAATATAAGCCATAGCTGTCTTAATCAGCTAGCACTTGTAACTGATTGAGCTGCTCTCAAAATGAGCTTGTTTCGTCACTAATCACGCTTATCATCCATCTGCTCCTCCTCCTCCTCTCTCTCGTTCATCTTTCTCTCTCTGTCAGTTCTACACTTAATCACTGTGGCTCTGATGGCATATGTATTGACCCTGGTGATGTGCCGCTTTTCTGACGGGCCTCAGGAGGCCTGATTGTAAGTGTCTGTGATTGGCTGTTGATACTCTGATCCTCCTCTTTCCCTGATAAGAGCTTTCTCATGCATCATGCATGATCTTATCATTGAGCCATTTTGCATACGTGTCAAAGGTATGCGAAACCATTGTCATAATGGCCAATGGTGAGTGAATTGGGAATACTTGCTGTCCATTAGGGCTGCAACAAATTATTATTTTGATAAATAAATTTAACAAAAGTTTGTAGGTCGGGAAGAAGGAGGCGGGAACCGGCGGACATTTAAACAATTTAATAAAATAAACAAACACAAAACGAAAGTAAAGCGGCAGCCCCTCGCGGACGACTGCCACACACAAAACACAAAATAAAGTCCAGGCCTGGTCCTCTCTCATCCAACACTGTCGTCACTCCTCCTTTTATCCTTCCGGAGCTCCTCCGTGGGACTCGAGACCGGTGAGTGGCGCAGGTGTCGTGCATTAGCATTTACTCCACCGGCCTCGCTCCGTTCCCACGGCTCTCGGCCCCGCCCCTCTCGTCACATACCCCCATCACCCCTCACAGGCAGGGGGGTACTCACGAGACTGCGCTCTACTCCCCCTCTCCCCCCTCTGGGGGAGCCGATCACGGCGGCCGCGGCGTACCTGGGGATAAGGACAGACAGACGAGGCGAGAGAAAAGGAGACGGAAGGATGAGGAGAGATAGAGAGGGGAGAGAGGGAAAAAAAAATCTTGTTCCGGTTCCCAGACACACTGCCGCGCGGCCCTCCACCAGCTGGGTAAACTCTTCCGCGATGCCTGGCGGCGGCACTGGATAGCCCTCGGTGAACGGCCCGACACTCCTCCGCCGCCCGATGGACGGCGACGGCTCCTCCGGTTCGGGCAGCCGGCAGGAGTCCCCCGTTCCCTGCTCCTCCCCATCATGGCGGAACTATTGTCATTCCTCCTTTTATCCTTCCGGAGCTCCTCCGTGGGACTCGAGACCGGTGAGTGGCGCAGGTGTCGTGCATTAGCATTTACTCCACCGGCCTCGATCCATTCCCACGGCTCTCGGCCCCACCCCTCTCATCACAGTAAATAATCTATGTTTTTTAGAACGATTAAGGCTGGAATACACTACATGATTTTTCCCCAGAGTTACAGTCTGGAGAAGTCGACGCTATTTGCTGAAAGTCAGAGTCAATCTGCAGATTTGAGTTGACAGATTTCATAGAGAATTGCGTAGTGTATGATGGTCACAGACTCACAGATTTTTTAGCTCCAGACTCTGATTCCATCAAGTCGGGGGAGATCAAACATGTTTGATATTTTCAGCCGATTTTAGAACACATATCGTTTTCATTTGTCACGTGTCTCCTATTATGTGCACGTTTCTGCGTGAGTTTGTTGTGATCGGAAGGAATTTAAAGTCTGGTAGTGTATGATCCTCAGTCGTTTAGTGGGCCATAACATTTAACACACACACAAATACCACATCTATTTGTCATCTGTTAAATGTTATACTTACCGGTGAATGGTATGGCCCGAAAAAGGGGCGGGGTTTGGCCTATATAAGCCAAGGCCAAACCCATAGACATTGCTTGTTTACCAAGTCGATGCAAGAGTGCTACTGCGGTGCCTCAAGCAAACCCAAAACCCCTTCGTATACTGTGGATATCTGTTTACTGTTTGATATATCATTGTTGGATTATTTTCTGGTTTATTTTTCCCTTTTGTTGTTTCTTTGGTACTTTGGATTTTTGTCATTTTTGTGTTCACGTGTATATATTCTTCACTGTGGACAATCTTTCTGGCACTGTAAATAAATTCCACCTTGCACGAAAGTGTTTCCTCTGTGACTATTACAAAGTCGGTAAGTGTATGATGCCTAGTGTTTTAAAATCTGTTCAGATTTTAAATGTTGTGTAGCGTATTGCAGCCTTTAGTCTTGTGTTGCAGCACCACACTGGCCAAATTGTGTTATTGCAGGCCCTTACATTAGGACCTAATGATTAGGTCATATGAGATCAATCAACTATTTGACAGCAAAAATATGTATTGGCATTTTTTTTTTATTATTGATGTCAGTAATGTCACCTGCTGTCTATAAGCATTTCTGAATTTTTATAAAACAAATATTTTTGTCCTTGTTATCTCTCTACATAGAGTAAATAACATGAAACTGTAACTTTTTTAATATTTTGCATATTTCATTTATTATTTAAATATGCAACTTATACTTAACTGACTTATAACCAGCTTTGTATTGTTACAGGGTTGGTAGTATATGTAAACATACATTTTTTTATTTCTTTGTTACTTGTGTTATATCCCTTTATATCAGGAATAAACCTGCACCCAGATATCTCATTTATTTGACAGCTAGATGATGTGTTTTACATGATTCGAGGGACTTTTGCAGACAAATAAATGTGTTTATGTGTGTTCAGGTAACATGGAGAGAGAGTGCACACAGTTCATTTCATATGCCCACATTTTAACAATACAAAGCATATTTGAAAATCAGCAAAGTTATCTTTTTAAATTTGGATTATTTTGTTTTGTTTCATTTTTGTACTGTTGATTGTTTTCTTTTTTTCTTTTGTTTCTTTTCTTTATTCTTTTTTTTTTTTTAAGTTTTTAAATATAATCTTATTTTGCATATTTTTTTGGCCTAAAAAAATGGTTTTTTGGTAATATTAAAGGGCTCATTAAATTATTTTTTACAAATTATTTCATAATGTTTCCTGAGGTGCATTTATAATCTTAGTAAGTTTTTTTTAATCCAAAACAGTCATAATTTGGATTTAAATGGTCATTTTCTGCCCTGAATTTATCCCTCTTATTTGAAGGGGTGTGTCTGCAGTGAGAGTTCAATGTAAATGCTCACTCCTGTGTAGGGATGGGTATCGTTAAGGGTTTAATATGAACAAAGTAAAACAAACTGACAAATACAATAAAACAAATATACAAATTAAATGAAATAAACAGTGCTTTAATTCTTCCATGAAGTTCTACTAACAGTACTGTTCAGGTAAGTAATAGCCTACAAACGAAATCTAAAATTAATCAAATGTAAATGAACACTGCATAGTTTTCAGTGTATGTATTGATAGATTAATGCTTATTAAAGATATAACGTTATTCAGATTAAGAGCAGATTTGCATTTTGATGGCCCAAGCGCCAGTCTGTCACTTTAAGACAATATATTGACACTAGGGATGCCCCGATATGAACATTTTGGCCGATACCGATAACCGATAATTCTTTATTTTTGAAGTAAATACTCTCCAAGCCGGCCATTTTGACATATTTTGTGTGTATTTGATCGATTGGACATGCGCCCGAAGCTCAGTGTCATTTGTTTGTCCGTTTTGGAGCGCGCCGCGCGCACACATTTCAGCCTGAGGAACAGCGTCTCTTGTGCGGATTGTGCTTTACATTTTATTATCAAACATGTCCCCGCAATTTAGCAACAGTAAAGACGGCATCTTACAACAATCACCGACTGAGTTGATTCTGATGTTAAGTTTGGGTTTTAGGGAGGAACGTATGCGCACCGCTGTGAAGGGAAAGAAGTTGCACAATACGAAACGCAGCTAGTTTTTAATAGCTTTACCTCATGTCTTCTTTTGTATAATCCTTAGAAGCCAAAATCGAAATAAAAAAATTAAATTAGCTGATGTTTGAATGTTTAGTTCTCTCTTCTATCATAATTAAACAGGGCTTTCATGTTGCGCGTGCTGAAGCTTTTCCGCGTGGGCGCGATCTTGCTTCTGAATTGCGAATAGCAAAAGTGCATCATAGACAAATGTTTGAAAAACAGCTGGCGACTCTGGTGAGATAGAATTTGCAAGATAATGTATATATAGCAATAATAAATGTATGTGTGTTTTATTAATTTCTCCAGTACCGATAGCAGAACCGTTAACGTCAGAGCTTATCGAAATACTTTCATCATAACTAACACAGTGAAAACATGATGTAAATAAGATTCTTGTTAAGCAGTGCAAACCGTGTTATTGATTAGAATGAGAGTTTTGGCGAAATCAAATCATTGATAGTCTCACACTGATCTTGAAGTAAGGGGCGTGTCGAGGAGAAATCATCGCAATTTCAAATCTGGCCAATTCAGAAGGGTAGAAAACAATAATTAACATTTGAACCTGCAGACATAGTTTTGAGTTTTGAAACTTGCAGCATGTTTTTATTGTAGAGCAATCTCTCATATGTGTAAATATTTCATGACCCCTTTAATAAATTCCAGCATTTGATTTTTAAGGACATTTTTATTCACTTTTATATGATAAACAGTGCTGGAACTGTGTTTGGTTGCCACTTGATATCCAAAGTGAGATCAGGTCCTGAAGCAAAATCTGCAGCAAATCCTCATCCTCACTGATCCTACTGTGACCATCTTCCTTTTCCCCCCAATAACTTCTTTGAGTGAAATGTTATCCCTGTGTGCATGTGATTGTCTCATTTCACACCCCTTTAGCCTTCCTTCCATCTTTCTTTAAATAAACGGGCCATGTTTCTGTCAACCCATCGGCCTTGACTCGCTCTCTTCCTTTTCTGTCTCCCACCCCTCTCTCTCTCTCTCTCTGTGATGTGTACTGTGAGATTGATTCTGTGCTCCTGTCCCTTTAATGTCATTTAAGTGTTTCTGTGGGCGCTTTTTTCCCTCTGCCAAAAGCTCGCCTTAGAACCTGATGAGGTATCAACAATAATATAAAAAAGAAAGAAGCAATTTCCTGCAGTAACCATAGTGAACGCTTTGCAGCATGATGCGGGTGCTTGCTTTAGCCCTATGGGGGTTGCAGTCTCCATTCTAATGATTAAAGCAGGAACACAAGCCTGCGAGGCTTTTTACAATATTGCACACGCAAGTTCAGAGTGTGGCCAGCACTGTAGCAAATCCCTTAGTCTAATATAGCACATGCATATGGAAATGTACATTTTTCTTCATTGAAAGTTTGAATGAGGTTGAAGAAAAAAAAAAGTGAAAATTTGCCCATAAATCACATTTTACTGAGTGCCAGAAGCCTCTTTCCGGTGCGGTGCGTTTTTTGGTAGTTCCTAATTAATTGAGGAATGTATAGCGCTGTTAAATCCAGCACAAAGCGAAATCAGCAGCCCTTTTGCCCTGTGGCTAATGCAGTTCTAACACTAGAAAATTTTTCATGAAAACAGGAAATAAAAGATAAGTGTTGGAGATGAGAGGCAGGAGGGAGCGAGAAAGAGAGAAACATGATGGAGTGAACAAGGAAGTTAAACAAGGAGGGGCAGACGTATGTACAAACAGAAAAAAATAGCTCACTAAAAGGTTGACCAAGCCGGAGGAAAAGACGGAGTAGAGTAAATTGAAAAAGAAATGGTCCATAAAGGTGAAGAGATGAGGCTTGTAGAGATTTAGTGGAGAGGCCTGAAGATTTCACTGCAGCTAACAGGCCTGAGGGAGGAGGGGGTGACAAATGCATTTTCAGTGTATTTTGTGTTTCTTTGTGATGTGCTTTCACTGTGAAGGTTGTATTCATTGAGTGGAGTTCTCTTTGGATTTGTCCTATTCATACAGTACGGTGTTTGTTAATTTGATCAGATTGGTGTGAAATAATAATTTACACATTTGATGTAAAGTATATACACACACACACAATAAACAAGATGTTATATTGTATGATGTTTGGTAAATATTTAATGCTTATGAAGCAAATGCAGGAACAAGATTTGTTTTTAAGGTTTATCATTATTAGTGGTGTCATAAATCAACACCGAACGCAGCTAGTAATGGAAGATTAATCTGAAAAGCTAATCTTGTTTCTGAATTTGCTTAGGAAGCGATAAATACTCACCAGTGACATAAATAAACCCAAAACCTATATTAAACTGCAGCATGGAACTTATTCTGCCAGCAATTATGTAGCAAACTGCTTAATTAGACAACCATTCCAAATTTGGGGATTTTTTTTTTTTTTATGTTTTTGAAAAAAAAGTATCTTATGTTCATCAAGGCTGCATTTATTAGATAAAAAATAATACTGTAAAAACAGTAATCTTGTGAATGTTTTCTATTTTAATATATTTGAAAATATATATTATATTGTTATATTCCTGTGATGGCAAAGCTGAATTTTCAGCATCATTACTCCAGTCTTCAGTCTCACATGATCCTTCAGAAATTATTCTAATATTATATAATATAGATTTAGAAATCATTCTAATATGCTGATTTGGTGCTCAAGAAACATGTCTTATTATTATCAATGTTGAAAACAGTTCAACAGTGTTGCTTAATATTTTTTTTCAGAATTGATTTGAAATATAAATATTTTGTAACAATAATAAATGTATTTTTGAGTGAACGGCAGAGTAAATTTCTTTCAAAACAAGAACCTTGCTGACCCTCAAACTAGTGTGTCCTAGCAACGTGATAGCAATTTTCTCACAAGTAAGCTAAAAAACCTAAATCAAAAAGTGTAAATGTCTAATTTTGTGTATTATTGTATTTACTTGTCTGCTGATAAATATTGGCCTTAACATATGCTTCCTCACGTGGTTCGAGCGCATCAGTATCATGGTGATCCTGCTGAACTGCGTCACTCTGGGGATGTACCAGCCCTGCGAGAACATCGACTGCACCTCAGAGCGCTGTCAGATTCTACAGGTCAGTGTGGACACATATATACACTAACTAGCTCTGTTCCAAAACATAGTGAGCAACCTACTAAGTCAGCATTCTAAATGTCATGGAACAAATGCTCTGCCAATCTTTATTTATTTATTTATTTATTTATTGTTACCTTGTAGGGCTCAATAGGGAAATTAGATTGGCTGTAGAGCTCGATAACTTACTAAAGTGTCAATATGAAAAAGAATTGTGATAAAATTGTGGCTTGTGATCTTGCCTGGAAAAAAAAAAATGTGATGTGATATTTACCCATAAAAGGTTCATAGTAGGTTAATTTACTTACCCAAAAGATGAGACTAAATTAAATCTGTTTATCAGTATCTCTTCACAAGATTTTGAATAAACTGCTCAATTAATGTGGTCTTGCTTTATGGCACCTTTATGACTTTTGTGGATCTTACAGGTTTTGGCTACTTGAAGTTACAATGAAGGGACCAAAAGTCTTAAGGGTTTGGAACAACATACGGGTGTGTAAATGATGTCAGAATTGCCTTTTTTGGGTGAAATATTACTGCTTGAAGGTACTAATGTATGCCTTTTAGGAGTAGAAAAAATACTCAGTTGTCCCTTTGAGGCTACTGCCCCAATGATAAGGTTTTGTACCCTTACAAAAAGGTAACATTTTTGCTATTTTTTCTTACAGTATAACATTTTCTTCTCCGCAAAGCGTACATGGAGTGGTTGCTCAAAATTTTGCCAAAACTGAAATATTTAAAGCATAGTTTAAATGAAGTTACCTTTTTGAATAGCTTTGACAGCAGGAACGAACCTAAGATGTCTGCCTTCATGAGAAGCTCCGTAGGTTTTGAAACAGAGAATCTGTATTGCTCTCTTTCCAGACATATAAAATCAACCTCATGCAACAGACCAGCCCTGAATGTTGTTAATATGCCCTGTCAAAATGCAATTTTTTTTTTATGTCAGTTAAAGGGAGTTTAAGGATCATACGATTCCCAGCCCATCTTCCTCTTTTCTTTCCCTCCATTTATTATCATCATCCCTTTCGACTCTCTGGTTAATGAGACTCTCTCTCACTCTGAGAGGTTGATGAAGCAGACAGAATTCGGGGGGGGGTTTGTGTTGACAGAGGATGGCCTTTAATTGCTTATGTCATCTTTTGGGAGCTTTAGGGACGTTTTTATGTGTCCTCTAAACTCTCCATGCATCCACTGTCCCAGGAGCCCTGCTGTGTTCATTAGCTTGCCTGGATGTGACGGCTGGGTCCAGGGAGTCTGTTCAGAGACCTCACATAAAAACGTACATGATCGTTGTGTGTTAGAAAAATCATCGCCTATGGCACTGCTCCAGTTCAGCTTTCATGGCACAGCTTAAACATGCACACACTCCATTAAGGGATTAGCTTACCTAAAAACTGTGTCCTCATTTACTCACTCATGGCGTTCCACCTGAATGACTTTCTTGCTTCTACGGAGAACAAAAAGAGATATTTTGAATGATGCAGTTGGTGATGATCATTCTTTTCAATGTAGTTACAATGAACATAGACTAAGCCTTTCATGCTTTAAAAGGGACACAAAAAAACATAAAAGTTTGATAAAAAAGGGGGTCAGTACGACAACACACTACATTCCTAGTATTCTGCTGAAGTCTTGTTATAGGTTTAAGTGGTGAACAGATCTAAATTGAAGTTATTCACTAAAATATTGACATCCACCTTAACTTACATTTGCATGTTCATGAGAGCAATGTCAGATTTGTCAACAAATTTAATTCGAGTCAGATTTGTTCATTGAATTGAACGAATTAATTGAAATGACTCTTTCATCAGATTTGGTTCTCATTGATTCAGTTACAGCAGTCAGTAGCTTACAGGAGACATTTTGAATAAGTGACAACTTTAATTTCGGTGTGTTTGTCATTCAAATCTGCCTTCAGAGGACTTGTATGAGCCACTTATGTTTTTTTTTTCTGCTTTTTAAAACCGTTCATTGTCAACTGGGGAAAAGAGCAACAAGTACTAATATTCTGAAGAATTTATTTTTTGTCCCGTGGAAGAAAATCATTCATATGTGTTTGAAGCAACATGAAACTGAGTAAATGCCTTGACTTTCATATTCAGATAATAAAATAGTAGCAGTATTTTGCCCTACTTTTTTCATACTATTCACCAATGTATGCAATATAAACTCTCTCTGTATCTTATAAATAAAACAGGACTCTTGCGGGCCGCTCGTCCCCACAACACATCAATATGAGATGAATTTATACTCTCCTCTTGTTGAACAGTGTCATCAGGGATGGTTGTAGGTTGGTGAGTTTGACTTCTGTCTGCAGTTGTGAATATCCTCAGTGTGTGCAACACCATGAGACATTTTGCTACACCGTCTAGATTCATAAGCCCTGTGTTCACAATAATAAAGGCACAGACCAATTTGATCTGATGGAAAAACGTACTGCTTAAAGGCATAATTCACCGAAAAATTTAAGTTCTGTCATCGTTTACACACTTTCATGTCTTTCTAAACCTTTATGACTTTCTTTCTTCTGTAGAATATATTTAAAATATTGTGTTTTTGCACACAATCAAAGTCAGTGGGGTCCAAGCAACACTGGACCCCACTGACTTCCATTGTAAAACACACATACACAAATATCATCTTTTTTGGTCTATAGAAGAAAGTAAATGAAATCATACAGTTTTAGGTTAAATATCCCTTTACGTTTTACAAGGATGAAACATAGGCGAAGCGCTGTAAGTCATCTTACAGGCTTTTAGTCCAAGAGATGATAAGTTACCGAGATCTTCCCCTAATGACTAGGCTTTCCGCCAAATTGAATTGAATTTTATAGCAATTCCCAATCACTTTCCACAGTGCATATCCCAATTAAGAAATAATGCTGACTGTGAGCTTACCTCATTTCTCAGACTTACCTGTGAAAGTGGCTTGCGTTGCGGCAGGCCGGAGGCATCAGACGTCAGCTTTACCTTCTCATAGGTACAGCTAAAATGGAGCGAGAGCCATGACTCAATGTTTTACCAGTCAAGATGGCTGACAGTATTCCCTCAGTGAGCTCTCGCTGTTCAGAGCTGTACTTTCATTGTGTAAAAAGAGTTTTGAAGAGAGAAATGCAAATTAAGAAGGTCTGCAATGCGATATTTCTCACATTAGCTTTTTGGATTGACTGCAAAACAAAAAGACGGGGTTGAAATGAAAACTGTGTGGGCAGGAACGAAAGTCTGTCTCTCTCCTGCTTGCTGTGTGTGTACCGACTCGTATAGAGAGCCATATGTCAGGTATGGTGTGTGGAAGAAGGTAGCTTTAGAGGAAGCATCCTCTTGGCGCCAGGATGTTTGCGTCCTCTGGTCCCACAGTGGATCTTAAACCAGTGCTGTTTTGCTTGTCCGCACCGGCTAGATTCAAACTCTACGTTTCTCGTGCGGGCAGCCATCCAAATTGGCATCGCTGCCCAACGGCCTCCTCCCTGTATCACACATAAACACTCTGTTGTGTGAAACAAAACCTGTATCAGTTCTACTTGGCAACTGGGGACATGCAAAGGTGACTCAGACTAAGGGGCACAACGTAACAGACGTTCTATTTTCTGCACGTGTGTGCAAGAAAATTACACTTCTCACATCGATATAATTATCCCTGCAGGGTTGAACTTAAAAACTGAACGAGTGACCAACATGAGAGCAGAAACAAAGCCATTAATGAGGGCGATCGCGGCTTGACTGGTCTGTGTAATCAGTCGCTCAAAATCCCAGCTATCTGTGGCATCGTAATGAGAACGCAGCAGGGCTTTGACAGCGACAATCACGTGTCGGAGTGTTTGTAAGGAGCTAATTAACAGCCCTCTTTAAGTCTGTGTACTCGCGCGACTCAATTGTTTATGAAAGAAATGCTTTCTGTCAAATGGATCGTCTGCTCTGATCGTCAGTCATCTCAGCGTCGGTTGGGAAATGAGTTCCAGGGTGGGTTGTCCGGGGTCAGGTGAAGTAAGGGTGAACAGGCTGGGTGCTGACTGGAATTCATAATCAATTGTTCACTTATACAAGGGTTCTTAAAAGCCCTTTTGTTTCAGGCTCATTCAGATTTTGACTTCTCTCAGGATCTCATTAGCTCTCGTTAGCAGTCAGATACTGTGTATTAAAAAAAAAAACGATGCCGTGCAACACATTGCTAAGTATTTCGGTTACTATGTCCTTCCCAGAGCAAATTTGAATGCTCAGAGGTCATATTTGCAGAGCATACAGTTGAGCAGAGCAATTAATGGATCGTGAACCAGATCTGGAGAACTGATTCCATCCGGACTGCTAATCATTTCTTATAAATTAAAATATGTCTCTCTGTTGTTCTTTAACTATCTATCTATCTATCTATCTATCTATCTATCTATCTGTCTATCTGTTTGTCTGTCTGTCTGTCTGTCTGTCTATCTACAGTATCTAGGTATCAAGCTATCTGTCTGTTGTTCTGTCGCTCTATCTATCGTTCAATCTGTCAAACAGTTTTTGAGCATCTTTCTTCCTGAAAAGCACCAGCCCCCACTGATTTACATAGGAATTACAATTGACGGAAACAATATGTGTCTGCCACTTGTTGTCTGACGAACAGCTGAAGGAAAAACATGCTTTAAAAGTCATGATGATTGGCCATTTTCTTTCCAATAACTCAGGTTTGCTTTGTAATCAGCCAGCAAGTGAGAGACCTAATCTAATCTAATGCTGGGTCTGTTTTCAAAAAAAAAAAAAAATGTATTTATTATTTTTATATTCTTATTAATTATTTGTTTATCATTAATATTAAGAATTTATTTAGACATTAACTATTTAAACTGAGCTTTACAACTTGAAAAATTAAATTGAAAATTTGTGGTATACGGGGAGGGACATTCTCATTCTTGAGTACATCTGATTGAACCAATCTGTGCTGCTTTTGGGAGCACATTATAGTGATTGTCTCAAAGCAAAATATGGAATTAATGCCACTCTAGATTTTGATTTTATAGGGTATATTTAAACATACACTGTGTTATACAAGTGTCTTTGTTGATCTCTTTTAGGCATTCGATGCATTTATCTATATTTTCTTTGCACTGGAGATGGTGGTGAAGATGGTGGCTCTGGGAATCTTTGGCCGTCGCTGTTATCTTGGCGATACTTGGAACAGACTGGACTTTTTCATCGTCATGGCAGGGTAAGGGCACTTCTGTTTTCTTTCAACCTTTCTTGACACACCATTCATTCTAGCTCCAGGTGAATCGGGGGCTATAGTGACCCTGAGTGGTTTTATCTTTTATCTCCGTAGAGACGTCTACATTCTGTGACCTGTATTAATGGACATTTCATTTCAGTTGTTCTGGGAAATTGGCTTGTGTAGAATATGACTAAAGGTTTACAATGTGATCTCTGAAGGATGTGTGCTTCATGTTTAGCTCCAGAATGCCCTTGATGGGCTTTTCATGTATTCTGTTGTATGTCCAGACCAAACACTTCAGCTACAGTCCTTCAGATCTCACTTATGTCGAGTACAAGCATCCCACATGTTCTGATGCTGTTTTCAAGATCTCCCAGTTTTCACTGCTAAAAAGAGAAGTGAAACTGCTAGAACTGCTATAAAAGTGTTAATTTACCAAATGTTTCTGGACAATTTTTTGAGGAGGACATCAGAACAGAAAAGGAGAAGCATTGGATCATCAGGACAGACCTGCTGGAGTGAGATAAACTTGTTTTAATTTGTAATACACACACATAGGCTCTGTCTCTGTCAGACTTTCCTTTCTAGATCACAGGAAACAAACACTCTTAAGTTAAGAGGCTGAACAAATTTAAACACAGCCGTAATGTGATACAGGGTGTTAATTTTTTTTATTATATGCTACCTTAATTGGCTATGAGCAAAGCGTCCCATAACATTTTTTTCATTCTCTGCATAGAACATTTTAATCTTTCCTTTCTACTTTTGCATGCTAATTTAATTAGACATCCAAATGTCTGTTCAAGTACTGTAGGGTAGTTCAGGGTTTGTAAAAGTGAGCAGCCCCATCCCAGGATTTTCTCAGGTCTAGCAGGATTTGCTGAGTGAAAGATTACACTCATTATAACATGATGGGCGTGAATGTGGCCTTGTGTAATGATAGACATTAGTCTCTTCCATGCTGGTCCTTCTGGCATAAAACACTTTTTTGTCATGCACACACACAAATTACAGTTTTGTGATCTGTGATAAATCCCACTTTTTTTGACAATTTGCGCTTGTTGATATTGTCTGTTAAAGCAGTTTAAGGTTATATACCAATCTATTCTGAGGGTTTTAGAGGGATGTTGTGGGTTTTTTAGTTGGTCATGTTGGGAGACCAGATGGTGGATTCAGATCCTCCACGGCTGTCTGACACCTGGCAGAGGTAAAAAAGAGCAATTTCCTTCTTCTCTGGGTCACACACACAGCGTTTGTGACCCTCCCATTTGCGATGGCCAGACACTGAAACCATGCATCAGAACCTGTTTGTACACAGACACTCTGTCTCCTCACGTTCAGATGCAAATGGTCTATCACTCAGCCAACACGATGCATGCTGGCGAACTCATGTTCCTTCATCCGTTGGTGGCACATGTGACAGACTCTGCGGACAAGGCATGGTGTGTTTTACAGGACATTTCACCTCCTGCCACAGCGCCTACCACTTCCAGGTACGTCGAACATGGTTCCTTTGAGACCGTTGGCAGGGTATCTGGATGCTAGATTTAGCCTCTCCAATCCCTCCCGATGGCTCCTCAGAACCATTCGGCTCGGCTATGCGATTCAATTTACCAGGCGCCCGCCCAAGTTCAGGGGCATTCTGTTTACTTCAGTACGAGGTGAGAATGCGGCTGTTCTTCGGGCGGAGGTTGCAACCCTTCTGGAGAAGGGTGCAATCGAGCCTGTCCCCTGGCCAAAATGAAGAAGGGGTTTTACAGCCCGTACTTCATTGTATCCAAGAAGGGCAGGGGGCTCAGACCAATCCTGGAGACCAATCCTGGATTTGAGGACTCAGAACCGGGCCCTTCACAAGCTTCCATTCAGAATGTTAAACCTCAAACATGAAACTTTCATGTCTCAATCCTACCAAGGCGTAGGCTGTTTCTTCGGTTTGCCTTCGAAGGATGGGCATATCAGTACAAAGTTCTTCCCTTCGGGCTGTCCCTGTCTCCTCGCGTCTTTACGAAGATCGGGGAGGCTGCCCTTGCCCTTCTCAGGGAAGTGGGCATTCACATTCTCAATTAACTCGACAACTGGCTGATACTAGCTCACTTGCGAGAATTGGTTTGCGCACACTGGGACATGGTCCTCGACCACCTAGCCCGATTGAGACTCCGGGTCAACTGGGAAAAGAGCAAACTCTCCCCTGTGCAGAGTATCTCTTTTCTCTGTGTAGAATTGGACTCGGGTTACGATGACTGCACGCCTCTCTCAGGATCGTGCTCAGTCAGTGCTGAAATACTTGAGGGCTCTCAAGCAGAGAACAGCAATCCCTCTCAAAAACTTTCAGAGGCTCCTGGGGCATATGGCGTCCTCAGCCACGGCTATGCCGCTGGGACTGATGCATATGAGACCGCTTCAGCACTGGCTTCGTACCTGAGTCCCAAGATGGACATGGCGTGCCCTTAGAACAGGTGTCCAGACGCATTGTTGTTACAACAGATGCTTCCAAGACAGGCTGGGGCGCCGTGTGCAACGGGCATGCAGCATCAGGGGTCTGGACAGTCCCTCGGCTGCATTGGCATATCAATTGCCTGGAGTTGTTGACATTGCTTTTGGCCTTGAGGAGGTTACGACCCTTGATCCAAGGCAAGCACGTGTTGGTCCGGACGGACAACACAGCGTCGGTTGCATACATCAACCACCAGGGTCGTGTTCGCTCCCATCGCATGTCACAACTCGCCCGCCATCTCTTACTTTGGAGCCAGCACAGACTCAGGTCTCTGCATGCCACTCATATCCCAGGCGACCTCAATCGTGTAGCGGATCTCCTCTCGTGACAGGTCTCGTTCAGGGGCGAGTGGAGGCTTCGCCCCCAAACGGTTCAGCTGATTTGGAGTCAGTTCGGCCAGGCACAGGTGGACCTGTTTGCTTCATCGGAATCGACCCATTGCCAGTTGTGGTACTCCCTGACCGAGGCTCCCCTTGGCACGGATGCACTGGCAAAGTGAGGGAAGATGGAGAACAGCTCCTGCTTGTGGCCCCTTATTGGCCCAACAGGACCTGGTTCTCAGAGCTCGTGCTCATGTCATCAGTTCCTCCCTGGCGAATTCCCCTGAGGAAGGACCTTCATGTTTGGTTCCTGGACGCGACCAGGAGGAACTCAGAGACCTTTCACCAGCAGTGGTGAATACCAATATTCAGGCCAGAGCCCCCTCGACGAGACGGCTGTACGACCTGAAGTGGCGCATTTTCGTGAATTGGTGTTCTTCCCAGGGGAAGGACCCTCTGAGATGTGGCATCGGATCTGTGCTCTCTTTCCTCCAAGGAGGCCTGGACAGGCACCTGTCTGCTTCTACACTTAAGGTGTACATGGCCGCGATTGCGGCTAACCACGACACCGTGGGAGGCAGATCAGTGGGGAAACACGATCTGGTTATTAGGTTCCTCAGAGGCACCCGGAGGTTGAACCATTTATTGCATTTATTTGATCAAAAACACAGTAAAACAGTAACTTGTGAAACATTATGATGATTTAAAATAACTGTTTTAACATAATTTGTTTCTGTGGTAGCAAAGCTGAAATTTCTGTCACATAATCATTCAGAAATCATTCTAATATGCTGATTTGGTGCTCAAGAAATTATTATTATCAATGTTTGAAACTGCTGTGCTTCCTAATATGTTTGTGAAAACCGCAAGGATTAGTTCATCAAAGTTAAAAAATAGCATTAATTTGAAATATTTTGTAACAAGTCTAAACATCTTTACTGCCACTTTTAATCAATTTAATGTATCCTTGCTGAATGAAAGTAATCATTTCTTTCAAACAAAAACTTGTATTTTGTAATTCATCACTCTAGTGTGATGTTATCAAGGACATGTGTGAGAGTTATTGATTGGGTGAAATTACTGCAATAGAAATCGATTAAAATAAATGGAAAGCAAGTTCGGTATTTCTACAAGAGAATAGCAGGAAAAGAATGTTGTGCATTAGTTTTTTGGGAATATGCTGTTACAGCAATATTCCAGCTGTGGAACATTAATAGAAAATTGTGTTATGTAGCTAGAAATTTATTGCTTTTAACTTGTACAAATATCACTCACAGAATTAAATTAGTCGACTAATGATTTTTAACTTATAACAGTCGAGAAAAGCTGACTGACTAAGCTACTTCCTCACTCTTTAATAAGACACCTGCGCTTGTTTGTCTTTCACAGTTGTGACACTTCTGGGGGCAATCATACAGAAATATTCTCAGAGTAAGACCTAACGGCAAATTCATTTAAAAATGAAATCCAGATGAGATGTTTAACAAACGTAAAGTCATTTGCGCTATTTGAATGGTGGAATTTAAAAACCGCCGGAACTCAACAAGTATGAAATATCACCCATGAGCAACTACACCACCATTAGTGCACATTTTAATGAGAACCTGTGATTTCCAGGCGACGAAGACATGTTAAACAAAGCAAAATCGAAATGTTTCTTAGTACCCTCTGGGGTACACGCACACCTGGTTGGTAAACACTGGATTAGAAGCCCTGTTACATAAAGTCCTATCCTGTGTGAGTTTCCTGTGTGGTGGGATGTTTGTGTGAAATTTTCTAGACGACTCTTGGCTAATCCCTCTGTTGTGTTGTGGGTGAAGTCAGTGAGGCTATCACTAAATACACACCCAGCTTACATGCCTCTTTCTCCCCATTTTCCTGAACACAAACACACACACACACACACACACACACACAGCCTCAGTGTTTCTATTCTCACAAGCTTAGATTGCCTCACTGCCTTTTTTAGTCTCTATCTCTGTGACTTTTTCTCTCTTCCGTCTCCACACGCACAGAAGAGTCATCATTTTTGCAGTCTCATTTCACAAGATGCACACACACACACATACACACCCCACACATTAACACTCTAGAAGACTGACGGTACATGAAAGTGAGGGAGATGAAGAAAGAGCAGGAGAATGAGGCTGCAGCAAAGCAGTGAACAATTAGAGAGAGGCTGCCCGTCGGCAGGTTACCCCCCCCCCCTCTCTCTCTCTCTCTCTCTCTCTCTCTCTCTCTCTCTCTCTCTCTCTCTCTCTCTCTCTCGGTCTCTCGTCTTCCATCTGAGCCTCTGTTCAGGATTTGCCTCTGTTTATTTATGTCTCTCCCCATAATACCTCACATATGCTGTGTTTTTTTATTTTTCTCTTTTATTTTTGGCTTTATTTTCTATTTCCCTCCCTTTATCACATTGGCATGTTCCCTCACTGCTTGGCATAGCTTGGTTGATTTGTAATTCAATTATTCTGTTGAAGTTATACTAGACTCACCTGGGGGGCCTGAGATATAGTAATGACTATATTCATTACAAAAGTAAAGTAATGAATCCTCTCTCCATCTGTCTATGTAGCTATCTAGATATCTAGTTGTCTATTGTTCTATTTCTTTATTTCTTTCTATCATTCTATCAGTCATTATGTCTATTTATCTATCATTATACTGGGGGTGGGCGATATACCGGTAGATACAATTAACTGGTAGAAATTTGTCAACCGTGGTCACAAAAATGTATCGTTTGCACGTGTTTTTAAGCATTGCGGTTTAAAAACAAATAATTTGAAGCCTTTGAAATGCAATCAGCAGTGAAAGAGAACTAATTTTGCTGTATGCACATGCTGTCTGAGAGACTGTTTCTGAGCGCGGTCAGAGAGGTGCACACACGTTAAGACGGTGCTCATAGAGCACGGGAGTATTGAACCAAGTTATTTTTGTCACTTTATAGGTTAAATACACTCACTTGTATGTGCCCAAAATGCCCATCTTTGCAAGTATCCTTGTAAACACAGTAATTTAAGTCTTAAGTGAAAGCAAACAGTTCAGAAAGTAAACATGTAACAGTATATAGAATAGCTCTTAAAGTGACAGCAGTCTAATGTTCCTGCTGTCTGTCATTCATATTAATTAAACAACAAAAGAGAGAAAATCTCTCACTGCTCTTGACTAAATCACTTTTGTAACTTAATAAGAAGAGATATGTATTTAAGAATATGCAGTGTTTTTATAAATTTGTTTACTTTATGTACAGTATGTAGCATTTCTTATTTATTTGTTCTACTGTAGTTTTTTGTTCTATTGCTTGTAATTTGTTTCTTATTCTTATTTAATCGCCAAGTGTTTACTTGTTTTCAGTGAGCTTGAGTTTAGTTTTTTTTAGGCTTTTTTTGCAATATTGACGCTGGTGACACGAATTATGAAATCTCTATGGTATCTAAAATATTGATAACATGAAGACCTTATTTAAAGAAAAAATAAGTATATCATATCATTACAGTGAAATAAAATTACTTATTGTGATGTAAGATTTTGGTCATATCGCCCACCCCTATTGTATACTGTATCATACTATCTAACTACGGTTCTGACTGTTCTATCTTTATGTCTGTCTGTGTCATCTCTAATTTTCAGTCAGCATTTATTGGTTTTATACCCTGCTATGGGTTTCATGTAATGCAAACGATACAAAAGATGAGCAAATTTGTCTTCGGGTATGTGTCTCTCTGTCCAGGAGGGACTGCTTCTTTAAGAATATTTGATGCAGAAAGACCTCCTGCAGGTTTAATCCTTCCAGGTGGAAAGGAAATTGATGAGCTCATCTCTCTGTGGTTTATGTATGCGTGTGAACTTGCATGTGTGTCTGTGGTGGTTAATTTGTCTAAATGTGGCTAGTTCAGTTCTGCATGTCCTGTCGTGTCCCTCTGTTAAAGGGGTCCTATTATGCTTTTTCACTTTTTTAATTTTAGTCAGTGTGTAGTGTGTATGTTTGGGCATAAAAAAGATCTAGAAAGTTACAAATCTCAAAGTCCTACCGTTTTCGAATCCATTCAGCCGATCTCCGGGTCTGGCGGTAGCACTTTTAGCTGTAGCTTAGCATAGATCATTGAAGCTGATTAGACCGTTAGCATCTCGCTCAAAAATGACCAAAGAGTTTCTATATTTTTCCTATTTAAAACTTGACTCTTCTGTAGTTGCATCGTGTACTAAGACCGATGGAAAATTAAAAGTTATCAGCGATATGCCTAGGAACTATACTCTCATTCCGGCGTAATAATCAAGGAACTTTGCTGCCGTACCATGGGTGCAGCAGGCGCAATGATATTACGCAGCGCCTGAAAATAGGCCAACTTCCATCAACTTTTTCATTTATTTATTTAACCAGGAAGAGACTCACTGAGATTAAAATCTCTTTTCCAGGAGTGTCCTGGCCAAGATAGGCAGCCGAGTTTGCATATACAAATAAACAACGTAGTTACAACATACATTACAAAACCAACATATAACCAGTTAAAAACAATTACACACCATTAAGTTACTCTCAAGATTACATAATAAAGACTTAAAATAATTATAAGACGCCAAGTTTTGTAACTTCATCTCCTTTTGAAGAAGATTCCAATCTGAGGCTGCAGCATATTTAAAAGAGGTTTTACCAAGCTCAGTTCTAACAAAAGGTATACAGAGATTGTAAATTGACTGAGAACGCAATGAATGATTTCCAATTAAAGTCCTTTGTATAAAACAACAGAGATACTTTGGCAAATAATTTTTGCCAAAATTGCCTTATATATCAACAAATGCCAGTGCATTTTTCTTCGTATTCTCAAGGAAGGCCATGCAACTCTTTCATATAAATCACAATGATGAGTTGAAAATTTACAATCAGTAATAAATCTCAGAGCACCATGGTACAAAGCATCCAAGGAAGAAAGAAGGTAAGAAGGGGCATGCTGGTAAACCACATCCCCATATTCAAGAATCGGTAAAAATGCAGCGGACACTAGTTTTTTCCTCACCTTAAATGGGAAACATGACTTATTTCTAAAGAAAAACCCTAACTTCTTCTTTAATTTTTTACTCAGATACTTAATATGTGGACCAAAACGTAATTTGTTGTCAATAATAATACCCAGATATTTGTACTCTGACACTGAGGTAATTTGGCTCCCCTGAGAAGTTTGAAGGACAACAGAGTTCTCTAAAGAAGTTCTAGAATTTGAAAATAGCATAAATTTAGTTTTTTCAACATTTAAAACCAACTTCAAAGCATGAAATCTGTTTTGGATAATATCAAAAACAGACTGTAATGCAGCCACAGATTGTTGTTTAGAGGGAGCTGAACAGTATACAATAGTATCATCTGCGTAAAAATGGAACCGTGCTTTATCAATATTAAAATCAAGGCAATTTATATATATACTGAATAATAATGGTCCCAACACAGATCCTTGCGGAACTCCCTTGACAACCTCTAAAAGGTCTGACTGAACACCTTCCACCTGGACACATTGGGTTCTACCCTTTAAATAAGCAGTGAACCATAAAATAACATGTTCTGATAGTCCTACCCATCTAAGCCTATCTAATAATATGTTGTGATCCACAGTATCGAAGGCCTTTGATAAGTCAATAAAAAGACATGCACAATGTTGTTTATTATCTAATGACTCCACGATATCATTTAAAACTTTTAAGGTGGCTGTAGTAGTACTATGTCCTTTACGGAAACCAGACTGATTATTAGACAGAATGTTATGACCATTTAAATACTGTGTCAACTGTTTACTTACTAGATTTTCCAAAAGTTTTGAAAGAATACAGAGCTTAGATATAGGTCTATAATTATCCATTAAGGAAAGATCACCCCCTTTTGACAGAGGAACAACAAATGCTGATTTCCAGATCTTAGGAATTGTATTAGTTATTAATGAAAGATTAAAAAGATATGTCAATGAAGGAGAAATAAAATCAGCTGCTAGTTTTAAAAACAGCGGAGCAATATGATCAGGACCTGACGATTTATTCACATTTAATTCTTTTAAAGCAGAACAAACATCAGAGAGAGAAATTTGTTGGAAAACAAACTCTCTTGTTCATAAGTTATGTTCAGCTTCAAGAAATTCTAAATCGGAAGTCATATCATTACTTATTGGAAATAAAGACCCTGATACAAGCTATTGTGTGCTGCGCATTTTACTGAGGACAGCTTCCACAACATGACACAGTACAGTGCCGGATTCGCCCAAAAGTTTTTGTTGAAAGACGGAGCAAGGGGCGTGGCAGTACTGAAACACCGTCTAAGCTGTTCGCCAATCACAACGCACTGGGACAGCTAACCAATCACAACACATTTTGTTTTTCGGAAGGTGGACCTTCATCAAAGCCGGAACTAATCGAGCCGTTTGTGCCAGCCTGGGGAGAAAGGTATTTTAATAATGTAAATTATGTGAAAAATAATGCGTTTTTCGAACCACCAAGCATGAGAGCATGTTTTAGTACACCCCCAAAACAAAATCAAGACTTTGTAAAAGAGCATAATAGGACCCCTTTAAAGACATCCTGTAGGCATCATGGTGCCTTTGAGGGTCAGACCCTTTTGCCATTAAAGTGTGTTTGTGTAAATTGTGTTAATGTCAGTGTGTTTGTAGAGGGGAGAGATCCTGCTCTCTTAGGTATTCTCACTCTATATGACATTTCAATCACCAGTTTGACATTTCAACTGATTCTACAAAAAAAAAAAGGAAAAAAGCTCTGCTGATATTTTTGGATCATCCAACCTGGTCAGTCTGACTTCTGTCAGAATGTTTGCCTTGAGTGCAAGTGTGTGCTCGTGCCTCTGAGCATGTGTGTGTGTATTCACCCAAAGCCTGCATTTATGCATCTAAATGGAGCATTTATTTTGTTCATAATCAGAAACACTGTGAAGAACACTACTTAAAGTGCTACAATGTTGTCCGATTATACACTGGTCTCATTGGCTTCACTCAGAAACAAAATAACTCAACGTGTAGTGTTCTTCACTTAGCTGTCCAATCCCCTCTCTGATCCTCTATTCTAATCAGCTCTCTTTGCATGAATGAATAATGTATGTATGCTAATGAGAGGGCCAACTGCTGTATGTGATTAGCAGGTGTTTATTGAGTGACGGACGGAGCACTGCAGGCTTATGCCTCCCTCAGCAGGCCCGGGCGTGAATAAGTAAAGATGTTGTGGAAATTCAAAATGAAAGAGTGGAAGAAATTTCTTCTAGATTGAAATTGAGATGTTCAGAATTAGTTGATGCAGTCAGGGACATCGCTGTTACAGCAGTATCGCTCCAAATAATGCCATTGAAACCATTTTTAATGATGGTGTTGTGTTTAGCATGGCATGTACTGTAGTAGATATTCCCATGTAGCTTGAGGTACTCGACCTGAACTGGTTTGTGGAGCAGCACTTGCGGCTCATGCTTAACTTTGCCATGTACTGTATTATTTGAGTTCAGTGCAAGAGGCCGCTCACACAGGAATGCTAGATGAAGTGCAATAGAGTGGAACAGAACACGGGGATCTCAAGACTCGTTTCTCAAAGAAGAACTACTTATATATTTACATTTATGCATTTGGTAGATGCTTTTATCCAAAGCGACTTATAGTGCATTCAAAGTATACATTTTTTATCAATGTGTGTTCTCTGGGAAGCAAACCTGTGACTTTTAATGACTTTTATTCCATTTAATGTTCATCTTGGCTACACTTTCTCACATAAGGTCAGTGATGCCTAAATGGCATAAATATGTCATAAAAGTTGTCCATGCGACTTGTATGTTATATTCCAGGTGTTCTAAATCTATATGATACCTTTGTATGAGAAAAAGACCAAAAAAAAATAAAAAATACTGTAGTTTGATTGAGTGTGTGACTTAACATCAACAAAGCATATATAGGTATCAATTTATAACTGAACTAGCTGAACTGAACATGATTATATAGTTAGTAGCATTTATTATTTTACATTTTAGCATTTTTTCCAAACATTTTTGGTCTTGATCATTGTTGTTATTGTTAAAACTAAAACTGTCATTTTGGTAATTTAAAATAAATCTGAAATAAAATAGAGATATTGGATGAAAACCTTAAACTTCAGTGTAAATTAGAAATGTTTCCTTGGCAATTAAATGAAACTGAATAAATTACTAAAACTAGCCTAACTAATAGAAAAAAAACAACATCACAATCAAAATTACATTACATAACAAAATGACTAAAACTTAAACTAAAATAAAAAAATAAAAATGGAAAATCTAAAAAATAAAATTAATAAATAGTATATAAATAGCACAAAATAGTATATAAATAGAACCAAAATCTATGCCCATCAATTGAGAAGCACTGATTTGACTGGTATAATACTGAAAGGCATTATGGTGAGATGATGACAGTAATGGAGAGAATAGGTTGTGAGAAAAGGAGATACTAGAGGGAAAAAACAGAATGAAAGAGGTTGAGTAAAAGGAAAGAGGGAGAACGAGTCAGTGACGAGTGCACATCAAACTTAGGAGTTTTCCTGAAGCCATGCTGGTCTGAAGCTTTTCAATAATTCATGATGGACATGCAGGAAGGCAGAGAAATCTAGTGAGAGAGAAAAAGCGGGATGAAGGGAGAAAAAGCAGTGTGAGCTGTGTGTATCTTAACATAGACATAGGCTGTGTCCGAAAATGCATTTCAGTCGGTACATGGAGGTAGGAAGGCATCAAGGTCCCTCTGAATCCAATGTTTGCATAACATCCACATCCATCCACATACTGAGATGAAGGCAGCATAGATCTATTCTTTGCTGCCTATGGTATCCCACAATCCTGTGTATGTTGTCCATTGGTTTGTAGAAAGAAAAAACAGCATCTGATGTAATGGTTAAAAGCAGTAAATGAGTTCATAAATGTGTAAAATTCCAATTAGAATTCTGTTTTAAGGAGAAATAACCACTGCAATCTTTAAATATTCACTTGGTTATTTCTTTGGTTTATCTCTTTCTATGTTTGTTTTTCAGTACATCATTAGACGTGACGTTATGGTGTCTTAGAAGGTCTTTATGCTAGTTCTGTCTGTTGAGTCATGGACTGACTGGGCAGTAAGACACCTGCCTTCAGTTTTGAACAGTTCACACTTGTTGAGATTGTTATTGTGAGGGTTTCTTCTTGTTAGCATGTTTCTGAAAGAAATGGGTGATGGGTAGTATAGTTAAGGACTGATGACCCAAAAATCTCAAGTTCATGGGGCGATCTGCAGGGTAGCCCAGAGCAAGGCACTTAAACTCAGGTTTTTCCAGGCTTGCTGATGCTATAGTAACTGTATTATAGGACATTACATATAAAAAGTGTAAGCTGAGAATAACTTAGAATATAGTACACTCTTTGCATGCAGTGGATAAAAACAGAATGACATTTCAGGTCAAGGCTATGCATGTGTCACACAACTTTACCACATCACTGAATGGGAAATTAAAAAGTGTTTGGACAGAAATCATAAACCGTTCCAGCAATGTTGGACATTGGTACAAAGTTCTTAACAGCTCCCTCCATCATACTTTTTTATTTATCATTGTGGGAGTTTTGAGGTATCAGACAATAGATGATAAATTCCTCTGGTTCCACAAGAAAATTTATAAAAAATCATCCCATCTGCTGAAGCATCATGGAAGTCATGAAAATACAAGGTATGCATTCTACAGCTGCCAATTGATGCTGATTGGTTGTGATTTTCTTGCATCACACAGCATTTTTTGTTTCTCTGTGGACAAAAAACATTGCTTGTCACTGGAATCTTGTCTCATCGTGCATTGCTATGCCATGCTGTATATGTTATATTTGTTAAGAGAAAACTTCTGCCTGTTTTTATGAGGATTTGCATGGGTATTATGAAGCATTATTCTCTGGAATTTTTGATTGTTAGGGAGTGTGTCTCTCACTGCCTGAGCCACACAAGTAGCCGCAGTGGTGCATGTGGCAGCATCCCACTACTTTTTGAGTGCTGACACTGCTGTCAGTCAGACAGTAATTGACATAATGGGATTGTCAAGCTCTACAACACCACTGCAGTCGATCATTCTTCTGTGTTAGTACTACACAGGAACACAGTCCATGTCCTCATCCTATTCCGCTCTCTCTCTTGTTTCTGGCTCAGAATTACTATTTTCCCTTAAGCCAAGTTTATTTAGATAAATCCATGCCGCTGGGGGTGACGAATATCCCATAAGCCCTTTGTACAACTTTTATTAACATGCAGTCTCATTGGTACAGTCATAATGATTGGTTACTTTTCTAATCAAGGCACAGCATGTCCGCACCTGCCTGACGAAATGCAGCGCTTGCAACCAGATGTTTAGTCTCTACTCAATATTTTAATTAGCTCTTTGTTTCTACTCGCTGGTGGGTTGGATACAAAAATGTCTGAATTTCAGTGCAGTGTTAATTTTTACAGTTGTTTTTGGTTTTAGTCCTTTAAATACAGTCAATATTTTGTTATGTCATATTCATTAATTTTAGGCCGCTTTACTTGGATTAAAATGACATCTAATTTTAAAACAAAAACAAATTTAATTGTAAAAAATGTACAAAATTAAAACAAATATTCAGACTTTCGAAAAAACATTTTAAAACCATCTATGTATAAACCTGAGCTCTTAAAATTATTCATCAATTGTATATCAATTATATTGATTATTATCAATTATATTGAGTACAGTGTTATTGAGTCCTGTTAATCTTTATGCTATAGTAATTTATTTTCCACGTAGAGCATAACTATGGTGGCCCAGTAGTGCACAGTACATCAGAAAGAAGCCGCAACACAACAAAATTATCACAACACGACTGAAACAAGTCGCAATACAATGGAAACAAGCTGCAACACAGCGGAAACAACTTTTAGTATATATTTAATTTCTGAGTTAAAAACTATTTTTCTGACTTTTAGGCTACAAGTTCTTTAATTGCTTTGCATATTGGTCAGATGGTGGGAGTTTCTTGACCAGAATGTATGGTGGCCCAGTAGTGCACAACACAATGAAATCTCTGCAACACAACGGAACCGAGCCGCAACACAACAAAATGAGCACAACACAACGGAAACAAGCAGCAACACAATAAAATTAGTCCTGTGCATTGTGTTGTGGCAATTTTATTGTGTTGTGGAGATTTCGATGTGTTGTGTACTACTGGGTCACCGTAGCATACTCACAACGTGACGTGCATATTCTGGCCAGTGCATCACTTGTGCATTTGCATCATTTTGTGCTGATTTAAGTTGTAAAATTATATTTATGTTCTGTATATATCTGATTAATCTTATGGATATGATTTAGGTGAGTTAATTAACCCAGTGGTTCCCAACCCTGGTCCTGGAGGCACCCCAACACTGCACATTTTGCATGTCTCCTTTCTCTGATACCAGTTTCAGGTTTTGGAGTCTCTCCTAATGAGCTGATGACCTGAATCAGGTGTGTTTGATTAAGGAGACATGCAAAACGTGCAGTGTTGGAGTGCCTACAGGACCAGGGTTCGGAGCCACTGAATTAACCGTCTAATAATGGGGTTCAGTTTTCCAGTGTTCATTCACTGTTCAGCTTCAACTTACGAAGCTCAACAAAGTCAATCCACAAATTCCTGACATAATTGGTTTATTTGAAACAATCATATTCTTTCTAGATTTTTTTTTTTTTTCAAAAACATTATTTCATTGTTAATGTCATGTGTGTTAAAGGGGTCATATGATGTTGCTAAAAAGAGCATTATTTTGTGTATTTGTTTAATGAAATGTGTTTATGCGGTATAAGGTTAAAAAAACGCATTATTTTGAACATACTGTACATTATTGTTTCTCCCCTATGCCCCACCTTTCTGAAACGTGTCGATTTTTACAAAGCTCATCGGTCTGAAAAGCGAGGTGTGCTGTGATTGGACAGCTATCCAGTGCGTTGTGATTGGCCGAATACCTCAAGCGTGTGACGGAAATGTTA
>NW_015541005.1:279880-303916 GCF_001515605.1 Sinocyclocheilus anshuiensis | reverse complement strand
CGGCCTAGAGTGAGCGGTGGCGGCCTACAGTGAGCAGAGGCCGGGGGCTAGAGTGAGGAACGGCCAGCGGATTCGACGAAGGAGCGGCCGGCGGGTTTGTGGCAACCACGTGACGACCCCGGGCTCGACTCCGCTTCGTCCACAGTAAGAGCTTGTAACACTTCAAAAAGAAAGGAAAAATTGAAATCGCATCATATGACCCCTTTAAACTAAAAGTTTTTAGCAATACTTTTGTAATGACATTAGTATTTCACCTGTCCAATCAAACAAAAACATCACAGTTTGAACGGTTCAATTACACAACCACCTGCTTAAATCTGTATTGCAAAATCAGCATGGAAACAGCGTTTACAGATTCCATATGGGCCTGCCGATCATTCTCGTTAAAGTAAACGCTACTAAACGGTATAATTGCGTGTATTCAGGCAGGGTTTTGGCAGCGGAGTGGCTCTGGAGAGCTGTGGAGTATTTCTCGCTGTGCGGTTATGTAGACATGTTGAATGTGTGACTACCCATGCTGCTGCTGCTATGAGACGCTGTCAGTATATTCTCAGTGGCCGTTGTGACTCATTCGTTCCGTTCTGTGACTCAGCTCTCACCGCAGATGCCTCCCGTTGAAAAACATCTCATGGAGACAGAGGTTAAAGGGAGGCTGACGAGATTGGTGACATCACGGGAGGTGTGTCTGTTTAAAGATGGCCCTCGCTCGGGTGGGAAGGATAAAGTGGCTGTGTGTGTCTGCTTTTGGTAGTACAACAGCATCTAGATTTGTTCGCTGTGATGAACCGTGCAGATTAAAGGGGAGCTCAACAGCAGATAATGTCTGCTTCTGTCTGGGAAAAGAAACCCTCTGGCCTCTATTTTCAAGCACACAGTCCCAGAGGGCCGTTTGATGCAGAGAGCAGTCGGTAACTATCCCAAACAGAGCTGCTCTCACACAGACGAGAGAGATGAACCCCCACCGCTTCAGTTCCTGACAAAGTACACATGGTCAGATCAAGATGAACAGTGTTGTGCTTTGGGTTGTGTTGCATTAGAATGGCCTGTTCTCCTTCTGTGTGTGTGTGTGTGTGTGTGTGTGTGTGTGTGTGTCAGAGTGATTATATATATATATGTGTGTGTGTGTGTGTGTGTGTGTGTGTGTGTGTGTGTCAGAGTGATGAATGAAGGTCTCTGTTTGTGGTGTGTAGGGCTAGTCTAGTTTTAAACTATACTCACCTACAGTGGATGTTGCCTGCTGCTGAGGATGGAAGTGAGGCCAAAACCTTTTAGATTGCTAATGAGTCACAGGACAAGACAAAAATATGGGATGAATTGACATGCTGACGCACAATACCTTTTTTTTAATGTTTTTGAAATAAGTCTCTTATGCTCACCAAAGCTGCATTTATTTGATTGAAAAATAGGGGAAAAACTGTAAAATTGTGAAGTATTATTATAATATACTGTAATAATGTTTACTGTTATAACTGTTTGAATTAAAATGTAATTTATTCATGTGATGACAAAGCTGAATTTTCATCAGTCATTATTCCAGTCTTCAGTGTCACATGATTCTTCAAATATTATTCTAATTTGTTGATTTGTTTCTTAAGAAACATTTCTTATTAATGTTAAAACAGTTGTCTACTTAATATTGTTTGTGGAAACAATGCTACGTATCAAGATTCTTTGATGAGAAAGTTAAAAAGCAGCATTTATTTGAAATACAAATGACATTATAAATGTTACAAATGTTACTGTCACTTTTAATTTATTTAATGCATCCTTGCTGTATGAAAGAATTATAATGTCATTATTCAGCTCCAGTCAGTTCAATGATGGTTCAGTTCAGTTCAATAACAGTGTCGATGTTGCAAAATTCAAGAATTAAGAACAAATTCAATTCATAAACCAGACTCTGTCGGGGGACCAGTCCTTCTCTGGTCTAAATGCACAAACACAGTGCAATATTGATCAGGAAACATCACGTTGGCATTAGGTGGGAAGGAAACCACCTTTCACTGGGTTAAGCTGTTTTTTCTTTCGAGGGGGTATTTAAAGAGACGTTAGAAATGGTCATGATTAGAATAAATGCCTAACATATGAAAATAAATTACAACAATATTATAGACGATAACCACTTGTAAGTAATGAAATGAGTGGAAGAAACCAGTGTTGTCGTCGAGATCTGCTCAGAAGTCAAGACCAAGTTCAGAAAAGGGTCACATTTGAGTCGAGTCTGAGTCAAAGACTACATTTTAATGGTGTTGGTCTTATGGACTGGAGAACAAGTGGACTCAGTCTTGACTCGAACTCGACCCTCTTCTGGTCTCTGTCTAGACTCTGCTTTAATGAGCTGGTCTGAACTACAGAAACAACACTCTACACTATACCCAGTGACTGTGACACTAATTTTCTCTGTTTGTTTCTTCTTCTCAGGATGGTTGAATACTCCCTTGATCTCCAGAACATCAACTTCTCTGCCATCAGAACAGTGCGTGTACTCAGACCTCTCAAAGCCATCAACAGAGTACCCAGTGAGTAAACACACACACACATACACACACAAACACACACTTTCCCCAAAAAATCTGTGTTCTGCAAACCTCAGGTGTTACACATGCTCTGATTCATTGTGTGTAGGATTTTACTGGTTGTGTTAATGCCAAGCCTCAAAAGCACCCCCATGTGTCGGCTCCAACCCCTGCTCTATCAAACCCACGGTAGCGTGCATGTGTAGCTTTGTATTTGGTGTGCAGGTCTTCCAGAACAGCAAAGCTGGAATGAATCAAAGAGGATTTCAGAGCCATTACTTTTCTGCCACCACCATTAGCAGAGCCAGATTAATCCCTCCTGTAATTGGGTAGAAAAACAGTTGTCCTTGAACAAACGCCATAATTCATATTCCTCTGTCTCACATTCACACCCCTCCCAAACATCGTGGCCTTTCTTTGAGCTTCTATAAGAAGCTGAGGATTTATCTATATTTCAATGCCCATGGCAATGGTGTAGCGCATGAAATATGAATGCTAACTGAATTAGCTCGCACTTGATTTCGCTGCTCGAAGTCTTGATGAAGAGATAGTGAGTTTTTAAGAGGAGGGTTTCAGGAAGTGTTTGTAGAATGTAGGTCTTTGTGTGTTAACTCCTGTGCATGTGGGGTGAAAAAACAGATTTTGAAGACGCACACAAACCCAATGCATACGCACTGTTACACACTCTCCCTCCTGCATGCAGGCATACAAAATTAAATTAACATCCATTTAACTGTGCATGTAGCATGCCAAATTGTAGCAAGGCTTTATGCAAGATTTTATTAAAGGGATAGTTCACTAAAAATAAACATGCAGTCATCATTTACTCATTCTCATGTCATTCCAGACCTGTAGTTTTTTTCTCCTTCTGTGGAATAGGCAAAGGGATATTTAGCTAAATGTTTGCAAAATCACTATCTGCTTTTGTTGGAAAAGAGCAGTATGGACATTTTGCATGGTTCCCATGGTTATCAAAAACCTGGAAATTTCAGGGAATTGTAAAAATTCAGTGCCAAGAAAATTTCTGAAGTTCCTGTTTCTGATTAGATCCTATTAGAAAATTATTATTATTATTTTAATTATGGCAGAATTTTCACGTTTGGTGAACTTTGTAACATTGAGAAAAAAAACAATACGGAGAAAGAAAGAAAGAGAGTCTTGATAAAGACATGGAAAATTATGTTGTGATATCTAAAAAAATAACATCCCACTTGGAAACTAAGCTCGCATGTGACCTTTGCATCACACGTAAACTGTGATTCCCTTCATTTCTCTGTAAGTGGCCCAAGACAGAATTCTGCTTTCATTCCAGAGGTCCAGAAATTCACAGCACCAGTCACTTCACCTGTCCACATGACGTTTATAAAATTTGTGTGTTACCACACACGACTCGATGTGTTAATGTGTTCCATCAGTGTTGTGTTATAACCTGTTGTGTTTCTCCAAAACCACAAACACTGCAGTAATCACATGCTGCTGTTCTCCAATCAGAACGGACACACACCCTTCATTCAGTCCCAGCAGTGCTTCACTAACACACACATGAACACACTCTCACTCACAAACGATCCCACTGGTGTGGAAGTAAAAACACAAATTAAGTTTTATGAAGACAATCTTTCAAGAGTTGCTAAATGGTCACAGTGACACAAATTGTTATCTACAAATAAATGAAGGATAACTGACTGGATGACCTAAAATAACCTAAGATTGGCAATGTCTAACTTACGTAACGTGACAATTTATGAGTAATCGGTGAGAATTACGGTGATTTTATTAATTGAGATTTGCTTAATAATAGTAGTAAGTTGTGTCAGAGGTAGAAAAAAGTTATTACATTTTATGAAAGGATATTAAAACCTTTTTTTTTTTTGAATAATGAATATCTCAGTGCACATTATTCTTTCGCATGCTAATCTTTTTCTGTGTTCTTGTGTTTGTGTAGGTATGCGTATCCTGGTGAACCTGCTGCTGGACACTCTGCCCATGCTGGGAAATGTGCTTCTGCTCTGTTTCTTTGTCTTCTTCATTTTTGGCATCATTGGCGTGCAGCTGTGGGCTGGACTATTAAGAAATCGCTGTTACCCAGAGGAGAACTTCACCCTGTGAGTACAAAAGAGGAGGGCTGGTGGGCTTAAGGGAGTGAGAGAGAGAAAAGACTGAATGTGCTGAATGTTTTCATTTGTGATTTCATTGAGGACAAAAGCAACAAATCAAAAATGTGGGTTTATTTGGATGACAGTTTAGGTTTACAAGGATAAAGAGATTGAATTTAGGAGGCCGGATCTTCTGGAAGAGGCATTTTGGAGTACCTGAGCAGTCCATCATTGGATTGGACTTGTATTTCAAATGTCCTTTCTCTCGAAGAAGGGATACTTGATGTAATCAATGGATATTTTGGGATCACATGGACCTTGGGGACTAATAAACAAATCAGTCGTTCAGTTCCATGTAGGGATGCACAATATTATCGGAACGTTATCGGAATTAGCCGATAAAGTTTTAAAATGTAAACATCGGCATCAGCTGATGTGAAAAAATTATGCCAATAAGACAAATAACTCACATGTGCTCAGAGTGTGCTAGCTAGTACTTGTAATAAAATGAAAGTTAAATACACAAATAAAATTAAGATACTCGTGTTTCTGAATAAATAAAGCAGTAATTGATGTCATAAAATCACAAGTCTGTTTTGATTTAAAGGTCAGAAGCTGTAGCTTACATGAATAAAATTACAAACGTGACAATTGTAAATTAAATAATTTAATATATATATATATATAAAACTAAATTAAAAATATATTTTTTTATAATTTCTGCACAGGAGTGATTTGCATTGTTTCAAAACAAAAGGAAATATACATCGGCATCGGCTATGTGCAAAAATGATTTGAAAAATATCGGCATATAAGATATCGGCAAAAATTGTACCCTTGTCATATATTCTCAAAATCGTCGTTTTTAAGATATAAACTGGTCTTACTTTCACTTATCTTCTCACATGTATCCTTTTGTTTAATCTCTCCTCTCATCTTCTTGTTTTTACTGTCTACTTGCCACTAAAAATGCAAATGTGGTTCCACCCAGTCGATGGCTCCAGTTGATTAAAACTCAGATTGGCGTCCATATTCATGAGTGGGTGTCTGCCTGAGGTTACCGTGCCAACCATGGTCTGCCTGCCTCTCTCTGCTGTGTGATTGGATCTGAAAGGAATCACGGTGCATGGCAGCGTGCGAGACTCACCGTGCGTTTGTTTGTACGTGTGTGTGTGGGATAAAGAAGCGCGTGTCTGAGTAAAACGTCAGCTGAGGCCTGATTGTCGTTTATTGTCTTGTAGCGAGTATATTTACATGCTGGCACTATAGTCAGAGGATGATGAAGTGTTTTGAAAGGAAAGTCTATCATAGAGTCTCCTGAGAGAGCGCCTGGTTTTCTTCTGCTTTGTACATTCTCTTACAGTCTTCTTAAAATGTACACTCTCCTTCCCTTTTGGTGAGGATGAATTACTTAAAATGTTTTTATAGGGTTTGAAAGAACAAATGCTACACAGTTATAGTTTAGTTTAGCGTATAAGGGGGTCTCTTTATATGAGAAATATCTTTAGCTTTTGCAGACATAAATAACTGTGAATGTTAGATCACAAGTTAGTCGGAACACGTGTTTTCACTGATTTCAAAGGTTGTGTAACCAAAACAATGTAACCATAGCAACAGTTGGCTGCTCAAACACTCTTCGAACATCGAAACTTTAATACTGTCATAATGTATTGGTTCAAAGTTTTACATACAAGTGTATAAAAGAAACATCTTTAAAGCTGCTATTAGCAATTTAGTTAACTTTAACCATACACCATTTTAAGAAAACCTGAACACACTAAATGATTCCGTTTCTGATCGGCTTCTGATTGAATATTAAATTGATTGAAACTCCAAGATGTGAATCTACATGTATAGACTGAGTCAACGATGAGCGCCGCCATTACAAATTCTAACTTCCGATTGGATGCTCTTCTGTTCCGGTCTCCATAGGAACCCATTCATATAGTGCCAATCTGTTTTTAATGTAGCTAACGTCGGCAGCTTCATGTCATCTGCACACACATTAAACTTTGAGGAGTGAGGCACTGACAAATGACGGTCATTGCGACACTGTAAAGTGATGGAGCTATGGAGCCATGTGCTTTTAAAAAACAGTTTAATAGGTTTAACATTAGATTATCAGCTCGGAACATACGCTAGTTTGACTCGTGTTTCTGAATAAATAAAGCAGTAATTGATGTCATAAAATCACAAGTCTGTTTTGATTTAAAGGTCAGAAGCTGTAGCTTACATGAATAAAATTACAAACGTGACAATTGTAAATTAAATAATTTAATGATAAAGATATGTTCATTTATATGTAATACTTTTTTTTTTTAAGGGAAAACGTTTTTTTTTTATATAGTTTTTACAGCTCTTTTGCTTTAGGCCATCTATTAATATTAAATAAAAAAATTGTTAAAGTTTCAACTGCATTTGTCTGGAGAATACAGCAGTAACTTCCGATTGGATGCTCTTCTGTTCCGGTCTCCATAGGAACCCATTCATATAGTGCCAATCTGTTTTTAATGTAGCTAACGTCGGCAGCTTCATGTCATCTGCACACACATTAAACTTTGAGGAGTGAGGCACTGACAAATGACGGTCATTGCGACACTGTAAAGTGATGGAGCTATGGAGCCATGTGCTTTTAAAAAACAGTTTAATAGGTTTAACATTAGATTATCAGCTCGGAACATACGCTAGTTTGACTAGAAACACTGGGGACCGGAAATGCAAAGCATCCTTCCAGTTAAGAGTCAGGCATGACTTTCGCATTCAGGAATGAGGATATGTTATTTATGCAGTAAAAAGACATATAAACTACAATGGATACACTTTATTGAACTGCTGAATTTCACTTTACTAGAATGGAGACGCTTACTACCTTTCTGGGCCTTGAACACGTCAGTTGCATTAGTGTCTGTGGAGGGTCAGAAAGCTCTTGGATTTCATCAAAAATATCTTAATTTGTGTTACGAAAATGAACGAAGGTCTTACGGGTTTGGAACGACATGAGGGTGAGCAATGACAGAATTTTTTTTATTTTTGGTTAAACAATTCCTTTAATCAAATTTTCAGATGTGAATGTTGCACTCAAAAATGAATGAGAGCTTGCAGTCTATTGGAGGGGCGGAGAATAAGCAAACTAAATTATTGCAAAAATCTGGCATACATCACCAGAAGCAGGTGTTGATTTCACCAGAAAATCTTATGATATAAGGTCAAAAAACAATTTAAAAATGAAAGGTAAGACTGTTGATGTTAACTACGCTACAGGCACCGAAAAGACAATTTAGATTGAGTCATTTTCACAGCATCTGCTGAGGTTTGACTTGCACAAATGGAAGAAATTCCTTTAAAAAGTCAACCCTCAAAGTCACACTTCTCCTCGGGGCTCGTTTTATGCTGCATTCCTTAACATCCACCCACCTGCGACGACCCACAAACAGCTTGTCAGTCATTGGTCAATTATCTCCATGTGCGAGAGCAGTCTTATTGGCAGTGGAATGGCATTTTGTGCCACAGTGGGGTGTTAGCGGTGTGCCACGCTGGGCTGTGCTCCTCAGTGCGCTGTCACGCTGTGCCCGAGCCCTGGCACTGGCACAAACATCATTCACACTCCAGCACTCCTTGCAGAGCCCTGACAGACTTACTGATTCTCTGCCGCTCTGCCCCCCCAGTTGTCGCCATACCACTGAGCTCTTAAAGAAAAGCGGTGCCACACGGTCCAGCTTGACTGTCGTGTTGAAAATACAGACTGACATTTATAGGAGAGATCTCAGTATGTGCCGCACAAAGCCCACGGGGGAATCTGCGAAGGTTTGATGCATTGGCTCAATTTGCCATATCACAGGCATTGATTAGTTTTGTGCGTTGGAAATGTGCACACGCATATCCTCGCACGAGTGTCACCACCGTGGTCTGCCTAGACAAATTGCTTTTTCTGGTGTAGCCCGATATACTATTGCTCATTACTGCTATCGAATGGTTCAGATCTTTTGGCTGCTGTGTTGTTGAAGGGCAAAGGAAAAATGTCCTCCGCGACAGCAGAAACATTCTTGGCCTTTATCGAGCTGCGAGTCTGCGGAGGAGTCCTCTGTCCAAATGGGGAGAATTACACCCTGCGGATGATGAACCAATCCTTTCTTGGCACCCAATACTTCCAACATGGCTGTCATGGGAGCTTTGTGCTTGTGTGTGTGTGTGCACATTTAGATTAACTGTCTAGACCACAAAGCAATAGAGGCATTGATTGGTCAGTGTGGCTTGCATGTACTATGCTTGTTTTATGCTAGGTGGACAAATGGCATTGCATGTTGGTGCTTATTCGCGTATACATGGATGTGTGAGAGAAACGGGGAAAGGGAGAAAAAAGGAGTGAGTGAGGGGAGAAAGGGTGTGTAAATAGTCATTGTGACCCTGTTATGTGTATGAGAGGGTGAGTGGCTGATGGAAACCACTATTTCTGGGCAGTGAAACACTGTGATTAAGGGGCAGGCTGCCCTCAATGGGTCACTCACAGAGAAATGGGCTTTACACACATGTACGCACACACTACACATGCCCAGTTGGTCTGTTATAGAATGAATCCACATTGGTTACTGCTCAGATCTCTTCAGGTCTGCCTAAAGATGTTTCAGCTATACTGTAAGAACACTTTAATAGATGCAAAATGATTTAACGATTTATTTAATTTAAATTAAATAAATCGATTAAAAATAAAAACTATTTATTTTTTAAATTAGATTTTTGTGTAGGGTTTTTTTTCTTATACGCAACACAACATTTTGTTAATATGAACAATCGACTTAATTCTGGCAGTGTGAGAAAAATATGATATTTAGGCAAAATAAATCTTCATTCTGTTCTCTTAGTGTTTCCTTCTGGAGCATCAGTGAGCATTTGAACTTTTTGTAATAGTTGCGTACGAGTCCCTCGGTTGTCCTCAGTGTGAAACGATGGATCTCAAAATCATGCAGTCACTGTTGGAAAAGGTTCAAATATGCAAAAGATGCTGGAAAACCAACAAATTTGTGGGACCTTAAGGATTTTTCTGAAGAACAGAAGGCAGTTTAACTGTTCAGGACAAACAAGGGACTCATGAACAACTATCACTAAACAAAAAAACAACAAACTGTGGATCATTCAGGTAACAATACACTATTCATAATGAAGCGTATGTAAACGCTTTTGAACAGGTCATTTTTATAAATTCAACTATTATTTTCTCTTGTGGATTATATGTAAACATCTTTTGTGTGAAATATCTTATTCTGGTCAGTACTAAATAAACAATAACATGCATTTTGTATGATCCCTCTTATTTTGGTCAAATAATTAACATTTTGCAGATACCGAAAAGTGTATGTAAAATTTTGACCACAACTGTATTGATAAAATTTTCTTTTAATGCACATTAATTTTGTTCATTTTTTAACACTGAATTTTCAAAAACCTTGACTTCTCCTTCCGTCTTGTCCTCAGCACATCTGGCATCACCCTCCCCGCCCCATATTATCAGCCTGAGGAGGATGACGAGCGGCCCTTCATCTGCTCGTTGGCTCAAGATAACGGCATCATGTCCTGCAGTGATGTGCCCACTCGGAGAGAAGGCGGACGGGAGTGCTGTCTAGATAAAGAGGATGCGCTGCACCGTCAGGCCCTGGGCCTGAGCGCGGAGCCACTGGTCAACGGCAGTGCCTCCGCCATGGGGCTCTGTGTGAACTGGAACCAGTACTACACCCGCTGTCATACAGGACACACCAACCCACATAAAGGAGCGATCAATTTTGACAACATAGGTTATGCATGGATCGTCATATTTCAGGTGAGAGATTGAGTCAAGTAGCATTTGTTGAAATAACATCTGATTCTGATCCTATCAAAAATCAACAGTGCTTACTACAGGTGTAAATGCGATTCAAAGCATTTTGTGATCTAATCACTCAAACCATATTCAGGGGAAGTTGAAAATGCATGTGACAGCATTGCATGTGTAGTGTGTTGCAAATGCTAATCCATTCTGATGCATCTTGGACAACAGTGAAGGGTTGTCCAAGATAGTTTTAAGCAACATTTTCTTACACACCTGTCAATCATCCACTGTGGTAAAACAAAGGTTTAAAGAAATTATTTGCAAATGAGGTAAGAAAAATCAGCTTGTTTTCACTTTGAATTAATTAGAATTTTTCTTACCCATTGGCAGATAGTTTTAAGCATTTACATTTATTTATTTAGCAAAGTGTTTGACATTGTTTAAAGTTTTAGTTTGAGCAAGATTAGTACAAAAGCTACAGAAGAAATCCAAAAAAGAGCAATAGAGATATATATATATATATATTTCTTTTATTGTGCTTGTGTAGATATGTGTGTATACATTTCATTAGAATTGCTAAAGAATTCATCAACAATGAGGTTTTAATTAGTGATGTTGTTGTTCTCTTAATGCTTCTAAATCTTATAAAATTATACGTCACAAAATTAGAGACTCTCCCCTCGAAATCCGATCACAAACAGCAGATGCGTGTTACTTCATCGTAAACAGCATTCGTCTCAACTGACAACTAGTGATGGATCATCTGAGACGGATCTTTCCCAGGTGCATAAAGAGCTTGATTGTGGTCTGGTTTGTGCAGGTGATCACGCTGGAGGGCTGGGTGGAGATCATGTACTATGTCATGGATGCTCATTCCTTCTACAACTTCATCTACTTCATATTCCTCATCATCGTAAGTTTTTATACCTTGCCATGCATGTGTTCAGAGATAAAGCATGTGTCCTAATTATTGAGAACTTGTAGTCTGTGGTTTTATATGGCATATGTAATCTGGGAGGACCTGAAGTTTGGTGACCTTTAACAGGACCAGAGGCTGAATTAGATGTTTGGTCTCACTGGTAAGAACAAAAAGGTCATGTCTTCCCCCTGGACACAAAAACACTGCTTAACCCATCACAACAATGAAGCTTTTAGCACAAAGCCTACTAATTAGGGATGCACTGATATTAAAAGAGTCATGAACTGAGAAATCAAAAATGACCCTTCGCAAAGAGCTTGACAAGCGATCTGACCAGTCATAATGCAAAATCGCCATTTTGTCCGACAAACAAATCAGACAGGAGAGTAGATTAACTTCAGTGGACTTAAACTTAAAAAATTGTGTGTATTGGCGTATTTCTATGGTTGAAACAAAATACATTCTGATGTTCATTCATGTTTATTTCGTGCTTTAAATAAGATCGGTTCACATGCCGCTTGAACTGAGGCGCTACAGCAAACTGACACGAGACATTAAAGAGCCACAAAACGGTATTTATTATTTAAATTTCTTAAAAAATGACCAAATCTGAAAGCTGAGACCTTGTTTCATAACAGAAGTAACCTGCTCTGTCATGTTCTGTCTGTGTAGGGTGAGAGCGCCATGGCTTGTTGTACATAGCAACAGTAACTAAGGAGGGCAGGTTTTTGCGAAGGGTCAATTCCCTTGATCTTTTGACATATAAGAGGTCATTGTACTATTAAAACATCCTGTAAGTTTTGGAACTCAAAACTTTCTCGTTAGTCTAAAAACAGCTTATATTGAAGCCAATCTGCCGAAACATCAGGCTGTGGAACATACCACTTTGACGTAACAGTGTGGCTAAACACCACCAGAAGAAGATCAACGCCTGCTTCTGCATCAGTGCCTGTTTAGCCCCGCCCACCGATTCGTGCATGTAGTGTAAATAACGAGAGGTGAACGCAGGTCTATGCAGAAACCAAACGATAAAGATGGCTCCAAAGACAACAAGATGCTGTGCAGTGCCAAGATGTGGAAAAACAGTCTTTTCATTACCTTCCTTCTGATACCAACGTTAGGAAAGAGTGAATGAGCTTTTTAATGAAGATTTAGACCACGTCAGTAAGAACTTGGTCTTTTGTTCAATTCATTTTAACGTGGATTCGTTTACAAACAAAACACATTTTGACACAGGATTTTCAGAAAGATTGAAACTAAAAGACGATGCTGTGCCGACTAAATTGGATCCGACAGTAATGCCGCAACACACAAGTTCGAGTAACTGTTTTTATTACATGATCACTATTGCTATGTCTGTTATTACAGATCGTTTAATATGTACTGAGTATTTATGTGTTTTCAACCTAAATCACAGCTGCGTCCATCTATAAAGGATGTAGGCTGTCAAACATACACAACTATTAGCCAATCATAGCAGTGGGCATTTACTTCCGAGTCTACAATCCACCACGCCTTCAAACAGAGCGTTCTGATGAGAGGGGTTAAAACAGGACAGAAAATAGCCTATTACTTCTAAATTTTTTTAAAGTTATTTTTTTTTATGTAAAAATTTTGATAACATTATAAGTGGACCTCAGAGAACAGTACAAAATTAAAAATAAAGGCAGTTCATGACCCCTTTAATATCCTGGCCGATACCGATAAGTCTGATACCGATAATTATTTTCATGTTATGGCTGTTAGCTGATAAATAGCTGATATTAAAATTCTGTACTATTTTGTCTAAGTAGAAATTAAAACATTTTTAAAATAAAATCAATCATTTGAAATGTAAATTTAGAGTAAAATTAAGCATCACAACATTATAATGAACAGTATGAAAAACTGACATTCATTTTGAGGTTAAAGAATCACTAAAAATCACTACTAATATCAACTGATAACCACTGTGGCACTGGTATATTGTGCATTGCTACTTCTAATTGTTTACTTTTTCTTCTAAAACAATTATCTTGTAAAAAATTGAGACTCATGTTTAGTGTTTAGAGTGACATCTGTAAGCTCAAACTTAATACAGTATTTTGAATGCAAGGCCATGTAACGTCTAATAGAAGTTTAGCAGTTTGATTAGTCCTGCCATATGGTGCATTGCAAGTGAAGTTTAAAGTCTTGAAAAAATCGCTACTGTTATTCCTTAGAGATGTGTTCAGACCCAGCTTTTATTGACGACTGAACTGAACTGAATCTGCAGGACTCCCGCTGATGGCCTGAAGGTTTCAAAGATGCAGATATTAGCTAAACAGCACATTTAGTAGTCGACAGAGCCGCAGAGATCAATTAAGCAATGAACAACATAGTGAAGAATCAATAGCTGGACACTATAAAATGAATTTATCTTTGCTTCGGCTGCATGTTTAACGATGCCATGATGTAGCCAGTTCTCGCACCGCGCCGGCCCTCTCCGTTGAATGGTAGGAACAGCAGTGAACGAGACAGCCCTTCAGTGAGATGTGCTTCGGATAATGTCTCCTCCCAAGATTAAAGAAGAGAGAGAGTGGAAAGAAATGCCCTGAGGATGAGGAAAAGGATCTGAGACTGAAAGACAGCAGGAGACTAAAGGAATAAAAGAAGAAGAGAATGGATTTAGGAATGAGATCTGCAGGTCAGATAGTACAGTAGAGAGGCCTGCTGATATTTGTTGTAGCTATTTGTGCTTTTCTTTACCTTTCCCATTTCCTGCATTCAAACGCATGTTAGACAACTGATGGCTCTGCTGGAGATGCCGAAATCCATTTTAGCCCAACAAATGGCAAGTACAGGGAGATGTGGGTGTGTGTCTGTAGCTAATGACAGGACCTAATCCTGTGTAGGTCAGCGGAGTGAAAGCATTAGCAGTTAATTAGAGCCCATCAGACTAGCGGACCCCTGCTGCCAACTCTGCAGTCTCACACTTCCTGACAGAGACCCTGCTACCCCGACACATGCACCCTGCGAAGCTGTCATGTGATCCTTCCCAGCATGCACCAGCAGAACGCCGACTGGTGGAATGTGACACTGAGTGAAGTATAAAGAGACTTTCAGGACTGAGACATAATTTAGATTAGTCATTATCAGTATTGTGTTGCCTAAAAAAACAGGAAGTGATAGAAATCAATAGGTGCAGCGCAATTGATTCGGCTGTGTACTCACCCTCATGATTTACCACAGTTCTTTGCGCGGTATTTAATGTTTAACTGTGGATACTGTTGTAAAAATCCTGCATGTTATGGAAATCCTAAAGTATTCAAACTGCACAAGGCATATATATATATACAGTATATATAGATATATATATATATATATAGAAAGAGAGAGAGAGGTTGTCTGGGACAATGTTATTATCATGCTGACCAGGAAAACTAATTTTGAATAGTCTACTCAATAGTCTGCTTTACAGCTTTGTTGTGTTTACATAGTACTTTCGCTTTTGCAAATTATTCTCAAACTTGTAGATAGAGAGAGTAGTTTTTTTTATTTTTAAACAGTGATTTTGACTTCAACTTTGAAGTTGGTCTAGTGTGTTTATATACGGTGGCCAAGAGAGTTCAACACGCTACAAATGAAAAAAACACATGCAAATAGAAAAAACACCTGCAAATTAAGAAAACATCATCAATTTGACAACACACACGCTGCAATCAAATACCAACCAAATACAGAAACGCGCTGCAAATTCTCACAACACAAACAAATACAGAAACGCGCTGCAAATACTCACAACACAAACAAATACAGAAACGCGCTGCAAATACTCACAACACAAACAAACGCGCTTCCCTTAAACATTTCCGATGTGGTCTGTGCATATTTGCAGCGTGTTTCTGTTTTTGTTTGTTTGTTTTGTATTTGCAGCGAGTTTCTTTGTTTGTGTTGTGAGAATTTGCAGCGTGTTTCTGTATTTAGTTGTGTTGTGAGAATTTGCAGCGTGTGTGTTGTCAAATTGATGAAGATGTTTTCTTAATTTGCTGGTGTTTTTTCTATTTGCATGTGTTTTTTCATTTGCAGCACGCTGAGCTCTCTCGGCCACCGTATTTATAGCCTAGCTTTAGCTTTTTACCTCTGGTGATTGAATTTAGTATTCAATTCAAAATGGGTTAATTTGTGAAGATCGATGAACAAAACAAAGCTATTATCTTTTTGTCAAGGGAACCAAGGTGATGCTTACTTCTGGGCTGGCCTACAAAAATATGTCATCCCTGCAGCACTTTATTGCAAAACTCTGATTGGGTCAGAATTAATCGAAAATATGCTGGTTTGTGTCTTTATGCAGCCCCAATTTTTGTCTGTGCTTGTCATCACCGTGTGTGCATTATATCTGCACTAACTGGTGGGTCCAATAGAAAAAAAAAAACAGAAAAGTGTGGAAAATGTAACAGCAGGCAGAAAAAAAGAAAGTGTGCCATAGGGTTGAACTTGAAACTTGAAATAGTTTTGTCTCAATTTCAGATTTATTTCTAAATTTAAATATATTTTGAAAATGTACTCTTGATTTTTAAGTTTGTATTTTTTTATTTTATTTTTTTTTGCAATTTTGCCTTTATTCTGATAGGATAGTAGTAACGACAGGAAGCAAAGTGGGAGAGAGAGAGGGAGGCGGGCTCGGGAAAGGTCCACGAGCTAGGACTCAAACTCATGCCCATAGCACAATGGCGCTATATGTCAGCACTGCCCACAAGGCTATCGGTGCTGACAAGTTTGTATATCTTTTGAAAGGAAAACAGTAACGAGGTCTTGAATTCACTTTTTGCGCTTCTGGCTACCCTCTTTTAAAAATAAACAGATGTGTTCTTCCAAAGTCAATCAAATGTGATTTAGCGTTATGGAAATGTTAGTCATCTGTGGTTTCTGATGCTTTATGCTCTCTAGTGCCCCCTTCACAGCTGGAAACAACAGTCAAATCCCTGCGTGTTCTGCAGTGTTTGAGGGGAGTAAGATGTGTCTTTTCACTGTATGTGTGTGTGCAGGTTTTTGCGAGTGTGTCCCTCTGCACTTTTATTTACTTCTTTGACGCCCTGCTCTGTCTGTAACCTGGCAACCACACAGCCAGCCGTCGCTACCTGTAGAGAGAGGGCCATAGTGTGCCGACACAGCCCACACCCCGCCGATGCACCTCTATTCACTTCCTTTCACTTCTATTGAACATTGGAGCAATTAATTCAGGCTCACCTTCTCTGTGCCCAGTTTTTCCTCTTCAGCTGTTCTCTGATTGATCAGTACGAATGGGCAGAGGGATCTCAAATAATTAGATTAAAGACATTGTCTCTGATTACAGGCAACAAAATATTAAAGGGGTCATATGATGTTGCTAAAAAGAACATTATTTTTGTGTATTTTGTGTAATGAAATGTGTTTATGCGGTTTAAGGTTAAAAAAACACATTATTTTCCACATACTGTACATTATTGTTTCTCCTCTATGAAACGCGTAGATTTTTACAAAGCTCATCGGTCTGAAAAGCGAGATGTGCTCTGATTGGCCAGCTATCCAGTGCGTTGTGATTGGCCAAATACCTCAAGCGTGTGACGGAAATGTTACGCCCCTTATCATATTGTGATGCCTTGTCAGGCCGGAGCGAAGAGACAAAAACATGAAAACCCATTATAAACGAGGCATCTGTTGCATCCAGTGGGGACATAATTACGGATTATAATGATTTATACTGTTTTTTTATGTGTTGTGTTGCATCGCGCCGTGTAAACATAAAACCATGTCTGCATTTGTGATCAGAGAAATGACAAACAACAAGTGCTACTCTACACTGCTCAAAACTCGCGTTTGAATCATCAGTGGCAAATTCTTTAAATATGAAAAGCGAACTTACAGTCTGTGAGTCCGAACACTGCATTTGTGATCGGAGAAATGACAAACAACAAGCGCTACTCTACACTGCTCAAAACTCGCGTTTGAATCATCAGTGGCAAATTCTTTAAATATGAAAAGCGAACTTACAGTCTGTGAGTCCGAACAGCCGGCATTGTAGTCTACTCTACCGGGATCAGGAAACAGTCCTCCATAAAATGCGCTGCACACATCTGAATTTGGGTTGAAGTGTTCTGGAACAGTGTTGTAAATACAACTTAACCACTGATTTCTAGTCGTGTCCTCTTTTGGAAGGCCAAACAAAGTAGTTTCGCTTTCACAACGAAACACACAGCGTCTTCACGACATGGCGGCAGCAACAATACTACAGCGAGAATAAAAGTTACGCCTTCTTTCTTTGCGTGAACATTTGGGCGGTGTTATGCAAATCTTCCCACATCGTGACGTAGACGTGGGGCGTGTTAGAATGAGCCGTTTTAGGTAGGCGTGGCTGACTCTTAACTTTTATAAAGAATATCTCTTTGGATTTGAGACTTTAGTTTTTGCAACTTTACAGATCTTCTTTATGCACCAAGAGCTTGTAACACTCCAAAGAGAAAGGAAAAATTTAAATCACATCATATGACCCCTTTAACAAATCTTGTTATATTTTTGGCTTGCTTTTGGGATTTACTGATAGATATTAATTTTTTGCTGATGGCATGGGAAATTTTTTTTTTTTTTTTTTTTACTATCTATATTATGTTGGCAAAGTTCTCCGTGTTTGCACAGTGATGGCACAATAATGAAATGATCGGTTCTGCCTACTGTTCTTTTTTGGACAGGCAGTCTTAAGGTCACCCTGCCTGCAGCCAGACTCTTCGATTGTAAGAGCAGTATTAAATCATCACCTGTCATCTTTCATCCAACTGTAACAGAACTGAAGTATACTCACTAACCAGCACCCCTTTGACCTCTCCCTTTCTACTTCTGCCTCGTTCCATCTGTATGTCTAACCTTCTCTTTCTTTCTTTCTTTCTTTCTTTCTTTCTTTAAAATAATATAGAATAATGGTGCTGACATGTCTTAACTGTAGTAGAGGCACCATTTTGGATTTAAAGTAGTACATGAATTCAAATAAGTTCTTCATGGCTAATCTTCTCGTTTTGTGAGCTGTTAAGTATCAGTCATTGAGTAATCGAGATTGATTAACCACATTAATAACCAGATTAAATTGATGCATGAATTAATCATGTAGACCAGCTATTCCTGAAAGTGAATAATTTCAAAGATTTGACTTTTTTTTTCATTTAAAAAGATCCATTCATAAATTAGACATGGTTAGTTACATCATGCATGGTCTCTCACAAAGTACAAATGTTTTGATTCATTTTATTTATTTATTTTTTAAAGATTAATTTTTGGCATTTTTGCTTTTACCGTGTTAGGACAGTATGATGACAGGAAGAGAAGTGGGAGATAGAGACAGGGACGGGATCGGAAAAGGTCCATAAGCCAGGACTTGAACTCGGGACGCCCGAAGCGCAACAGCACTATATGTTGGTGCACTGCCCACGAGGCTATCAGTGTCAACTGTTTTATTTTTACTTTATTCAGTTTTTATTATTTTATTTTATTTTATAGGAGAACTAGAGACAATGTCTAGATTTTCAGTGAATAATTGTGTAAATTATAATCTGTTCTTCACACAAAGCAATCACTACAGTTTTTATGGTGCTTATTTTGTCATTTTGAGTTCCTCTTTCATAATATTAATGAATGCCCTGTATTTTCTTCAAAATTTCACTTTTGTGTTCCACAGAAGAAAGTCAGTCATACTGTACAGGCATGATGGTGAATAAATGATGACAGAATTGTCATTTTTGGGTGAACTATCACTTTAAAAATCAAATACGTATAAAGGATTTAGAATGTGTGTGTGTGTGTGTGTGTGTGTGTGTGTGTGTGTGTGTGTGTGTGTTAAAGCGTGCAGAGGAATTGATAAGAGGAAAGGTGACTGCAAGGAAAGAAGTTGTCTATCTGCATAAAACAGTGGTCCGACTGTTGATTAGGAGCAGTCCAGTCACACATCAGACTCCCAAATCAGGACAGCAGATGTGGAGGCAGGATACACCTGCACAGCTCCCCCCACACACACACACACACTTCTGTGCGTTTCTCCACCTCCTCTGTCCTCCTCACGATTCATCCATCCTCTCTGATCCCTACTTCACATATGCAGGAACCAGGCTGTACTTTCATTAAGACCTAAGAGCGAGCTCTGTGTGCATTCGCGTGTTGACAAATGACAGTGATATGAATGGCGAATGATATAAGAGCAGGCTTTCTGTTCTGTTGAGTCTGGAACTGGTTCGCTCTTGGTCTTTAAAATGATTTGCTCGCAATTCTAATCCGTTTCACGTTGGCAGAGGGATCTAGCCCTTCTCTGCGAGGACTAGGAGATATTTAGAGGTTTTGCTCCTATGAAAGAGCCTGATAATTATAGCATATCAAAGCCAGAGCAATACAGGAGCACACACAACAAAACAGGCTCTTGTTTGGGCGTCTGCTGACTTTTTCAAACATAGGGTCCATTTATAGCAGCTCATCTAGACAGCTATGGCTGCTGCTTATGCCAAACACTGCAGCACAGGCTGTGTTAGAGAGCTTAGAGGGGTTTAGGTGTCATGTAGATCTGGATATTTAAAGCAGCTGAGACTTCACACATAGTGCAAGAGTTATGGTAAGAGAATCGAACTTAAAATTGATCTTTAGTGTATAAGAAAGCAATGACAGCAAAATGCTCAAATAAATGAACTAAAATATGTTTTTAAAGGTGTAGTTCACCCAAAAATGAATATTTAGTCATTATTTATATGTTATTTCATACCCTGTGATTTTATACTGAATGCTAACTGGAGTGTTAAAGCTTTAAAAAGTTGCAAAAATATCATAAAATCAGTCCATATGCAGCTATTGTGCACTATATTCCAAAAATATCAACAATACTTTTGTCTGACAAAAAGGCCAAAATGTTGCTATTCATTGAAAATATTTGCGATCAGTCCTTAGAATATTTATAAAAGAAGCACTAATATCTGATTTGTAAATGAATCTGGGGGATTGTTTTACTCAAATTGGTTGAATTGGTGGATCCGTTTCACACAATAAGTCTGAAGGATTTGTTCACAAGTTCAGCTCATTGACTATGTATATAACTGTGGTGAGTGTGACCAATCAGTAAATCGAACTGAAGATCCAAATGCATCTGATTTAAAGAGGGGGTTGTCAATGAACAATTGTTCCCTAGAAAATAGCTTCAGAAAGGAACAAGCAGTACCAGAAAGCACTCGAATGTTTCTGTAGCATTTTTTTATCCAGAGAAGAAAGTTAGTCAACTCTCTCTCTCTCTTCTTCTTCCTGTTCCAGATTGGATCTTTCTTCATGATTAATCTGTGCCTGGTGGTCATTGCAACTCAGTTTTCAGAGACCAAACAGCGAGAGCACCAGCTGATGCAAGAGCAACGCGCTCGCTACCTGTCCTCCAGTACGCTGGCTTCGCTCGCTGAGCCCGGAGACTGTTACGAGGAGCTCTTCCAGCTGGTCTGCCACATCCTGCGCAAGGCCCGCCGCCGCTCAGCCGCCCTTTACTACATGCTCCGTGGCAAAGCCCCTCCCCCTGGAGGATGGAGGGGGCGTGGCAGGGGAGGGGCAGGATCGACAGGGGGAGGAGCTAATGTGAATGGCAGCGAAAGACACCACTGCCATTCTACTCAGAGTGAGTAAGGAGAGAGTTAGAGACAGAGGAATGGCATTGGGTCATAGAAAAGCTTTGTCTAACAGTGTTGAGGAGAGAATATCTCAAATTAACCAAACACAAGTTTATTTTAGCCTGACATTAGCTCAGCTGTGTTCAAAATAGTAGCAAGCTGTCGTACTAAATTGCACTTTCTTGTCTTGTATATAATGTTGAAAAGGTTGATTAGTTCTATAGAAATCAGTCATCCTAAACTCCCCATGTTTGCTTATACGGTGTTGAAAAGTTTGATTCAGTCTAGCGAATCAGTCGTCCTAAACTAAAGGAACCTTTTTCACTCATAGTGTAGAAAAATTCAAAATTCACTCTAAACTGTTCTTTTTCACTTATATGTTGTGCTAGAAAGTCTGATTTGCTGGGATCAGACCTTCCAACACAAAATGTGAGTGAGAGAATGTATGAAAATCTGATTCCTTTGTTTGTCCTAAACTATCCTCTCTCACTCAAATGTAGCATTGGAAAATCTGATTGATTCAGTTCATCCTGAACTCTTATCTATCACTTGTACATTTTGAACATTTCAATTCATAAATCAAAACATTTTGATTTATTCTAGTGAATTGATTCATGTTAAACTGCCCTCTCTTGCTTATACTGTATGTATATTGGAAAGTGAAGGTTTTTTAACAAAGTGAAAGTGAAGTTTTTTTTAACAATGTAAATTAATATATAAAAAAGAAATCACTGCACAGCATTTTAAGTAGTTTTGAAGTAAATCCTAAATTAATTTAAATGTAAAATTAATTGTTAATTGTGGTGTTTTTTATTCAGTTAATTTTAGTTTTATTAGGATATATTCAGCTACTTTCAGTTTTATTCAGCATATATTCTATTCTATTTTTTTTCCTTTGATTTAGTATAAATTTATTTGTAAAAGTCTGATGTCGTCACTGTTCATTCCTTCAAACCCCAAAAGAATATGGCTCTAAAATGAGGAATTATATCATCAGAAAGTTATTTTAAACAGTATTGCCCTTTTAAGTTACTGCAGTGTATTTTAGCTTCTTTTGTGTCATAAAAAATAGCTTGTAGCCTGGCCAAGTTTCAAAGTAGCTTCCCCGCCACTCTAAACCAAATAGCAAGTTATAAAAGCAAAGAGCAAGTTGCAATAAAAACAAGAACAAATCCATCCATGTGTTTGCTTTTATGGCCCAATGACATTTCAATCCCAAGCAGCAGCGTGGCAGTTGTCCAAGAAACTGACTGGCAAATATTTTATTGTATTATATGAAAATGTCAAACAGAAATGTTGAATTTTGCGTCTGTCTCGCAGCGCCTCACTGTATTCACGATACCAAGTTGGACCACAGCTCCCAACCTCTGGAGAACGCCATCTCCCTCTCCATCACCCCAAACCCAGAGGAGTGTCCACAGTGTGCTGCCGCCCTGTCACTCAAGGAGGGGGCGGGATCGACGGGGCACTCGGCCAATGGGGAGGAAGAGGAGGGTGCGCTGGAGGAGACCGACAGGGATGAGAACCGCTTGGACGAGAAGGGGGACGATGACTCTGTGGACTCGCCAAAGAGGAAACGCACCTGTTTTGGGAAATGTAAAGATGTTTGGGATGAAATGAGAGTGAAGCTTTGGGGTATAGTTGAAAGCAAGTACTTCAACAGAGGGATTATGATCGCCATCCTCATCAATACAATCAGCATGGGCATCGAGCACCATAACCAGGTAATTTCACCCGCAGCACAGTCGGTTCACATAATGAACCCACTCTGAAGAAGTGTTCAACCTCATCATGTCACATATTACTGTAATAGCCAGCTCTTTCTGCAGTGCTGATAGAGTCTTCACAGGGCCTGCCATTCAAAGTAATGAGAGCCTGTGGAACGGCCTTTGGAGTCTTGTTGGATTTTTTCTTGCCTTGAAAGTGCAGTTAATTATCTTTGGAAGATCTAGAAAGCTACTACTACTCATGCACACTCTCTCTATCTTGCTCTCTCTGTATGTCTCTCCCCCTCCGCCCCCTCATGTCTTCACTGCCTCGCCTGCAGTGGGGCCTGTTTTCTCATCTCTCTGGGCTCTAAAAATATCAACAAGCAGAGAGAGACAGATATAGATAGAGAGAAAAAGAGATAGTCACAGCTGGCTTCTATTACGCAGCATTTTTAACATGTGAGACATCATGTAAATGCAGCCTACGCAGGTAAACAGAGGAGCCCCTGTGTACGTGCTCGCATATAACCAGGACTTTCCTCATGAGAGTTTGTGTTCCACTCGGTCTTATATGGTTAAACTGATCATGTGTGATGACATCATCTGCTGTGACTCAGTATGTTTTAACCTGACTCTCAACCAGCCTGGTAAAGATCACAATATTTACATGTGTGTGGGCAGTGTGTGTGTGTGTGTGTGTGTGTGTGTGTGTGTGTGTATGTGTGTGTGTGTGTACACACACACACACACACACACAAACAAATAATATTTTTATATATGTACAACAAATAAAATAATGGATTAAAAATAATGTATTTTAAATCATGACAGTAATCAAAGCACTTTAATTTTGTTTAATTTTATAGCACCTTTCAGTTAATCACATATATATCACTATAAAGGAAATAAGAAAAACAATAAAAAAAAGTTTATCTATCATAGTTATTGTGCTACATTCAAAAATTATAAATATAAATTTTACATACCAAATAAATTATATTTCATTATTATTATCATTTGTAACTAATTTTAACTAATTTATTTTTCTTTTTAAATCACTATATATAGTTCTTTATAAAATAATGAATTAAAAATAAATCAGTAATAAAGAAATATGTGGGGGGGAATGCTTTTTTTATTTTTAAGAAAAAGACATGTAGGAGCAGCAGATGAAGAAAAGTGTGAAAAAAGGAACCGGATGAGGGGAACAGAAAAATTAAGAATGACTCTGAGAGCTGTGGAGGAAGAGGAGACCCATGGGGGCCTGATATTCAGAGAGAAAGTGAGAGAACGAGAGCGAGCGGTGGAAAATGATTGGGCGTGCGTTCAAAACACCGAGCGTTCCAAAAGCTGAAAGCAACCAAAGGCAAAGCGGGGGGGGGAGA
>NW_015541005.1:277577-278863 GCF_001515605.1 Sinocyclocheilus anshuiensis | reverse complement strand
CCTCTTGGCCACTCTAATCTCCTTATTCAGTGTGTTTCTGGCCTGATTGTACAAGACTCTGTCCCCCCTTTTGTAGGTGTCCTCTTTGGCCTGACGAAGATGCCGAAGTTTTGCTGTAAACCATGGCTTATCATTGTTGAATGTTAAACGAGTCCTGGTAGGGATTTCACAGAAATCACAGAAACTGATATATGATGTTACAGATTCCGTGAGCTCGTCCAAGTCGTTGGTGGCAACACTCCAATCCCTCCAATCAGTGCAGTCGAAACAGGCTTGCAATGCCTGCTCTGTTTCGTTGGTCCATCTCTTTACAGACTTTACTACAGGTTTAGCAGATTTAAGTTTATGCCTGTAAGTCGGTATAAGATGAACCAGGCAGTGGTCAGAGAGTCCGTGTGTGTGTGTGTGTGTGTGTGTGTGTGTGTGTGTGTGTATGTGTGTGTGTTTGTAATCACACACAACAGTCAATCGAACAAGTGTCAATGCGCTTGGTCTGCACACACAAATGCATTTAAAGGTTCCTGTTGCTCTAAGAGAAGAGCGTGGCGCTAGCAACGGCAGGGTCATGGGTTTGATTCCCAGGAAGTGTATCAGCTGAAATTCCCTTTCAAGGGAACTTTGAACTGCGTCCTCTAGGGGTCTCTATGGGGAACGCCTCATCGTGACCCGTGTCTGAAGCATACATTGAAAAAACACCAACAACACGTTGGCCGGCGACAGCCCATGACGTCACTACCGGTGCGACTATTAGTATAAATAGGCGCCGGGAGAACATGTCATTCTCTTTTTCGTCTTCACTGACTGTTTTGTTTGAAGCGTGCATTTGAACGTGGTAAGAGCGATCTCTACCCTATTATTATGGCGAGCACTAGCAGAACGTTTAGAGGATGTGTTCGTTGTTGTCAGGGCATACGCAGCCGCAGCAGGTCGGGCTGGCGCTTCATTGCACGTGATGGTGATGCTCCAAGCATATCAGGCTGGGGGGTTTTACATCTGCCCTTTTCTTCCCCTTCCTAATTCCCCTATAACCACCAGCACTCCACCTGGCCGAGGTTAGGTAGGAATTTTCCTGCATTACAGTCTCCTATGTCTAAGTAAATTATTGCTAGCTGTTCCAGCATTGGAACATGCGGTAGGTCGAGCTCCCCTCTCGTTTGAGAGCAGGATGTTTGCCCTCCCCCATCAGCTAGAGATTTACTCCTAGCCAATCCAGCTTTATGCCTTAGATCGAGTTGGTGACTCTCAAACATATTGGTTTTGAGATGCACCATTCCATCTATAAGCTG
>NW_015541005.1:270366-277475 GCF_001515605.1 Sinocyclocheilus anshuiensis | reverse complement strand
TCCCTACACAGGGAACCATGGTTACATAAGTAACCTGAGACGTTCTTTCGATATGGGAGGTGAGTGCCAGGATCATGCAGGGATTGTGCGATTGTCTGAGGAAGCAGCCAGCAGGTATTTTTAAAATAATTAAACGTTAAATAAATTAAATTAAATGCAGGTTTAGGATCAATATTTACTAACTAGCATGTGCTAGTGCAAACTAGTATAATGGTTTAATATAATTAAAATAGTACTTTCAGGATTTACTAAAGACACACAGTGACGAATTGTGCAAAATTTATGGGAGGAGAGTATTAAAATGAATCATGCAATTTACGCGATTTACTAAGATTTGCGCTTGCCAAATTACTGGTATTTGTGCCATTATTTAATGCCCAAAAAAAGCATGTGTTAAAGTAGTCGCTAATTTGCGCTTCTCTTGGTAGATTGAGTTGGTCATTATGAAAATGATCTGGCTGCATCTGTGTTCATTAATGTGTGCATTGTTTGTAAACCCGCATAATTTTCCCCTCCCATCGGCGCTTTTATGGAATTGCGCTCCAACGCTAATTTGCCCTGTTTAGTAAATCTGGCCCTTAATCTGTAAAGTGTTGCATATTATTGTATGTAATTCATTTCAAATGGAGTTTGCACATTTAATATATAGACTGGATAACAAAAATTGATTAATCAGAATTAGAAATTGCTTTATTGCCAAGTGTGCTTGCACATACTAGGATTTTTTTTTATATGAAATTTCCATTGCTCACATATAAATAACACAAGACATAATAATAATTGAACAAGTATAAAGACATGCACTTTTGTGTGATTAATATGAATAAATAGGAGTTAACATGTATCACTTTCTTTCTTCTGTGGAACACAAAAGAAGATATTTTGAAGACGTTTTGGTAACTTTTGACCTTCATTGTATGGACAAAAAAAATCACTGGAACATTTCTTAAAATATCTGATTTATTTGCCGCAGAAGAAAATAAGTTGGAACAACATGAGGGTGAGTAAATTGGGTGAACTATCACTTTATAACATGCTTGATTTTTAACTCATTTACAAGGACTGGTATTTTGGACCAATTCAGTTTTTTGAAGTAGGGAAGAAGGGATTTTTTTTATTTTGTATTAATTGACACTTGTTGCCTCTTCCTGAAATCTGTCAGAATTTGTACTGCATTTAACATCTTGAACATCTTAGCTGTTAAAAATGCTGATAAAGTCTGTTCTATAAAATATGCATAGGTGTAATATCCTGGTGGAAGTAGCAGGTCATCCGGGTATTTGTCATCTACTTTGTCCACAGTAAAATCCCCAGAGTTAAATCAACTCTGCTCAGAGTACATATTGTCCCAATCAATAGAGTGTTAAAGTAACTGAAGCAGAGTTGAAGTTAATGAGATAATTAAGTGATTAAATAAGTGATGATTGAGCATTAGTGATGAACACCTGCTGTTAACAGTGTTGAAGATGAACAACTACTGCTCAGGCTTTTAGACATGAAAACTTATCAAACAATCCTCAACAGTGCTAACTCTGCTTCGGTGTTACTTTAACACTCTGTAGATTGGGACAATATGCACTCTGAGCAGAGTTAATTTAACTCTGGGGATTTTGCTGTGATAAGTACTGTGTTTTTGGATGCTCAACACTCAGTTGGTGTACTTTCGCACGCTATGTAGTAGGGAAGTTGCCAAATTTGGATGAAGAGATAGCGTTAAACATTAGACTGACCCCCGTCTCCAAAATCCTGCCCTCCATGTCGATGAACACTCAAAATGACTGACAGGCAGCAAATGCCTAAAAGTCTTCAGATTGGCTGAAAAAGAGAGTCTAGGTGAGATTTTTCAAGTCATATTTCAGTGATCTGTCGGGATTTAGTGACAATTTATTCATGGTTTACCAAAAATCACTTACAGCATTGTTGAAGTATTGTACAAATAGGTTTGATAATGAGATGATCTACTGATGGATTGATTTAAGAGCAGTTTACAGTACAGCCTGTGGGAGGACAAAGAAAGAAGGGGTGATAAAAATGGAAAGAGGGAGGAGAAGCTACTGGTGTTTTCTTACCGTGTTGTTTTGCCATTATTGCTCCTGATTGCTGTGTCAATATTCAATTTCTCTAAATGGCATCTCCCAGGAGCTGCCTGTGTTTTGGTTTTCATTCGTCCTTCAGTTGTGTTTTCTTGGCTTTAACTTGTCAATGGAGAGATATCGATCGATAAAGGGATGGAGAGAGAAGGAACAAAAGGGACAACGAAGGAAGTGTTCTTAAATCAGATTTCGCTTTTGCTCCCCTGGAATTCGGCCACCCTCTCACTTGTGCACATGAACATACATAGTGTTATCGGTTGAGATAAGGTGTAATGGATTTATGTGATGTTAGATTACACAGCGTGGACTGACGCAGATCAGGGTGGCCTGTTGATCCCTTTCTAAGCGCAGTAGATCTTACACTAGTCTCAGCCTTTGATAGACCCCCCACAGTCTGTTCACCGACTGTCTGATGCTTAGTGCACACAAAAATGGCTTAAATCACCAGCTACAATCTGAATAGCTGGATTTCTACAAAGCACATGACCACATAGGTTGTTATTAGTCTGCCTGGAAACAAAGCTGTGGAACCTGGTTGGGTTAAGAGAGCCTACTGTATTTTTACTGTAGTAGTAATACTACACTACCATTCAGTCAGTTAGAATTTTCTCTTTTTATAAGAAAAGAAGAAGAAAGAAGAAAGTGAAAGTGAAGAAAGAAAGTGAAAAGAAAAGAAAGAAAAAGAAAGTGACGTGACATGACATGTGGCCAAGTATGGTGACCCATACTAGGAATTAGTGCTCTGCATTTATCCCATCCTAAGTGCACACACACAGCAGTGAACACACACACCGTGAACACACACCCGGAGCAGTGGGCAGCCATTTATGCTGCGGCGCCCGGGGAGCAGTTGGGGGTTCGGTGCCTTGCTCAAGGGCACCTCAGTTGTGGTATTGAAGGTGGGAGAGAGCGCTGTACATTCACTCCCCCCACCTACAATCCCTGCCGGTACGAGACTCGAACCCGCAACCTTTGGGTTACGAGTCCGATTCTCTAACCATTAGGCCATGACTTCCCCATATCTTATATTGTCTTTAATAATGTTGCAAAATATTTCAAATAAATGCTGTTATTTTTATCTTTAAAGTAAGGATCCAGAAAAAAATGTATCTCGGTTTGCACAAAAATGTTAAGCAGCACAGCTGTTTTCAACATAGATAATAATAAGAAATGTTTCTTGAGCATAAAATCAGCATATAGAATGATTGGATCTTGGAGAAAAGCTGCAGAAATTTCAGCTTTGCCATCACATAATTACATTTTAATATACAGTATATTAAAATAGAAAACCATTTTCTTAAATAGTTATAATAGTTCACAATATTACTGTTTATTACTGTATTTTTGATCAAATAAAAGCAACCTTGGTGAGTAAAAGAGACTTATTTCAAAAACATTAAATAATCAAACTGACCCTAGCATTTTAAGTAGTGTGGATATATAGTTATTTTATATATCATATTTGCATATTACGTAAATGTGCAGTGGGCATCAGCATTTTGATTTAGGTAAAATAACTACATTTTACAATTTTTACTGTGTTTTCGGTCCAAACGTTCACAGAGACTTAATGTTTTTCTGTACCTTTCTGTGTTGTGTAATCCATTTCAAATAATCTGCCTCTAAACAATGCATAAAAACAAAACCATCTGTGACTGGTCACCTTACATGTCAATCAGACAGTTTCTTCCTGTCTAATGGGCAGTTCTTGGCCAGAATAAGCTGCAGACATGCAGCGCTTACAATTCACATATAGTATCAGTGTACTCCAGTGGTGTAGTCCTAAAGAAAAAAGTGGTTTACTATTACCCAGTAATATTACCCTATTACCCCCCCACAAATAAAGTTTAATTTATATAGTCATTTATTAATATTAATGTAGTGGACTCTAAGACAGATAGTAGTCTACTGCATGACTTCCAGGTTGTCCCAGGTCTGTTGACCACATTACAGTTCTATATTTCAAGTTGCTTTGGAATTGTATTCATTGTGACATTTTTTTACAGATAAATCTGAATTTAATGTTTTATTTTATGCAACTGGGTAGAAAAAAATAACTTGATATGAATTCATGAAATAAATATTTCCAGATAATATTTTCTTAAATTTGCTTTGGCTTTAGCACAGTGGAAATTTAAAAGACAATAATTTAATAAAAAATAATTTATATTTATACATTTTTCTCAAACAGCATAATTTATACATGTAAAACATATAGCTAATGTTATAATTTAGGAAGGGAATCATCTCCTGCAAGAGGATTTTCCAGCGTGTAGCGTGAAAAACAAAAGTTTTATACAAATAGGCCTATATGGATAACATAAATTACATATAGCCTACATAAAGCGTGCAAAGAGAGCTCCCTAAAAACCTGTCATTCATCTTAGCTGATTGCGATCTCACAAAGTTCCGTTATAATCAATGAATCTCTCTGTACTGCACAATTAATCTTTTATTTACATCGTTATAATAAGATGGTTCTCGAGCTTGCAGAACTGAGCACTGGACAAAAACTCCAGCGTTTTAAGCGTTGAATGGGTTCTAACTTTAATGCCTCTGATTGGTCATTGCGTTCAATAAATCAACAGGTATGTATGTGATTAGCTACATTGCTGAACGCTGTAAAAATGTAAATGGAAACCTGTTACGCTCTCCGGAGCGCAAACACAAATGTGCACTAGATAGTTTGCCAAATCTGTTTATTACAGCTTCAGGCTGGGAAATCTCATACTCATCCAGGCCATCCTATACACCCACAACAAATTCTGAAACCACAAACAACCCTATTATTTGTATGGCCATCACAAAGGTCTAAACCCTTAGGCTGGAGCTGTGCAAAATAATTTAAGGTTCTTGAACTGCACCTTCACTTCCATTTTCCCCAATATCTCTGTCCATCCCTTGCGTATATGTGTGTTTTTTTTTCTTGTACCTGTCACTTCTTCACCAGCAGGTCTACCGTTATGAACAGAACTGTGTCCACCTAGTTGCAAATCAACCACCTCATTTTAATTTGTTTGCACAGAATGTTATTTATCTTAAAATGACTTAAATACCCAAGATGTAACAAACCTATTTTTCATACAAATATATTAAAACAAATTTGTGTTTAAAGTGCCTATTTATAAAAATTAGTCCAATACCTTTTATTGAAAAATCCTAATAGCCTACTGAACACACGATTGCATTGACTCATATTTTTGTTTTGCTGTCTGCTCTCCCTCCTTACCTAAACTATAAATTCATGCGAATATCTGTCTGCTAAATGTATTAATGTAACTTTACAGTATGATGTCCTTTAGCATACAGTATTCTGACATGATAATAATGGGGTGCTCCTGATAGCCTAACAGTTGCTAGCAGTTTAATACTCAGCTAAGTTAACAGACAAAACTATAGTGACTAAGGGATTATATTTGGGGATCCGTGGCATTAATTGTTGGACAGCGTGTTCTCTCTCTTACACACACAAAGACTTTATCAATAAAATAGTTTTGGGAAAGCCGGTCATATGCGAGCAATTCACATTAATGCGCTCTCTTCTGCTCTCTCTCTCTCTTCAGTAACTGCATACGGCTCATTCCTCTGTTAGATCTAAATTTTATGTAACGGAGGCTCGGGGTGTTAGTAAAAATATTCGAAAGTAATTGTTTCACGTCGTGGCCGCACTATCATATTGGGCTTCCTTTTTCGATAGGCTACTAACGAGAGAATGCCTCCACTCAAATCCGTGCACTCACTACCATATTTCCTTACGGCGTGTATCCACTGTTGCAGCACGAGAACTGCGCTCAGTGCGGCTCAAAACACCAAGCGCGAGCGACAGTGAGCGGCGTTGAATGACAGACGTGATATTGCACCAATTACAAAGAATCACGAATTTCACACAGCAGTATGGGACACCATTAAAGGGGAAGCTACATGACAGTAGATTACGGACTTGCGAAGCAACAAAACAAGTGGGTATACCCAGGGTATACGCAGATATTGATCCTTAGAAGTCGTAATATGCAAACATCCCGGGGGAAAAAGTAAGCATACGGCGTATACTTGCGTATGGCCCCGACTACACCACTGGTGTACTCCCATCACCCCTGATCTTTTTCTAACTGATGTTCCACAAGGAATTGTTCAGGTTTAAACTCCGTTTTCTCTGACCTTTATATCATATGAGGAGGTCACATCCTCATTGAGGAACTCATGCCTGCTGTCAAAAGCTGATCTTGTCCATGCAACAATGCACACACTCTCTTGAACAGCAATGCAGTGATCTGAAATGACCTCTCCACATTTGCCTCTTCTTTTATTCTTCCCATACTCTCGCTTGTCCTCAATGTCTCTCTCTCTCTCTGTCTACAGCCTGATGAACTGACTAATGTCCTGGAGATTTGTAACATAGTGTTCACCAGTATGTTCACCCTGGAGATGATCCTCAAGCTGACTGCCTTTGGCTTCTTTCAATATCTGAGAAACCCCTACAACATCTTTGATGGCATTATTGTGATCATCAGGCAAGTGCATTCACTTTTATAGTTTGTAGAATGTCTGGGTGGGGGGGGGGGAATTATTATTTTGTGTAATATTTGACAAAATAACAGCTTGACTGGAAATAACTCAACAAAAATAGTGATATTTAACTTTAACTAATCTCAAGCATGCTTTTTACTCATTGTCTCATTGGTAACCAAGTACACTTTATAGAGAAACTACAAAGAGTGACACCACAACAGAGTCAATTTATGGAAAAAAAAAAGTTTTGAAGCATAATAATTGTAATAAAAATAGCTTAAGATTTAAGTTTTAAGATTTAAGACAAGTCAAGAGTACATGTGACCTTTAAACTGTGCGCCTGTGAAAATTTGATGAAATGTCACTAATGTGACCACACCTTAAAGCCATTAAAAATTATATGTAAAAGGCATTTGAGTAGCAAAAATTAATGATGAAGGCAAGATAAAATGTCAGTAGGCTAGTAGGTTGTAGGCTATTGTGTACCCTTGGAACACGATTTATATA
>NW_015541005.1:268372-270343 GCF_001515605.1 Sinocyclocheilus anshuiensis | reverse complement strand
CCAAAATAAAAGTTTTTGTTTACATAATATATGTGTGTGCTGTGATATATATATATGTATATATATACACACACACACACACACACACAAATATTTTTTTTCTACATTATAATCAACACTTTTTTGTGTGTTTGTGTATAGTGTATGCGAGATCATTGGGCAGTCTGACGGGGGTCTGTCCGTCCTGAGGACGTTCAGACTGTTGAGGGTCATAAAGCTGGTACGGTTCATGCCAGCTCTGCGCAGACAGCTGGTGGTCCTGATGAAGACCATGGACAACGTGGCCACCTTCTGCATGTTACTAATGCTCTTTATCTTCATATTCAGGTGGGTTGAGCTTCGTTATTGCATTGCTGTGGGTCTCTTGTGCAATTATTGGTGAATGAAACTTAATGCGTTTCATATCTGTGTGCTTACTCATAGTCTCTGTCTGTATCTGAGCGCACACTTGTTTGTAATAAAAGACACACTTTGTCATTAAACACACACACATACTTTTTTTTCCTTGGCTTGTGTTGTTATCTGCAATAAAAAGAGGAAAAAATATTTATGTATATGTATTTGGACCGTTTTATTATGCAGTATAAAATAAAAAGATAGTAAAATACATAATATGAGATTATTTATTTGTGGGCTTTTTTTAGATAATAAAAAATAAAAAATATCTAAATAACAAAATATTGAATGTATAGTTATTTTTTTTGTTTGTTTGTTTATTTATAGTTATGCTTCTGATATATGCTGTTGTGTACCACTTGAGCACAAAAGTGTATGTGTATATATAAGTATATTACTGATGATCTCTTGGCCTGTTTTATCATACAAAATCAAAAGATAGAAAAAAGAAATGTAATCATTAATTTATTCATGTTTTCTTTGAGAAATAGAAAAAAAAATATGGTAACAGTTTAGTATAGGGACCACTTCTTACTATTAACTAGTTGAATTTTGTTGTTGGGAAATTACGTTTTATATGACTTAATACTGCATGCAAAAATTTATTTACATTGATTTCCAGGTCATTTTTGGCCTATTTAAAGGGCATTTTTCCCTTAATGCATGCATCATCTTTAATATCAAATTCTTACATTTTATTAATAATTTCACTTAATATAATAAGACAATATAGGACTGTTACCAATCAAATTAAATCAGTATCAACAAACCGATCTTTCCACTTCAGAAGAAACAGAAGTGACTGGAGTGGCATTCGGATGCATTTACACAGACAGTTCAATGTAGCTGAATTCATGATTCATTCAAGAATGAAGCAAGTGCCTGTCTTTATGAATGGATCACTGAATCACTGACTCAATTTATTCCAAATTCAAAAACACGAATCATTCAATAACGAAACACCGCTCTGTGTTGCTCAGAGATGCGCAACTGTTCTGCTGTGATCTTTGTTTGTAACTATTTTCATTAACCAAATCGAGCAAAAACAGTCAGCGCTGACAATATATATCCTTTCAATAAAATCTAATTCAAATATTGAACTAAAATGTATATTAACTGCTCGTTTTAACTCTTGTATAAAATGTCAAATTTGCAATCGTGGTTTTCAGGGAAAACTTCACTCTCTTGGTCGTGTTGCTTAACTAGGCTGTATGTTATAAATATAAAAACTAAGTTACTTTTTGTTTGTTTGTTTGTTTGTATGTTTCTTCTGTGTGCAGTTGTGTTCATTTGTTTTAATTTCTCTATGAGATTCTCTCACAGACAGACTGCGTGAGCTTCAACTGGCGCAACCTTGTTGTTACTGTTTATTATCCATTATCAATTACCGTTGACACCGAATGTAATAAAATCAGAATCATTCTCGCCCAAATTTCGGTGCTTCCCTAGTTAGATGTTTTAATCAGATTACTTGTCCGGTCGGCCAAGTAAAATTCTCTTCTTTCGCTTGCCCCTACAAAAAATCCACTTGTCCCAAACAAGCATTAATGTTGAGCTCTGTTACTGTAAAATTCA
>NW_015541005.1:263379-267940 GCF_001515605.1 Sinocyclocheilus anshuiensis | reverse complement strand
GTTTTTTTTAAGAAAACAAGCAGTTAGTAAATAAATAGAGTGCAAATCTAAAAGGGGCAAGTTTTTTTTTATAATGAACCTGAAGTAATGAATTTAGGTAAAGTGGTGCAGAGCCAGTGGTGGTTTTGTAGGCAAACATTAATGCCTTGAGTTTTATTCAAGCAGCTATTGGTAGACAGTGCAAATTGATACACAGAGGTGTGACGTGCATTATTTTCAGCTCGTTAAAAATTAATCTTGCTGCCGCGTTCTGGATTAGTAACAATGTTATGTAATGTAATAATGTGGCAATGGTTTCTTAAGATCTGCTTATGCTTCTGATGCTTTTGGCAAACGCAGCACTATTTAAACAAGCACTGTGAGCCATGCGTCAGCAGCGAACGCTGTCTGTGATTGATTGGTTCTGTCTTTCAGCATTTGTGTGTGTTCCAATGAGCAGGAGAAATTGTTCTATCCTACACAATTATTCACTAATACTTAGAAGCTTTTTTTATGCACCGGCAAGGCAGTCTCAGTTGAATGTCCACTTCTGAAACCAGACTGGTGTATATATATATATATATATATATATAAATATGTATTTAAATATATAACTTTTTAAAATGTATTTATTGTTATTATATTTTATTTATTTATTCATTCATTTTATTTATTCTTCGTTATTGCATTCAAATAGTTCTCATATGCAATTGTAGTTGAATGAAACTCACTCACATCCGTGTGCTTGCTCATAGTCTCTGTCCGCACCCGTACGCACACTTGTTTGTAATAAACGCCACACACTTTATCACACAAAGCAGCGAGGGTTTATAAAATCTCACACCTAACAGCAGCTGGATCACGTTGGGCTCTGCATGGCTGAGTGTCTCAGCTGCACAGTGTACACCTTAGCTTCAGCTGCAAGTGACAGGCCCATAAGGATCAGAGTGAGATTGATGGAGGGCAGAACAATAACACTCAGGCCCCTTGTGCCCACTGACTCTCCCGCCTTCCCCCTGCAGCGCTGCAATTCCAGCAGAGTGCACCGAGACAGATGGAGGCTGCTGCAGGATTGAGTGCATAAACCAATCCCGCCGATCCGTCTTTCCCACTCACGTTTAGCTTTCAGTGTATCCCCTTCCCCCCTCACCAACCATCTCAATTTATAACCCCTCATCTGAAAACAATGCCCTGATTTATGTCTCTTAAATGGATAGAGTCGTCCCCAGCCTGCGGGTACAGTCAACAGGCTTTCGTAACTGTTAGCAGATGCCTGGGATGACGTATGGATGGAGCGAATGGAGAGAATGAATCAGCATTACAGACTGGAAGCTGTATTTGTGCCAGTTACTTCATCATTGCTCTGCTGCATAGAGAACTGCTGAACTCAAATGAGGAAAGAAAAACGTTTGTCACTGGCTGGTTTGTATGGAGTTGTGTGAGATGTTATTGTTAAAAGTAATGCGGTACAACATTGCGTTTTACTTTATTTATGTATGAATTTATTTGATTTGATTTTTTTTTTTTTGTATTTATTATTTGTATTATCCCTGGGTGGAGATCACTGTACTTCCCAGTGATTTATTTATTTATTTTTTCAGAAAAGTATAAACATGTCACAGGACTATCAGCCTTCTGATTTAAACATTTCTATGGATTTTATGTAGGCATATTTTATACAAGCATATATTTCATATAGACTTTCTTACTGTCTTAAACTGTGCACAGCCATTGTCAAAACAACAGCAAAGCTTATTTTGACCATATCTGCGAGTTTGAGGACAGAGCAAATCCACCACAGCTCTGATCCAGTCCCCAGATTCTGATATTTTGTCCACTATTCATATTTATCAGCCTTGCTTTGCAGTTTTTAAGTAGTAAATCTGGCAGTAGGCTGCAAGAAATCATTGTAATGCTCTGTATGTCACTGCTAAGCATGATACACACTGTCTAGAACTACAATACCCATTATACTTGCACATACAACAAAGCTTTTGCACCACAAGTAAGCGTTGTTCAGTTATACTTACATATTTTCATTTAAATGTAACATGTTTACGATCTGATTATGTCAAATCTGTCATTAGTAACATGCTACCGACAAACACTGTTTGTATGTTTGTAGCATCACCCCTGTCTCATTTATCTACTGGTGTGTGTGATCCGTCTCTCCAGCGTGACTGGTCTCATCTCTGGCTGCTGTCCAACCAGGACATATGTCTCCTCACACAGCACTGATATCATTTTTATAGGCTCCTCATCTCTGACAGACTCATTCACCTCACATCCTGTTGGGGTCGATCGGACGCATACGGTATCAGAATATCTAAACGTGAGAGTAACATTCAGAGCTTGTTTGTCTGTTTGTTTCTGCAGTATTCTGGGAATGCACATATTTGGCTGCAAGTTCAGCCTGAGGACAGAGGCTGGGGACACAGTACCTGACAGGAAAAACTTTGACTCCCTGCTGTGGGCCATTGTCACAGTGTTTCAGGTGTGTAGAGCTCTCAAAACTCATCTCACTTATGAAAGCACTGCTGCAGGTGACGGGAAACACACTGGGAACTGGGTGAAAACACATTTTAATCACACACGCACACCTGGGTATTCTCTGTGGAGATGAAAGACTTAGACTACTACATGGTATTATTTTATAAAATAGGCCAAAAATGTCTTCGTATTTATTTATTGTATTTTGTATATATTATATTTAATATTGTTAATATAGTAATATGTATATTTATTGGCATGTCTATTATATACAATAAATAGATAAACAAAACGAAATAATATAATATGAAATGATATCAATATTTGTGTATGCATGCATGTAGGCATTTATTTATTTATTTTATTGGATTTTTTATTACAATAAATAAAAAAAAGCAGAGAAAGCATTAGATATAAATGCTTATTTATATTTTCCTTATATTAAACAAAATATTAAATAAAAATAAAATACAGTTAATGAAATAATATATAAAGTTTAAATATATATAATATATAATGTTATGTAAATAATATATACAGTTTATCATCAAACACACATGCATTCATTTTTTTCCCCTTGGCTTTTGTTATATACAATAAAAAGAGGGAAAAAAATATGTATGTATGTATTTGGACTGTTTTGTTATATAAAATAAAAAGATAGAAAAATACATAATATGAGATTATTTATTTGTGGCCTTTTTTTAGATAATAAGACAAAATATCTAAATAACAAAATATAGAATTTGTTTTGTTTATTTATTTATTTATTTTTTTATTTTTGTAGTAAAGCATATCTGTTATAGGCTATTACCACTCGGGCACAAAAGTGTATGTGTGAGAAACAAAATATAGAATTAATTTAATATTATGATTTCAATATTTATGTATGCATGCATGTATTTATTTTATTGGCCATTTTATTACAATAAATAGGGAAAAAATGGAAAGCATTAGATATAAATGCTTATTTATATTTTTCTTATATTAAACAAAATATTAAATAAAAATAAAATATTATACAATGAAATCATATATATAAAAAATTATAAAAGAAAAAAAATACAGCAAATCTACAATTTAATGATTATTTCTTTGTTTGTTTATTTATCAACTTACTTGCTCCCATGAAAATGTAATATAAAGTTAGATTTGTTTTTTTTTGTCTGTGTGTTTTTGTGCAGATCCTAACTCAAGAGGACTGGAACATGGTTTTGTATAACGGCATGGCCTCTACCTCCCCCCTGGCTGCCCTGTATTTCGTTGCGCTCATGACTTTTGGGAACTATGTTCTGTTCAATCTGCTTGTGGCTATCTTAGTGGAAGGATTTCAGGCTGAGGTAAGGTACACACTTCAAGGCATTTGAGAAATCGAGTGGTTTGGTTGATGCACAAAACAATCTCCGATGTAACAGGGCCAATAACTTTTGGGTTTAGCTGCTGAATATTAATATTTCATGCTCACTGAGTTCATTTGAATACGTTATTGTGAAAAGCATCTGTTGGCTGTGATGCTTTTCGTAACGGGGTCAAATTTGTGCTGGTGTTTGGCAACAAAATGACAGCAAGAACATGGCGTGGCTCTAATAACTTACTGCTGTCCTGGGGCATTTTTCCACAGGCTTTTGTTGTTCTTGCCAGTGAATATATTTTCGATGGGCATGCTTGTATTTATGGGCAGGTATGCAGACTGCAGGAGTAGGTTATCTCTCTAGGGAGCATGTAGAAGTGGGCCTCCAGGTTATGGTCTAGATCTGAGGCACTGTGTGAGGGTGAGTGGGGAACTAGAGCAAATGCGATTGACTTTCAGAGGGAGGGCAGTGAGATTGACATATCTATTAAAAAATGCTCAGGGCTGTTTAGTTATTTTACAAAAGAAATTCTGTCCCTCAGTTTTATCTGTTATAATATAATATTAAAAAAGAATAATATTGTCTACCCTGTGGTTAAGTATGGTTATGTTCACACACTACGGTTATAAACGAGTAAAAGCACAGTCTATAACCAAACTGACTTTGAGAGTGAAATCTCTGTGCCATGTGAATGTAACTCAAGCTATCTTGTGTCATTTTGGCCGTGTCCCTGTTTTTTT
>NW_015541005.1:251879-260039 GCF_001515605.1 Sinocyclocheilus anshuiensis | reverse complement strand
CCCTTTTTTTTTTTTTTTTGTCTGCGACAGGGTGATGCTAACCGTTCCTACTCTGACGATGACAGATCCTCTTGTAACTTAGAAGAAACTGAGAAAAAGGACTCACTCCAGCTGTCAGGTACTGAGCTGTGGACTAACTAAGGAAGTGTTCTTAAAGCACAGCTGTGTTTTTCAGTTTGCTTCTGAACCTTCTGTTCTGTTCTTTTTTTTATTTTGGTTCATTCTAAGCAGAAACTCTGTGTTCATGTTCTGAGCTCCTTTTCAGATTATCTGAAAGAAAAAAAAGGTTAATAACAGTTTTTTACAACGACATTAAACTGTGCTATGGTCAGCTACATGTTAACATTCATAAAGTAAGCCTTTCTGTATTTTGACTTTTTAAAATAATTTTGTTGGTGAAGGTTTTGTCAATGATAAGTCCAGATGTAAATGATGTGTTATGCCAATAATTTTAATTAGTTAAAGCTAGTCATTTATCGTTTGGTGTCAAGTTTGGGGTTTTGGGGTCATTAAGATTTTTTTTTTTTTTTTTAAGAAATTAATACTGTATTTTATCAAGTTGATCAAAAGTGACAGTAAATACATTTATAATGTAAAAGTTATATAAATGCTGTTATTTTTCATTAAAGAATCATCAAAAAAAATCACAGATTATAAGCAGCACAACTGTTTTCAAAATTGCTAATAATACGAACATGTAAAAGTTATATAAATGCTGTTATTTTTCATTAAAGAATCATAAAAAAAAATCACAGATTATAAGCAGCACAACTGTTTTCAAAATTGCTAATAATACGAAATGTTAATTGAGCACCAAATCAGCATGTTAGTAGTGTTTCTGAAGGATCATGTGACACTGAAGACTGAAGTAATGGCTGCTGAAAATTCAGCTTTGTCATGGCAGGAGTAACTTACATTTTAAAACAGAAAACAGCTATTTTAAATTGTAATCATTTTCAAAATAGTACTTATTTTTTATTTTAAAAATGTTGCCTTGGTGAGCATAAGAGACGTTTTTAAAAAACATTTTCAAAATCTTACTGACCCCATAGATAGACTAGTTATTGTGACAAAATGCTAAAATCATGCAATATCCTAAACCGTTTCAAAAATGAGTAACTGAAAGCAATGCATTGAAATGTCTCATTAATATCTGGTCAAAAACTGAAAAAAATCATGGCGCTGAGAGATCTAAGGACATGATGTTATGAATAATGCATGTACACACTGACGCTCTCCACAGACAGAAGACAAACTTACACGCTCCCACCAGTGTCGCCTGGCATGAGAGGAGGCTTTAGAAATACCAGAAAGCATGCAAGCTTGAAACTTTAATAGGCTTAGTGGAATATACTTCTTAATTCCGCACCACAAACACAAAACAAATTGTTTTTGACTTATTGTGCCTTGCGATAAGCCAGCTAGTGTTTCTCATGGCTTGAGTCCTTCTGATGTGTTTGTGATCTAATCAGTCTTGGCATGTGTGTTTGTGCAGATCCCAAGATTTCCACTTTGACCCCTAATGGGCATCTGGATTTGGCACCTGCACCCAACGCTAGGGGCCTGTACCCGTCTGAAAGGCTGAGCTTTGCCCTGGGTTCCCGCAAGAGCAGCGTGACCTCTCTGGGCAGGGCTAGCCTGGAGCATACGGCGCTGGTGAGCTATTGTGCATGCTGCAGTCAACCTGCCATTCATTACAGGGTCTTACTCACCGAGAGGGCACCGAAGCTATATCATACCATTCCAGCAATCCAAACCCTCTCAAAAAAGCACAAAGAACACAATAATTATCCATCAGCTCTGCATGTATTAGCATTTTGTGAACCATTAATAAGACACTTACTCAGCACTTAGAGCGCCGTCTCTACTCGTTTAGCTTGCACTATATTAGCATACACACAGAGGGTCGTTGAGCGGGCACTCGAAGAGCTGAGAGCAACTTATAAACTACATAATTATTTTTACAATGGTTTAAATAATAACAGCCCTTGTGAGGAGGTTGGCTTTTTATGAGAGTTCTAGACAGTGATGGGGGAATTCGCTAAGAATGAGTAGAAAGCGTGGATAATTTGTATGCGCTGTCTGTTGTTTTAGTCAGATTCACCAGGAATTATATAAATCGTGTAACACCCAAAACTTTAGTGCATCGTGTGGGATGGTTTTGGGTTTTAGGTTGTGGAGGTCGCAGCAGATTAACGCAATGAGAGACACTTTACGGTACAGCATCATCCCACCACTGCAATCCAAACACCTGGACCTGAACCCATCTCTTTGAAATACAGTACAGTATTCATTCCACTGAACTTGTTTACCATCAGCTTCCTGTGGACAGTAGAAGCACAACATTAATTATGCCAGTGTTGATTAATATGTAAATGTATGGTCATTTAAAAAAATAAAATTAATTTAGACTGTTGTCTGATATATAATAATATCCAATCACCTGAACCCGTCAATTAAAAACACAGAATGTGTTCAGCTAAAGCAATAAGTCCCAAGAAGCCGTGGTTTACAGTGAATTTATAACAGCTGAGGGGCGTTGTTAGGCACGACGCGAAGCGGAAATTAATATAATATAAATTGACTGTAAACCACGGCTTCGAGGGGCTTATTGCTTATTCCATATACACAGATATTCCATATATGTAGCAAGGTTTCACAAAATAAAACAGAGCAAATAAAGTGTAATGATAGTAATACAAACATTATTCTTCCGCCAAACAATATAGTTCCTCAGAAACAGTTGTGGTTGCAACAAAGTGGTTGCCAAGCAACACACAAAGTAAACAGAGGTGTGTGTTTGTAGCTTCCTCTTCTCTAAAGCAGCAGAACATGGCCTCGCCCCCTTTGCTGCCTTTTCCCGTGGGTGGGGTTTATCTGGGTTTGTTACGTCACGAACCCGGGAAGTAACTTGTTGTAGTCCCTACCAGCCATTTTTGTAGGCATTTAACTGCCAGAATTTTAAGACTATATCTCCGTTTGCATTGAACTTTCAGCTTCCTAACTTTGCAGATATTGTTTATGCTCAAACAGCAACATTGCACACTAACTAACGTTAAAAAAGTGAAATCGCAATCAACCACCCCTTTAATAATGCTAGGCAAATTTTTGTAATTTAGTAATTTGATTTTAATAATACAATTAATTTAAAATACTTTTGGATATATAATCGTTTTTAATGATAGATTCTAAAAAATATATATTACAGTGAATTTTTTATTATTATTTAATCTATTCATTCATAAGAATTTTTTGCATCTATTTCAGCACATTTTTTCACCTTCTAATTTCTTAGTTTTTAGTGTGTGTGTGTGTGTGTGTGTGTGTGTGTAAAATGTAAAATGCTGGCTTGCTCATCGTCCTCACCGTCTGGAGTTACGATTCTAAAATTTGTCCTCACAAAAGCGTAGTACAGTACATAGCAATGCTCCAAATAGCTTGATGGAAGAACTGATGGCGTAATGGATGGCACTTCCCAAAGTGCACTCTTTTGCTCATTTTCTCACCCTTTCAGAACAGTCTGCACACCTGTTGACAGGTCAACCAGATTCCAAAACAGTTTGATTACTGTTGTTGCAGCACTTACAACCTGTCTCACAACCATGCACACTAGAAGTGTCTGTAATGACCGTACACTCCGAGATATTTTTTTAGAAAGCAAATTAGTCATTTCAGTCTTGTAGTGTGTGTTTGAGATAAAACATAGGGGTGTGTGCTTAAATTCATGTTCATATATTGACTATCAGCTTGCATTCTATGCGTTTCAGTGTCCAGGACAAGCCTCTCTGTACCACAACTGGGGACGGCCCACACGGGCAGGAATATGGAGTCGCAGGTCGAGCTGGAACAGCTTGGGTCGATCCTCTAGATGCCTGGGGATGGGGGGCGGAGGCAGTTTAAGGGTCCGTAGCCCTCACTCTCACCCCGCTGAGCAGGAGTCCCTGCTGTCTCCTCCGCCCCCTCCTCTGCACCCGCCTCTGCTCTCCAGACACTTCGTCCCGCGCAGAGAACGGCGGGCTCTCTCTCTGGAGCTTCCTGAGCTGCTGCAGGTGCCTGGACCGGCCTTGCCTCCTCTGCATCCCCGGCAAAGCAAGAAGAGCTCCTCTGGGGGTCTGGGAAGCGCTGGAGAGCACCAGGACTGTAATGGGAAGACACCGTCAGGCCAACCACAAATCATCAATGAGGTCTACCCTCAGGTCAATGCACGCAAGGACAGGGAGGATCTGGACGATGAGCTGGACTATGTAAGTGTCCATTAAAAATGATTTCAAGGGATAGTTCACTCGTTCTGTAATTGTGTTTCTAACTCGTGTGACTGACTTTCTTCTGTGGAAATCAAAAGTAGATGTTTAGCTGAATGTTGAGCGGCTGCAGAGCGGCAAAAATGACAAAAAAGCACCATAAAAGCAGTTCATATGAGTTCATGTCATATTCCAAGTCTTCTATATCCATACTATAGCTTTGTGAGTAACAGACCAAAATGTAAGTCTGTATTGATCATCCCTTCCGCAATAGCTCTCAAATCTCATTTACACATTTAAACTGGTACATACAAATTGCTTATGACAACTATTGACATTTGGTGTGATTGCTATCAAACCTGGCACAATGCATCTCACATCATGACTAAATATTATATTTGAGCCATAGTTCAATTCAGCCAGGATGCAATAAATGTGTTTGACTGTATTTTTGACCAAATAAATTTAGCCTTGGTGAGCATAAGAGACTTCTTTCAGAAACATTAACAAAGAAGTCTTACCCGACCCCAAACTTTTTTAACAGTAGAGTATGCTTCAGAAGACTTCTGTCATTTATGGAGCTTTAGAAAGTGGTGTTCCATGGAAGAAAGAGATTCAAATGTTGGAACCAAATTGGTTTTGATGAAAATGAGAATTGTCTTTTAAATGGTAATTTTTGTGGATTATCTTAAATTAGATTGGCTCCTGTAAAACAGCATTTGCACACATTGTAAATCTTCTTGAAGCAGAGCCAACTGCACATACAATCAACTACACAATGAAAATCGCCCAATTATTATCTGTTGAGGAGGAATGCTAACAGATGGCAGTAGGATTTCAGTTTTTAATTTACAGCCAGACTCTTGTTTTTTACAGCCAGACTCTCTTGTTTTGTAAGCAATTAAGAGTAACATGGCAGCTCCAAGGGGACCTGAAACATTGGAAAGCTCCGTTTCATAACTGCTTCAATTATCAAACGTGTTTCCAAGAAAGTTCTCCCACCCTGAATACTGCAGAATTAATCTTAGTGCTCATTTTTGCCAACTAAATACATATTTTTCTGTCGGCAGAGTCTATGTTTCCGGATGCAGAAGATGATAGAGGTGTACAGACCAGACTGGTGTGAGACTAGGGAAGACTGGTCCGTCTTCCTCTTCTCTCCCCAAAACAAGTTAGTCCCTTCACTGCCTCATCTGTGTCAATACATAACAGTCATGAATATACTTTATAAGAGCTGATGGAAGAGGTTTGATCTATTGACCTTTGTTTAGACACAATTTATCTATAGTTTTACATGTTATATGCTAACTGTGAGTTCTCAGTTCATTTTCAACGAGAAAAAAGCAGAAAAACAGGCACATAGTTTTGGTTTCTTAGCTGCCATGTGTGATCGACCTTTGGGTGATTATGTTCACAGCCAATCAAATGGCATTTACCTTTTATGTGGTCAAAGAGACTTTGCAGCAAAACTTGTCACTAATAATAAATAAATGCCATTTTGTAGATGCCATCTTATTTTGTTTGCCTTGGTAGTTTTATTAGCTTACATGAAACAGAGAGTGCAATATTTACAATAATCACCTATGGCAGGGTTTTCCAAAAGGGTTTTTGTATTGATGAAAAGGCTTATAAATAATGAAATGATACATTGTGTAACATTAAAGTAAATAAATACTTTTTTTTTTTTAAACAATTAAAAAAAAAAAAAATGTTTAAAAAAAAATATTTATAAAAATATTTGTTTAAGGGTTATTATAAGAAACTAAATCTATAGCTAAATAAAAACTATAATTGTTTCTCAATGATATAAATTTAACACGTTTTACCTGCATGTAATGTGACCACTAATTGACATCATAGAACTGTTAACATACTAATTGTTGTTAAATTATTGAAATAACTTAAAATCTCAGTGGGTACTTGAAGTAAATACATATTTTAGGTCATACGGCTTTGGCTGAAAAAAACGTTTGTGAAAACCTGATCTACAGTAATGCTTTTGCACTTGTGATGCTGTGTCTCACACGGCCTCATCGTAAGCAAAACCTGCTGGCAATCATGCCACCTTCCTGTTCCTTTTACACTTTAAAAACGACTAATGGGTTTTGTCAAATACTGTAAGAGTCAAATGTTGTCAGTCTAAGCAAAATTTGAGAGTGCAGCTGGAAGTCTGACCTCATTCTAACACAAAACAGATTAGTAGTTGCTCCACGCCCAAGAGCAGGTTGAAATTAAGCAGATAAAGGCAAGCTTGTGTCACAGGTTGTTTCCTATAGTGCCACTGATTTGATCTCTGAATAACACAGAGGGAAAGATGCCCCCACACCTCTTCTTCTCCCTGCCTGATCAATAGCACTGATGGGCTGCCAGCTCTTTAGAGGGTGGTTTGATTAGAATATTGATCTGTGTCAGCGAGATAGGAGCCGATTATTCCCACCCTCTGTCTGTCAGTCTGTTTTTTTCCAAATTGTCTAGTCTTTGAATATCCAGCTAAAGTTTGGACTGCAGTGGAAAAATTGAGATACTTGACTGTTCCAAAAACTAGTGAGCTGCCAGAATGTGTTGCGACAAGCTCCATGAAAAAAAATAAATCCAAGATGACAGATGAAGTGACACTCATATACTACTGTTCAAAAGTTTAGGGGTAGTAAGATTTTATTATTGATTGATTTATTGATTGATTTATTGATTGGTTGATTGATTGAAAGTAGTCGATTCTTTATTTCAGCTAGGCAACAGTTAGTCATTATATACTACTGTTCAAAAGTTTAGGGGTAGTAAGATTTTATTATTGGTTGATTTATTGATTGATTAATTGATTGGTTGATTGATTGAAAGTAGTCGATTCTTTATTTCAGCTAGGCAACAGTTAGTCATTCATTATTTTACAAAATAGTTCTATTTCAAATAAAGACTGTTTTTCAAACTTTCTGTTCATCAAAAAATCTAGAGAAAAACATATTGCAGATTCCATCATTTATTACCATTTTCAACTATTTTCAACAGTTATAATAAGAAATGTTACTTCTTGAGCATCAAATCAGTATATTTGAATGATTTCTGAAGGATCATGTGACACTGAAGACTGGAGTAATGATGCTGAAAATTCAGCTTTGCATCACAGAAAGAAAAAAAAATTAAAACAAATACATAGAAAACAGGTAATTGAAATTATAATAATATTTTGGAATAATACTGTTCCCTTTCAGTCGGTCAATCTCGACGTCACGTCGGATGACCGACGAATTGGGATCTCGCTTAGAGAGACCAATCTACTTCGAGTGTAAACTAAACGAGCCAATGCACATTGGCATGCGATTATTGCATCCAGCTGCCGCTGATCACAGCGTGAGTATAAGTAGGCAGCAGATGCAGCGCATATTCAGCTTTTAGCTTCGGAGCCGAGCGATCACATTGTTCTGCTCCTGACTACTCTACTGAGAGAAGAAGACTGAACGAGTTCAGCGCGCTCTTGGAGAGCTCTTCGTGTTGGCAGTACGGCGCTTCAGCGGTGGTGGTTTCCCGTGTCGAGTGGGTTGCACACATCAGGCTGCACTACCCCGTTTGTGTTGCAGATGATCATCTCCCCTGTGCGCCTCAGCGCTCTAAAAGAGCTTTTTCCCTAAAAGAGCAATTTCGGGTGCGTCTTTTTAAAGACGACGTTGCATGGCAAACTTGACGTTACGTCTTTGTAAAGACGATGTGGGTCTTGCTATAGACAACGTATCACCCGGGCGTTTCTGGATGCGGTCATTACCTGGCGCTGGGTGATGGTCACGATCGCTGCCTCACGTGCCTGGGCATGTAGCACGCTGAGGTGGCGTTTGTGGATGAGTCATCTTCTCATTGCGGGAAGATGATCATCTCGGAGTCGCGGGCCAAGCTCCGTTTCCTCAAGGGGCGGAGTTCCGTTGCCTCT
>NW_015541005.1:249979-250428 GCF_001515605.1 Sinocyclocheilus anshuiensis | reverse complement strand
GTTCCCTCCTTCAGGGAACGAGGGTTACCATACGTAACCGAGACGTTTTTTTCTGTATTTTCATCAAATAAATGCAGCCTTGGTGAGCATACGATGCTTTGGAAACGTATTTTATATACCAAGGTCTGTCTTACATTTAGTATTGAGATATATTGATTAATCCATTCAGGGAAATTTCAATATTAATATTTTACCCAAAATGTGTGTATGTTTTACATTTGTGCTTATTGCTTAGTACTGTGCTGTTAACAACATTTTAAAGGGGAATTCTTTAAATATAAAAAACTTACTTACAGGCTGTGAGTCAGAAGCGCCAGACTGTCCTTGCAAAGTTGGCATTGCCCGACTTTATAGAAACAGCCTTTGAGCAGAGACGCATTGTAGTCTACTCTACCAGGATCAGGAAACAGTCCTCCATAAAATGCGCTGCACACATCTGAATATTTTGG
>NW_015541005.1:244496-249933 GCF_001515605.1 Sinocyclocheilus anshuiensis | reverse complement strand
ACGACCCCGGGCTGGACTCCACTTCGTCCACGGTGAAAGCCGATCCGGCGATCCACAGCGCGAAGTTGATGTATTTAGGGCATACTAGGCGTGACGAAGCGGATATCGTCCTCTTTTAAAAAAGGTAAAACAAAGTAGTTTCACTTTCACAATGAAACACACAGCTTCTTCATGACATGGCGGCTGTGGCAACAAAAATACTACAGTGAGAATTAAAGTTACGCCTTGTTTCTTTGCGTGAACATTTGGGCGGTGTTATGCAAATCTTCCCACACAGTGACGTAGACATGTGGGGGCGTGTTAGAACGAGCCATTTTAGGAGGGCATGGACAAGTCTTAACTTTTATAAAAAATATCTCTTTGGGTTTAAGACTTTAGTCTTTGCAACTTTAGGGATCTTATCTATTCACGAACAGCTTGTAACACATTTGAAATTGCATCATATGACCCCTTTAACATCAAAAACCACACCCTTGATGCCTATGTAGAATGTTCTAAATCGCTTCAATTGTGAGATTCCATGATGGTTTGGATGCTTTCTATGTAGGCAGCAAGGCAGCTCACTTGGTTTTGGAACAAAGCTATGTACTTCTACTTTAGTTGGTCTCTATATACAGTTTCTCTATTCCTGACCTCCTCCTTCCTCTTCAGGTTCAGGTTGTTGTGCCAGTCCATTATTGCCCATAAGCTGTTTGACTATGTGGTGCTGGTCTTCATCTTCTCAAACTGCATCACTGTGGCTCTGGAGAGACCCAAGATCCTTCAGGGTAGCCTGGTAAGACTGAGGCCAATGGACCTTTGATTCAGTTTTTTTTAACCTATTTTAGTTATTGATGATTTCCATGTTGTCCACAAGCAGATATTCTCACAGCACTGACAAAATTCCAGCTTTTGCCACAATTTTGCTCTCTTTTTTTCTCTCCCTCCTCTTTCTGCAGGAGAGGCTTTTCCTCACCGTGTCCAATTACATTTTCACAGCCATATTTGTGGGGGAGATGACACTCAAGGTAAATATTTACATTCACAGCATGATATATTGTGCTGATTTCAGGACTCCCATGTATAGATTTTTTTACCTTCCTGTATGTGCTGACATGCCTCTGATCTGTGTTGGTATATAAAGAGAAAATTATCAATATGGTAATTGTATTCACAGCAATTGCAGATACTGTGAATATACCTACTACTTTTTTTCTTTTTTCTTGCATGTTTTAATGGTTTGAGTATAATATAATCCATTTAGTTATGCATATAACATACAGTGGGGTACAGAAAACACCATTGAAAATGGTTCTATTTTGCATCTTTCCATTTCAATGCAATTTTTCCATTACAAATTATATTATCAGCATAAAAATTTGAATGAAATGTTTCAGTAAAAATGAATATACATTTCATAATGTCTTAGTATTTGATTCGCCCATCCGTATTTTGCTTTAGCGATAGCTGCACAAAAGTTTTTTTTTTAACCTAACCAATCATGTTCTCCAGCATAATTTGAGATATTCCAAAGTACTTTTTGTGCTTCATTGGAAACTACAGCAACATACCGCCTGTACAGAGTCAAATTTGCATATTTGATCAGTGACCTAGAAATAGTGTGAAATGTTACAGTTTTTTTTTAAATCCCAAATCTTTCAGTTTTATGTATGAAAGAATATTACATAATGCATCGTTATATTATATGTTGATATATATTGAACAAAATTGCACGCATTCAGATTCATTGGAGACATTGTTAAAGACTCTGGTCGTTTGAATGGGTAATTAGCTAAATATTTTCCAGTAGATGAAACGGTGTGTGTGTATCTCTAATCCATCTCTCATTTCATCATCTTCCTTTCGCTCTTTCTCACTCGTTTTCACACACACTTTCTCCTCTGGACCTTTTGAGAGTGGGGTATTACGTTTGCTGACTGGCTCTCTTGTGGCAAGCAATTAAGCAATGATATTAATTAGAGCCAGTTTCCCCTTTCAGATGCAGTCAATCTCACAGACTGGCCCATCTATTCAGCTGGAAATGCATGGCACTTGTAGGTCATCAGTTATGTAACTTAATCAATTATTGGGAAATGGAACAAACAAGAAATAGACCTGTCAAAAGCAACACTGCATTACATAGTAGGACTATACCAGACCGTTGTGTGTAAGCGAATTTGTATGATTTTATTTTATTTTATGATTTTTTTTTTATTGGTTGTATTTATTTTTATTTTTTTATTATTGTTTGTATTTTATTTTATTTTATTTTTATTTTATTGTTTATATTTTATTTTATTTATTTTTTATTATATATTTTATTATTTTCCATCCATCCATTCATCCATTTTCCAAACTGCTTGTCTTATGTACGTAGAGTTACAAGCATGTTTTATTTTATTTAAATGTATTTTTATTTTTCATCCACCAATTCCAGACTGCTTGTCTTATGTAGGGCCATGGATATTATCCTTTTTTAAATGTAATTATTTTATATATTTTATAATAATACTTTACATAATATAAATAAATAATAAATAATAAAAATAATTTTACAAGAATATATATTTTTTTGATGTTTTTCATACATTTGTTGCCATTTAAAATGTCTTGTCAACCGCCTATACGCAGTTAATATAAGATGATGCAGAGCGTCTCCTCTACTGTGGACATTTTTAAAAGCGTTGGTGCAGTGGGAGACACAAGTCAAACAATGATTCCACCTTTCTCTCGAGGACCAGAAAGTCAACAATTACAGTTTATCCTTGGGGAGGCAGATTCTGCAAGCTACAGCAAAAATATACCTACCAGTATAACATAGCCTGAGGGGCAGCGGCTGATTTTACTGTCCCCAGCCCACCTACACTCGACTAATAGGAGTTCTGCAAGCAGATCTGCTCTCACTCAAAAAGCACCTTCTTAAATTGCTAGCGTGAGTGTCACATTACTGTACTAGCCTGGTATGCATCACTGATTTATTATTGGCTTTCTTTGGCAGTATTGTAAAGAAACTGTCAGACTAATACAGGCCAAATTGATCCCAAGAAAGAGCAGATATGTGTCGCAGTACAGCATCTCATTTCTTAAAAGTACATAATTCTCTCTGTCTACTGTTTGCTCTTCTCACTCTTTAGACCTTAGCAAATGCTGACGTCAGATCGAGTGTGTGTGCGTACTGTTTCTTTCATGTCACTCGTCTTGTTAGTGTCACAAGAACCTGCCTGGGAGGCCTAAGGCTCAGGTCACCTTGGAGCTTCAATGGATTTTGTATTTTCGTCACTTTTACTGCTTTTTAGTTTCATATTTGTTGCTGTTTTTCCACAAGTAACAATGTTTTTTAAATCTCCAAGTCAAATCTCTCAGCCTTCAGCAGCTCCCTTAAGTACATCTGCATCTCACCGCTGACAAAATGGTAGATTTTAGATGTAAATTGTGCAGAGCTCAGTTGAGTTGTAAAATCAGCTCTACAGGAAGCACTATTTTAGGGCTATAATTAGAAGTCTTGGCTTGGCTTGCCTGGAGATCACAAACTCTGACTTTGCTGTCTGTTTCTCCACTTCAGTAAATGTTTCGATCAATTCCAGCAAAGATATGTAAGCAAAATCACACTAGAAGGGACCGGAATGAAATTCTAAATCAGATTAGAGGACCAGAAGTCAGTGCTACATAAAACTGAACAAAGTCTATGCAGTATTACACCAGAACAACGAAGATATACATTACAGAACTGCTTGAAGTTTTTATGCTGTCCATTTGAGACGTCGTTTCCTTGTTTATTGTAGGTGGTGTCTATGGGTTTGTATCTTGGAGAGCAGGCGTACTTGCGCAGCAGTTGGAATATTTTGGATGGTTTCCTGGTGTTTGTGTCTTTGATTGACATTGTCGTGTCGATGGCGGGTGGGGCTAAGATACTGGGGGTGCTCAGGGTCCTCAGGCTTCTGCGCACACTGCGCCCCCTCAGGTACATCTAAAAAAATGCAAGCATTCATGTGGCATTGCCCAACATATGCTTGGTTTATAACTCTGCTAAATGCTTTTTTTTTTCTCCCTTCTGACAGGGTTATCAGTCGAGCTCCTGGCCTCAAACTGGTTGTGGAGACTTTGATCACCTCTCTGAAGCCTATAGGAAACATAGTTCTCATCTGCTGTGCCTTTTTCATCATCTTTGGCATCCTGGGAGTCCAGGTAAAGAACAAGATGCTCTCTGAAACATCTTGTTCATGCAAACTGAGGAGACAGTGTGCTACCTCTGATGTTTTAGAAGAGCATTTTGAATGCAACTTTTTAAAATAAATCTTTGTATCTTTGATAAATATTTGTATCTTTGGAAATTGAGGTGAGTTGTTATTATTGACAAAAATATACAAACACTTAAACCTGTGGCAGAAAGTCACCATTTGTATGTCAAAATTTAGTTTAAAAAAAGGCTGTGTATATGATGGTGGTGAGGAGAGACCCTCGATAGGATTGCAAATGCCTTGGATGACAAAAGCGTTATATAAATGCGTGTGTGCGTGTGCGCGCGCACGTGTTTTTGTGACATATGAGGACACAAATTTGTATAATGACATGGGTATGACATAGGTATTACAAGGAGAAGGTGACTTATGAGGACATTACCAGAATGAGTTTTTTTTAGAAAGTAAAAATGCACAACGTTTCCTGTAAGGGGTAGGGTTAGGTGTAGGGTTGGTATAGGGCAATAGCGCATAGAGTTTGTACAGTATAAAAACCATTACGACTATGGAATGTCCCCACAATTCACAAAAACAAACCTGTGTGTGTGTATATATATATTTGATTGATTGATTGATTTCTTTCTTTTAAGATTTTTTTTTGGGGCGTTTTTTATGCCTTTTATTTAGATAGGACAATAGGTCGACAGGAAGCGAAGTGGGTGAGAGAGAGAGGGGGGGGGGATCGGGAAAGGTCCACAAGCCGGGACTCGAACTCGGGACGCCCGAAGCGCAAAGGCGCTACATGTCGGCGCGCTGCCCACGAGGCCATTGGCGCCGACTTGATTGAACGATTTCTTTAAGATCATGTGACACTGAATTTGGCGTTTTTTTTATGCCTTTTATTTAGATAGGACAGTAGGTCGACAGGAAGTGAAGTGGGTGAGAGAGAGATGGGGGTGGGATCGGGAAAGGTCCACGAGCCGGGACTCGAACTCGGGACGCCCGAAGCGCAAAGGCGCTACATGTCGGCGCGCTGCCCACGAGGCCATTGGCGCCGACTTGATTGAACGATTTCTTTAAGATCATGTGACACTGAAGACTGGAGTAATGGCTGGTCAAAATTCAGTTTTCCAATCACAGGAATAAATTACATTTTCAAATGTATTCAAATAGAAAACCTTGTTTTAAATGAAACGATATTTCACAATATCACTGTTATGTTCATTCAAAAACATTTTGATTTTTTTTTTTTTTTTTTTGAATGGTAGTGTTTACATCTT
>NW_015541005.1:239671-241212 GCF_001515605.1 Sinocyclocheilus anshuiensis | reverse complement strand
GCTGAACAAAACCTTTCTTTTACCTTACTTTACCTTGAAAGTTGTTTTTGTTGTTTTGTGTTTTGTTTTGTTGTTGTTTTTGCCACTGGTGCTCCCTCAAAAAAAAAATAGATCAATGATGCCCCAGGGGGTCCTAATGCCTTTTGTCTTTTTTTCCTCCAGATTTCCTGCTTAATCTCACTATCATACCCTTTTTCTGTTCATCACCATTGCTTTCAGTTTCTTTTTAGTTTGTGTTCATTATTAGTTCTTATTCCTTTTCAGTGCCACATCGTGTTCTTTTCTTCATAGAAAATGTTTTCTTATTCTATCCTGGCCTCCTTTCATAACACCCTTTTCCTTTCAAATATCCTCTGCTCTGACAGTTTTATTAAAGAGATGCTTGAGTAGTGTGGCGTTGAGTGACATGAAGTGTGTGCCATTTCTTTTGCCTCAACAGCTTTTCAAAGGCAAGTTCTACTACTGCTTGGGCCTGGATGTCAAAAACATCACTAACAAGTCTGACTGCCTCTTGGCCAATTATAAGTGGGTCCATCACAAGTACAACTTTGACAACTTGGGGCAGGTTAGTTTGTTCTCTGATGGGCTTATTAAATTACATGACACATTCACAAAATACCAAATACTGAGCAACTCAATTTGTTGCTTTGTTCAATATACCTTTATTTGTGTGCATCTATACCAGAATGACCTCTTCTTTACATCACATGTGGTTGTCTGTCTGTCCTTGCAGCATATTTGTCTGTTCAACCCCCATCTATCTTTGTTTGTCCTGCTTGTCTTTCCACCCATCTCCATACTTCTGTGTGTCCTTGCATGTGCTCGTATGAACACGTGTTTATGTTTTACAGGCTCTGATGTCCCTGTTTGTGCTGGCATCGAAGGACGGCTGGGTCAACATCATGTATCATGGTTTGGACGCAGTGGCAGTGGACCAGCAGGTAATGCTCTTCATGTAACATGTTCATCCTGATAATACTAACCTGGTGAATATAAATTTTGCTCTTTCAGTGTCATATGGATGTTGTAATACATTTGCATATTGGTATCACAGTGAACCATCACTGTCAGTACTCTCATATAGTCCTCTCAGTGTTAACCCAAAGCAGGCACATTTATACAGACTTTTTAAAGTACAAATAGCAACACAAATACAATTAGTGCTGGGCGGTATGACCAAAAATTTATATCACGGTATTTTTCAAAATTATACCGGTTTCACGGTACAAGACGGTATTATTTTTTCATGCATGACCGGGTGTTAACCATATTTTCTACTGATTGAGAGAGGAAATACTGCAGTATATTGACTTAGAATGCCCTATTTTACTGTCATGATGAGTGAATATTGTCAAAAAATACCACACTAAATAGTGACTAAACACGACCCCTTTTAATACATGTTAACCAGGAGTCACTCTCATTTATAATCGCGGCATCGTCTGATAAAATCAACATGCATCTACACTAAAGAGCGGCTATGCGGTTGTTTTGGTTATATTACTTTTTTGTCTCATGCAGCGCACTGCCTGCGTCTGAGT
>NW_015541005.1:239008-239285 GCF_001515605.1 Sinocyclocheilus anshuiensis | reverse complement strand
CAGTGTAGCGTTCCCATCCTTGTTTAAGTGACATATACCGGTATTGCGGTATTTTCAAAATTCATATCATAACAAAAATAAAAACCGGTATTCGGTATGAACTGGTATACCGCCCAGCACTAAATACAATCACACATGTGATTATACAGAAGTCTAGGGTTTAAAGAATTGAAATAAAGCTAAAATAAATATCTGACCGTGGACCACAAAACCAGTCATAAGTAGCACGTTTATATTGTATGGGTCAAAATTATAGATTTTTCTTTTATGCCAAAAA
>NW_015541005.1:228468-238435 GCF_001515605.1 Sinocyclocheilus anshuiensis | reverse complement strand
TTATCCTATCCTAACAAACCATACATCAATGAAAGCTTATTTATTCAGCTTTCAGACAATGTATAAATCTCAATTTCAAAAAATTGACCCTTATGACTGGTTTTGTGGGGCAGGGTCACATATTAGATGAAAATCTAAAAAAAAAAAAATGCTTGAATTTACTGAAACTCAAATCAAAATTAAAGCTAAATATAAAAAAAATCTAATGAAAATTATAAAAGCACATAAAATTACTTATTATTTATAAGTTACTTTGGATAAAAGTGTCTGCTAAAAGAACAAATGTAAATGAAAATATAGAAATAAAAGCCAGTTCAGGTTTTCACAGTGGCCTGGTGCACAGTGTACTTTTATTAAAAACTATATTCTGTAACGAAGATACTAGAAGTAAGCTTTAACAACTGTATAAAATGTAATTTATTTTCTGAATTAGTTATTTTCATACTTCTTAAGTGTTAAAAGGTCTCTAAGCTAAACAAAAGTCAGTTTCTTCTTTAACTAAAATAAAGAGCTTTAAGGAATAAGCACTCAACAGTGAATATTTAATCCTGAATACACACAATCAGCTTCATGAATACTAACAGGCTTTTGGCTCTGAAGCTAAAAACAATGACTTTCAAGAGTCCTCGATTCAGAAAGCAGTAAGCTTGCATCAGTTAGGGACCAGCACATAATGATTAAGTGAAGGCCTGCAGCCAGACCCTCTCACACTGGAAGAGCCCAGCATCTCTAGGGAGTCAAACACAGGGTGGAGAATAAAAACTCATGGATTAAATGGCATGTGTAATTTCCCCACTGCATCATCTCTGTCACACCAGAGTCCACTGCAGGATATAATCTATGTGTGGAAGCAGATGGAAATGTGCAGAGTACCGTGTGCTTTCTCATCCCATGTTTTACAATGAGCTAATTTAGACTTTGGTGTCTTTGTTTCTCTCCACACTGCTGCTAAGCAACCAAGTAAAAGCTGCACCCAAGTTCACTTTACCATAATTTGACCAATTTCCCTCAAGCTTATGAGTGTCTGCATTACACAAGGCTGTGTTGATTATATTGTTAAATTAAATTTTAGGCAGCTCCCTGTTCTGACCAGTTTATTGTGTCATTTTTTAGTAGTGCTTGTGAAGAAAAGCATTGTTATTATCGTTCCTCATTGTTCTAGCCACAACTTGCAGAATAACCCTTCCTGCCTGGCTAGTGCTATGGAAGTTAATTATACCTGAAATAATGCCTATAGGCAGTTCACATTCACATTTTCTTCAGAAAATCAAGTGTATATCAAGTGTTTGTTCCTAACTCTTTCATTCTCCGTTCTTTCTGTCTCTTCATTTTTCAGCCCATAACCAATAACAACCCCTGGATGCTGCTGTACTTCATCTCCTTTCTCCTGATCGTCAGTTTCTTCGTACTGAACATGTTTGTTGGAGTGGTGGTGGAGAACTTCCACAAGTGCCGACAGCACCAGGAGGTGGAGGAGGCCAAGAGGAGAGAGGAGAAGAGACTGAGACGCATGGAGAAAAAGAGACGGAGTAAGAAAGAGGAAAAGAGAGGAGAGGCAGAAAGCATGTGTCGTGGAAATGGGTTTGGCCAATAAAAGAGTAATAACAATGGAGAACACCACCCTTTTTTTCAATTTAGCATGGTCTTTAGTTTGAGACCCTCTTATTAGGCTGAATTAACTTAGATATTTATTTTACCTGCAATAATTCATGATGACAGAATCAACAGGGCAAAAAAATACATTTAAAGCATAAAAAAGAACGAAACGAAACAAACAAAACACAACAAAACAGTTCCACGGAGAGGAGAATGAAATCCATTAGGGAAAGGGGAAAGAGAGGGAAGGATGGAGCGCAGTGAAATGAAAAGAAGTGTAAATGAAAATAGATGATTTGATTTGCACATGATATGCTGAACAACCAGTTTAATTCTCCAGACATCTCATAATAACATTAGCCAGATGGAAAGACCGCACAGGTGTGTTCTGTGATGCTTCTTTCCTCTGAAGAAAACAAATCTAGTTTACGGACCAGAGAGTAGCCTTTTCGTCACATATATAAACTGTAGATCATTTTGATAGTAAAATATTCTCTTGCCCCAATCTAATGTGCAGAGATAATTGTAAGTAATCCAATAGTAGGTTGATTTTCAGAGAAGTGTGATGATATGATGTTTTAAGATGGCGCCGCGTATGGCTGCAGTGCTGTGGAATGCTCCCATTCTTTTGCAGTTTTTGTTTGTTTGTTCTGTGTTTAGTCATTCTCTTACTATCAGTTTTACCAGAGACGAACTACTGGACATAAGGAAACACACACCAGACAATTTTTTTCCAGTTTTTGATTATTCAGACGCTTTGTTGGATGTTTTGGTCGGAGGGGCAGCGGTCCTATTCAAAACGTTCCCTTCCTAACAAAACGGATGAGCTTCTTCTCCTCACCTGCACAAACAAGGACTTTTCAAAATCTGATGCATTGTGCTTCACTGAAAGCCATTCCGGACAACGCGCTTCATCTGCCGGGCTACCAGCTGTTCAGAGCGGATCGCATTGCGGAGTTAACAGGGAAAACGAGAGGTGGTGGACTATGTTTTTAAATAATTGAAGGTTGGTGTTCAGACGTAACAACTCTGAAGAAGATGTGCTCTCCTAATTTAGAGGCGCTCTCCATAAACTGTAAACCGTTCTATTCTTCCCGGGAGTTTTCCTCTTTCATTCTCATGAATGTGTACGTGCTTCCGGACGCATGCCTGAGCGCCGCGATGCAACAGCTGGCCGAACAGATAACTGAAATGGAACAACAGTACCCAGACTCTCTTTTAATTATTCTTGTAGATTTTAACAAAGCAAATCTCTCCCGTGAACTGCCAAAAATCTAAGAAAGCTTCAGGCCCAGACGGTGTTTCACCTGCCTGTTTAAAAGTCTGCGCTGAACAACTGGCCCCCATCTTCACACAGATCTTCAACAAATCACTGGCGCTGAGTGAAGTTCCCTGCTGCTTCAAACGCTCCACCATCATTCTGGTCCCCAAAAATCCCAAAATCATTGGACTTAATGACCACAGACCTGTCGCTCTCACGTCTGTGGTCATGAAGACTTTGAGCGACTGGTCCTGGCCTACCTTAAGGACATCACTGGACCCTTGCTGGATCCTCTCCAGTTTGCCTACAGAGCAAACAGGTCTGTGGATGACGCAGTCAACATGGGACTGCATTACATCCTGCAACACCTCTATCACTATCAGCACTGGCGCCCCTCAGGGTTGTGTTCTCTCCCCACTGCTCTTCTCCCTGTACACGAATGACTGCACTTCAAAGAACCCCTCTGTCAAGCTCCTGAAGTTTGCAGATGACACTACAGTCATCTGCCTCATCAAAGACGGAGACGAGTCTGCTTACAGACAGGAGGTTGAGCAGCTGGCTCTCTGGTATTGACTCCATTGTGAAAAAGGCCCAGCAGAGGCTGTATTTCCTCCGCCAGCTGAGGAAGTTCAACCTGCAACAGGAGCTGCTGAAACAGTTCTACTCGGCCATCATTGAGTCTGCCCTGTGTTCATCTATTTGAACTGTTGCCCACCGACTGGTGCTACAGAGCGCTGTGCACCAAAATAGCCAGACACAAGAACAGTTTTTCCCCCAGGCCATATCGCACCTGAACAACACATAACACCTCTGTACTGCACATCTGTAAATAACTCATTAAACCTTCATCTGTAAATAGCACATATGCACATTCACAGTTCTGTCTGGACATTTTTGCTTTTTCTGTATATTTGTATTACTATTGTTATTTATAATTTATTGTCTATTCTCTCATTTTATGTATGTCTGCACTTTGTTTGTGTGAACACACTTGGCAATAAAGCTCTTTCTGATTCTGATTCTGATTCTGATTCTGAAAAGTGTGAAGAGTGTGGCTCTGTAGCGCTATCAAAACATTTATCTTTTTGTTTGAGCCTCACAGCGTAGCAACATTGGCTGAACCAGTGGACTGAGTTTGGGGAAGGGACTATGTGTTTGAGTGTTATTGTAGTGTTAATGAAACCTGTTTGAATTCTATTTGTTGACTTTACACACTTCAGCTTTATATATTTGTTGTCAAAAGGTGCTCATTCTGAACTGATCTGTTTGTTTCACTCAGAGGCCCAGAAGTTGCCCTACTATGCCAGTTACAGTCACGTGCGACTGATGATCCACACCCTGTGCACCAGTCACTACCTGGACATCTTCATCACCTTCATCATCTGTGTAAACGTTGTGACTATGTCACTGGAGCACTACAGCCAGCCTCATGTAAGATAAAATGTAGACTTCATTCTCTAAAACAGGGTTTCTCAAACTTTTTTGAACCAAGGTCCCAACTCTCAACAATAAGTCAGTTTGACTTCTGTATAGTATAGGTTCTGTAAGAAAAGGGTTGGTAAGAAACATGCACTGTAAAAACGTTCCATAAAAAAATGGTAAATGACTGGCAGCTACGGCTGCCAAACAAAAACCGTAAAATTCAAGTAAAATATTATAATTGAAAAAAGGAAAAATGTGTAAAATAACTTTTTTTCTGTAAAACCTTTAATGAAAATTTCTGTAAAATTTCCAGTATCTGATCAGTCCTTGATTACTTCCTCCAGATGTATGCTATAAATCTGACAGTGCAGTGGAACGACATCATGATATATTACCTTTACATACAGATCTAAAAGCCCAATACAATAACATTGTTGTGTTTCTCTGGTGCCACCCACAGACTGCACATACTGTAATATCTTAAAACATGACTACTCGCTAAAAGAATTCAGTAGCTTACTCTTATTCTGCACAAGTAATAAAAGAATGCAACCTGACAATGTAGTTTGGCTTTAATTTCAGATGTTAAAACTAAATTAAACAAGGAACATTTCCATTTTTATCTTGTCATAATTTGCATTAGCATGCTAATATATCAAAGCTTTGTTTCACATCGAATATTTTTTATCATTGCATCATATCTTTCAAATTGTATTTATTTATTTATAATTTATTATTATACAGTCATGTGAAAAAGAAAGGACACCCTATTGAATTCCATGGATTACTGTATGAGGACATAATAAAAAAATCATCTGGGCCTTAGCAGGAAAATAGAATCTCAGATGAACAACACATGACATATCATACGGTCTCATTATTTATTTAGCAAAAATAAAGCCAATAAGGAAAGTCATGGGTGACAAACTATAAGGACACCCTATGATTCAATTACCTGTAGATCCACTTTTAGCAGCAATGATTGAAACGAGGAAAATCTGTAAAACAATTTTTTTTTCTGTAAAACCTTTTAATGAAAATTTCTGTAAAATTATTGTTTTTGCACTTTATTTCAATTAAGATATTTTACTTTAATTTTACGGGAGGTTTTTTTTTACAGTGTGGTGATCAAAAACATTTCTTATTATCAGTGCTGAAAACAGCCATGCTGCTTTTGTGGAAACTGACACTTTTTTTAGGATTCTTTGATGAATAGTTCAAAAGAACAATATTTATTTGAAATCTAATCAAAATTTTTACATCTTTACTGTCACTTTCAATCAATTTAATTCATCCTTGCTAATTTAAAGTAGAAATTTCTTAAAAAAAGAATTCTTACTGACCCCAAACTTTTGAACTTTGTGTGTGTGTGTGTGTGTGTGTGTGTTTGTGTATAATTACCTGTAGATCCACTTTTAGCAGCAATGACTTGAAGTAATCATTTTCTGTATGACTTTATCAGTCTCTCACATTGTTCTGGAAGATTTTTGTCCCACTCTTCTTTACAACGTTGATCCAGTTTATTGAGGTTTGGGTATTTGTTTATGCACAGCTCTCACCACAGCATTTCAGTCAGGATGTGGTCTGGACTTTGACTGGGCTATTGCAACACCTTGATTCTTTTCTTTTCAGCCGTTCTGTTGTAGATTTGCTGGTGTGCTTGGATCATTGTCCTGTTGCATGACCCAATTTTGACCAAGCTAAAGCTAAGTCGGACGGATGTTTTCACATTTGACTCTGGAATATTTTGGTATACAGAGGAGTTCATGACTGTGAGGTGCCCAGGACCTGTGGCCACAAAACAAGCCCAAAATCATCAGCCATCCACCAGCATGCTTGACTTTTGGTATGAGGTGTTTGTGCTGATAAGCTCTTTTGGCTTTCACCAAATGTGGGGCTGTGCATTATGGTCAAACATCTCCACTTTGGACAACCCCGAACATGCCATACTTGTCTGGTCCTTTTCTAATTGTAGTGTCACAAACTTTATCATTTCACATGTTAACTGAGGCCTGTAGAGTCTGAGGTGTAGCCCTTGGGTTGTCTGCAATTTGTCAGAGAGTTTTATGGTCTGACCATGGGGTGAATTTTCTGGGAAATCCACTACTGGGAAGATTGATCTTGAATGTCTTCCACTTGTGAATAATCTTCTTCACTGTGGAATGATGGACTTCAAATTGTTTGCAAATGGCCATATTACCCTTCCCAGATTGATGACAGCAACAATTGCTTCTCTAAGATCATTGCTGATGTCTTTCCTCTTTGGCATTGTATTAACACACACCTGAAGGCTCCAAAACTGCTGCTTTTATAGAGGTGCTCACACTTGCTGATGATCAGTTAATCAAAGGTATTTAAATAGCAGTGTCTAACCATTATTTAGCCTCTTATTTCCTATGTTAACTGTAAGGGTGTCCTTAGTTTGTCACCCATGGCTTTTCCATTTTGGCCTTGATTTTGTTAAATAAATAATGACATGGTTTGATATCTCATGTGTTGTTTTAAAGGGGTCATATGATGCGATTTAAATTTTTCCTTTCTCTTTGGAGTAATACAAGCTCTGGGTGCATAAAGAAGGTCTGTAAAGTTGCAAAGACTAAAGTCTCAAATCCAAAGAGATATTCTTTATAAAAGTTAAGAGTCAACCACGCCTACCTAAAACAGCTCGTTCTAACACGCCCCCACATGTCTACGTCACGATGTGGGAAGATTTGCATAACGCCGCCCAAATGTTCACGCAAAGAAAAAAGGCATAACTTTTATTCTCGCTGTAGTATTGTTGTTGCCGCCGCCGCCATGTCGTGAAGGCGCTGTGTGTTTGTGTTCTGTGTGTTTCGTTGTGAAAGCGAAACTACTTTGTTTGACCTTCCAAAAGAGGACGATATCCGCTTCGTCATGCCTGTAGCTGATCCGTGCTGGTCGCTGAGGAAATACATCAACTTCATGCTGTGGATCGCCGGATCGGCTTTCACCGTGGATGAAGCGGAGTCCAGCCCGGGGTCGTCACATGTGGTTGCCGCAAGCCCACCGGCCGCCGCTCACTCAAGCCGTCCTCCGCTCACTCTAGCCAGCCGCCGCTAACTCTAGCCCCCGGCCTCCGCTCATTCTAGGCCGCCGTGTGTGACGCTGTGTTTCGTTGTGAAAGCGAAACTACTTTGTTTGGCCTTCCAAAAGAAGACACGACTAGAAATCAGTGGTTAAGTTGTATTTACAACACTGTTATGTGGAAAAGAATGTGTTTTTTGAACCTTAAACCGCATAAACACATTTCATTACACCAAATACACAAAATAATGTTCTTTTTAGCAACATCATATGACCCCTTTAAGGACCAGATTATTTTTTTATTATGTTCTGATACAGAAAACCATGCAAATCAATAGGGTGTCCTTTCTTTTTCACATGACTGTATGTATATATTTGTGACCCTGGACCACAAAACCAGACATAAGGGTCAATTTTTCGAAATTGAGATTTATACATAATCTGAAAGTTGAATAAATAAGCTTTCCATTAGTGAATGGTTTGTTAGGATAGGGCAATATTTGGCAGAGATACAACTATTTGAAAATCTGGAATCTGAGGGTGTAAAAAAAAATCTAAATATTGAGAAAATCGCCTTTAAAGTTGTCCAAATGAATGGATGAATGGATCCTTAGCAATGCATATTACTAATCAAAAAGTTAAGTTTTGATGTATTTACAGTAGGAAATTTACAAATATCTTCATGGAACATGATCTTTACTTAATATCCTAATGATTTTTGGCATAAAAGAAAAATCAATCATTTTGACCCATACACTGTATTTTTGGCTATTGCTACAAATATACCCCAGCGACTTAAGACTGCTTTTGTGCTCCAGGGTCACATTTATCCTTACAGCCATCATTGCTGATTTGGCTTTATATCACTTTGCATCCGTGTTTTCTGTGAAACCTTTTTGTTCACAATTCAGAAGTTTCCCACAGTCCCTCTGGCGATTTGACACTCTGGGGGTCCATGAATTTGAGAAACTGCTCTAAAAACACTTAGAGTCTGATGAATGCATGCAGCTTGTCTCAATATATTAAGCTTTACCTGAACATTCGTATAATACTTGATATTGTTATATTGCTAATGTAAAAATGACTGGTTTGGCTGACTTTATGAACCCGAGGCGAAAGTCTTTTAATCATTCACACCTCTCTTGTTCTCTTCCTCTGTCTCTCTGGCTTCCTCTCCGTCTGTATGTTTCCTTCCCCCCCAGTCTCTGGAGATCACACTCAAGTACTGTAATTATTTCTTCACCAGCACCTTTGTGCTGGAGGCTGTCCTGAAGCTCATTGCATTTGGCTTCCGACGTTTCTTCAAAGACAGGTATTCAGTTCATTCCCCTTCTCACCTTTCATCTCCTCACGTTTCCTCTCCTCCGATCGCTAATTGATTTAATGAATTAATTCGATGTTGATTCCACCTGACCGAATCCTCTTAGTTTGTTCTCTAGAGTCACTGGAGGGTGTGTTATTGGCAAAACGTTGCATCTGCTGTTGCATTCACGGCACAGATGAAAATGAAATTAGCCCTGTGTGATGTTAATACAACAAAGCGCAGCAGACTACAGTGAAGAGCGAGCGCGAACGTGGTTATTTGTCTCCATTTTGTAGCTTTATTAGAATATATGGTATTGACCCATTTAAAAGAGTAAAAAAAAAAACAGGCTCAGACCGCAGTGCACTTTGTCTTTTTTTATTCACGCATATTCGGGTCTGACACCAGAAAGCTTTTAACAAGCCATTATTTATTGTCATAGCTTTCCGTGCCTCTTAACTAGGTCACAATTACGAGCTGGATGGCAGAGGTGTGTGCACAGACAGGTGTGCTGCGGCTGGTTCCAGCACTGCAGATGTGGGCAACTGTGATTTGTGCTGTAGTGTAAAAACGAGCTGTCCCTCATCCTGCATTAGCGAATGAGGTCACCTATGCTGGAGTGGGTCCTTAATTCTCCCTAATTGGGTGTTATTAAGTGGTCCCCAGCAACAATTCAGGTCCCAAGCCGCCTGTTTGACCAGACCGAGCTTCAAATGTTAATTTCTTTTAAGCCACCTCTCTGGAGGAATAAATGACCAGAGTGGAATGAAACTAGAGGGCAAAGTTGGATTCAGAGTGCATGAAAGTTGAATTTTTGCATAACTGAGCAAATCTGTCCCTTGTGAATGTGTGCAGGTGGAACCAGCTGGATTTGGCTATAGTGCTGCTGTCAGTCATGGGAATCACGTTGGAGGAGATCGAGATCAGTGCTGCTTTGCCCATCAACCCCACCATCATACGCATCATGAGGGTCCTGCGCATCGCACGTGGTTAGTTATACAAACACTGACCACTGATTAACAGCACTCATCATAGCTGCTGCTGGACGTTTCAGTGCCCCTAAATACATAATTAAACTGTCAGACCCCTTAAAATATGTAGTTAAATGAACTTTCCTCATGCTTGCCGAAAACAGAGACTTCAGTAAGATACATAAGGGTTGTTATTTTTTTGACTCTGAATTGTCTCATCAGCAAGAATGGGTCATGATGGTCGACCAGTCATCCCACAACCAACTTTTCGATTAGTGAGGCCAACTAGCTTATCTAGATTTTTCAGTTTATGTAGTTTATGAAATTATGAAATTTCACATAAAAATAAAGATGCTAGTAATATATATA
>NW_015541005.1:219503-228278 GCF_001515605.1 Sinocyclocheilus anshuiensis | reverse complement strand
TATATATATATATATATATATATATATAATTTTTATTTATTTTATTTTTTTTATTATACAGTATATATTACATACAAGAATAAGTAGTCCTTTACTATAGTCAGTGAAAACTGATATACTTCTAGCGATATATATATATAACACATGCAGTATGATTGGTTTATTCGAATATCAGTGGAGCAAGTTGAACCTCTTGCTCTTGAAGCAAGAAATATTTCTGTAACCCACATCAGGTCTTGTTCAGATAAGACTGAAATCCTAGAATTGCCCCTTCCACACATCCATTCTGCCGTAATCTCCGCGAGTGCTTATTGTCACACACCACAGCCATTATTCTCCTGACTTTTATCTTTCTTTTATTTATTTTTAGCCCTTTTTCACTTTTATTGAGTGGCACGTAGCAAAGGAACAGGAAATGATGGGGAGTGAGAGAAGGAATGAGATATTATGAGATTTGAACTTGATCCCCCACATGAGCACCACAGCCAAATGTGTTTTAGCATATCCGCCAATCTATTTTTTAATCTGTTTTCTTAATAAATGACAAAAATCTATTTATTTTGCCTGCAGTGTCCTCCAGATCAGATCAAACGGCTTTATTTCCCGTCTCAGTGCACTGTTTAATCAACCAGCCAACCTGAAATACAAATGAGCTCCCTTCATGTACAGAATATTGTTACGAAAAGTTGCTTTAATACTCATCTCCAGCACCAAATTCAATTGGTCTCCCCAAATCTCTCATTTTCTCCTCCCCATTTGCCTCTAACACCTGATCAGTGGCCCGTGTGTTGATAAGCCCCTAATAGCCAATGACTCTTACGTTCGCATCATTACCCAATACGTGCCTTAGAAATATCGACTCCATCTTACCAAAATGGTATTTTGCACAGGTCAGTGGTGCTGCATTATTGAGGATTGATCTGTTTGTCTAGAGTTTAATCTGGTATTTAATCCTGCTGTTGTCCACAGCCATCACTGAGTCAGTGTGCCATCACTCTACATCTGTACGGGGGGAGCCGACAGCAGTGTGAGGGTTTAATTTTAGCCCTGACCTTTTCCTTCTCTCCTCATTAGCCGTTTAGGCTGGAATTAAACCAAGGTTATCGGCCTCTTTGTTTTTCTTCTTCTGAAATGATCAACGCCTCGTAGACATGCACACACACTGAGCTGTCTCGTTGAACTCTCTGTAACTCTCTCTCTCTTTCTCGCTCTCTCTGACAGTGCTAAAGCTGTTAAAGATGGCCACGGGAATGAGAGCGCTGCTGGATACAGTAGTTCAAGCCCTGCCACAGGTGATAATATCACTACGAACCTCCCTGATGAAGCATTGCATTAGTTCACAAGTAGTTCTCAATGAGGATATTTTTATTTAATAATTATCAAATATCTAATAAGGAACTACCTTTGTCCTAAATTTGCTACTACTTACTGCTTAGTTAATCTCGCTTCTCTATTAGTTAATAGTATTAAGTTAAGTGTTAATGTAGTACTACCTATTACTTCGTGCATAGTTACTTGTTAACAACGGACCATTATTCTAAAGTGTTACCCATTTTACTTTATTCTCACCATGAAGATAGCCTTGCTGCTGATATGGTGTTTAAAAATTACAAATAAATAATAGATGCAGTTTTGCAGTAGACATACCTTAAGCCAGAACTACTGTTCAAAAGTCTGGGTTCTGTAAGATCTTTTTTAAAGAAGTCTCTTATGCTCACCAAGGCTGCATTTTTTTCATTCAAAAACACAGTAAAACAGTAATATTGTATAATATTATTATAATTTAAAATAACACTTTTCTAATTTAATATATTTTTTTAAATGTACTTTATTCCTGCGGTGAATTTTCACCAATCATTACTCCAATCTTCAGTGTCACACAATCTTTCAGAAAACATTCTAATAAGCTGATTTGCTGCTTAAGAAACATTTCTTATTAAAACAGTTGATATGTGATCCTTTTTTTCATGAATCTTCGAATAGAAAGTTCAAAAGAACAGTATTTACTTGAAAGTAATTGACGAAAGTCTTTACTGTCACTTGATCAATTCATTGTTTCCTTGCTGAATAAAAGTATTAATAATGACAATAATAGAATGAAACTTTTTATAGACATAGTACCATGGTATTCTTTCGAGGACCTTGAAGAGCCTGTGGTATATGACTATAGTAATCATTCAGTATCACAGTATACCAAACAGTGTGAATTTACCATCTTGAGACCATCACTGTACTATAGTATTTTGTAAGCTGCCTAACCATTATTTTGTGCATCACAGGCTTGTAAAACACTTCCGATCATACCATCATAGGCTCATTGTAGATTTGCCAGAGAGGCTTTAGGAACAAAAAAAATGATGCAGTATTGCAGCTTTTATACACACAGCCTGGTTCTGTTAAGTCATAATGTTTCCCCTAACATCTTGAAGCCAGTATGTCTTTGTCATTTTGTAGCATTGGTTTGTAGGTTTGATAAGCCATTACTTAGCATTAAATGGCAATAAAGCTCAGCTGTTGTTTTATCAAACCCGCTGGCACGCTGCATAAAACGACACGACCAACCGCATCCGTGTAGCTATACAAATTACATTAATGCGATCTAAGCTGATTGTTTTATTCACCATTTTGCACGTTTATAGCTCCCTCACACTGTTTTCTTAATTACCAGCACTTTAGACCAGCTGTTAGCGCCTGTGCCATATTCATTGTCGCCTTTGGTTTTATCTCATCTCTTTGTTTTGTGTTGTTTTGAGATGCCTGTGCTGTAGTGGACACACCCTGAACTCCCAGACACATGTTGTTGACAGGCTAGTGTGTTAGCGTTAGCGTGGTGAGCCTTGCTCTGGCCACATGAGGACACGGTTCATTTGCTCCATTAAGAGAGTTAATTCTGTTCCCAGAGCTGTACCTCTGACATTACCGCTGGTTCCATCAATCATTTATGAGCTTTTTGTTAAATCACAAATTTGTTCTGCTTCATTTTGCTGCAGGGGAACAGGTACAGACTGTGTCTACTGAAAGACTCAAATTGCAGGGGCAGAGACATTAAAATGTACATTACATTGCTTTTTGTTATTGTTACGTCTGTTCCAGACACTTTTTCCATCTGTATTAAACCTCAGGGTAATGTCTTCATCTCAGAAACTTCATCTTAGTAATCTTAGAAACACTGCAAAAATAATGTTCTTAATCATTTTTCCCCTTTCTTTTTTAGAGAAAAATGTATAAACATTGTTATAACATGAAATATATATACGAGAAGCAAAACTGCATAAAATAATGAGATTTTTTTTGGTTCTTGTTTTAAGCATAAATATCATATAAGAAAATTTAGTGAGGTTTAAACATAAAACGAGGGGTAATGTCTTTTTTATTAAGGCACTGTGGGGTTAATGTGAGGGTAAAGGTGTTTTACTTGGAATTGTGATCCATCTTCTTTAAACTATGGAAAAGAAAAGAAAATAAATTTTGCACTGAATACAGGGCAGCCCCGTTCAACGATTTAAGATTGGAGAGATTTAGTCCAAAACTACAAAATTTTGCCCACTAGCTTTAGCTCAATTCAGATTGTGGTACCGCTATTGGCTTTTAATTGTTATTTGCATGGATAAAAGCATCTGCTAAATGATTCAGTGTAAATATATCACAGCATGCTTGCCTGTATTTTGTGTCAAGGATTGAGGTCATGTGCGCTGGTTTCAGTCTTGATTGGTGTCTTTCAGGTGGGGAACCTTGGCCTCCTCTTCATGCTGCTGTTCTTCATTTATGCTGCACTTGGGGTGGAATTGTTTGGAGAGCTGGGTAAACACATACTACTCATCTTTTACTCCTTTTGATGCTTGTTTTCATTCCAAGCCCTTTCTCTCTCACTACCTCACTGGTTTTCTGTCTGTTCAATTCTTCTGAATTCAAAGCTGAATTTGGCATGACTGCATAGGTACCGTTGAGACAAAACTTTTAGGTGATAACAAACATTCACAAAGCATAGTATTCAACAATACAAACTCTCTCTATGGCTCTGTCTCTTCCCTGCAGTGTGCAACGAGGACTATCCATGTGAGGGCATGAGTCGGCACGCCACCTTTGAGAACTTCGGCATGGCGTTCCTCACCCTCTTCCAGGTCTCTACTGGTGACAACTGGAACGGCATAATGAAGGTACAACAGAACAAAAGGCCATAGTACGAGTACGAGTGTCACTTTATTATAAAAAGAGTTAGGGACAGTTAGTAAACTGAAGGTTTTAAAATTTGACCAAAAAATACAGTAAAAAAACAACAGCAATATTGTGAAATATTATTTCAATTTAAAATAAAGGTTTTCTTTTTTAATATATTTTAAAATGTAATTTATTCCTCTGATGCAAAGCTGAATTTCTCCAGTCTTCAGAGTCACATGATCCTTCAGAAATCATTCTGATATGCTGATTTGCTGCTCAAGAAACATTTCTTATCACTGTTGAAAACAGTTGTGCTGCTTAATATTTTTGTGAAAACCATGGTACATTTTTCAATTCTTTGAGGAATTGAAAAATTTAAATTTAAAAAAGTTACATTATAAATGTTTTTACTGTCACTTTTAATCAATTTAATGTGTCATTGCTTAATAAAAGTATAAATTTACGGTAAATAAATAAATAACTATACAAATCATACTGACACCAAACTTTTTAATGTTAGTGTAGGTGCACAGATGACCAGAAATGGAGAATACTTAGCTAATGAATATGAATTATTCAGTGGCTGATTTTTGACCATCATAGGCTCATGTTGTCACAAAGCAAGGCCAGACACAAAAGGTAAGTGCAAATCAGGATGGTTTATTGACTGGGTAAGGGGATGACTGGAATAGGTGAGTAAAAGGCAGGTGAGTGTAAACACAGTGAATGGTTCCAGGGTGCTTATCTGAGTTCTGATGGTGAGGATCGGATGCCGGTTACGTTGGAGATCGTGGAACAGTTTCCAAGGAGTCGTTGGAGGATCGCGGGAGGAACAGCAGGTAATTCGTTCTAGGAGAATTTGGCAGAGAGAGTCCAGAGTAGTTCGTAGGAGTGAACGGTAGACCGGACAGTGAGTGACTGTGCTGTGTGTGTATTTGTAGTGTGGCTTGATTGGTGACAGCAGGTGCGGGTGATCAGAACTCAGGTGACTGTGATCGGGTAATTATCCTGGATGGTGACTGAAGTGACTGTGATGAATCCCTGACACATGTTTATAAGCTGAACAGTCATTCTTGCTGCCCGTTTCAAGAGCTCAAATGAGCTGACATGTTTAATTTGATATCTTCATCCCTACATCTGCCACTGTTGTTCCTGGGATTTTGTAGATTAGTGGATAAATGCATGGATCAGCAGTTCAAAACCAAATATGATTTAGATTCGAGTATGAGAAGTTCAAGACCATAATAAACAGAGCCATAATTGCATTAGGCTTATACTGCACCAGCAACAGGAATACATATCTTTGCATTTTAGTTTATTATTCCACCGTAAAAAAAAGACCAGAGAACATTGCTGTTGTCACTTTCTGGCACTGAAGAGAACTGAAGCGACCGCTCAGCAAAATATTCCAATATATAATAACATATTCCAATGCTGTATCTGCATTCATTATAGCATAAAAAAACAAAACCGAATGAAGTGAAAACTTGCCTTTTCTGTATTAGATATAACACTGCTATTTCATAAAGTGATGCAAACCAAATCAGCCCTGGCAAAAGGTGCCCATTGTAAGTGATTGGCACCCATTAAGCACAGAATATTCAACAGAGGAAGTTGACAACTAGACACTTAAGAAACATTCACAAGCAAAATGCTTATGATTTCTGATGTTTCACCGCAGTAAAGAGACCAGGATAAGTTGCCATGAGGAGTTCTTTGAGGTAGTGGCTTATAAATCTACAATGTTACAGTCTTTTCTCACCATTTTTCTGCACTTTTCTTGATCCCTCCTTTTGCTTTATATGGTATTTCATCATAGCCTCTTTCATCATTGTTTCTCTCGTCCTCCTGTGTCGTTCTCATCTCTAATACACTTGTCTTTGAGCAATGAGTTCTTATCGGCCTGTGTAAAGACAACCTGCAGCGTTTCATCTCCTCTCCCTCCAACCTGGAGTTTATATGAGAGGTATATGATGGAGGAACTACCAGTTCAGCATATTCAGCACAGTAGTAAAGCGCACCTGAATAAATGAGAACACATTGGCGCGATATCGATGCATAACGCCCCGCACACACCAGAGGGTGTGTTTGATGGAGGGTGACAGGCTCCCCCCATTAGGCACACACACAATGAGTTTTATGGTTGACGGAGGCTTGCAGTGGTCTCCTGGCAGCTAAAGCACCATAATCAGAGCTGTAAATTACAACCTGAGTTCTTACGTACCTGCAGAGAAGCCACCGCCTCCCCGAACCCCAACCACACGCATGAGTGGCCAAGCAAAATTATTGCCAGAGCCTGTGCCCATCTGCCTCACACTCACGGCAGCTTTGGAGGGGAAAAAAGAGAGCATTTATGTTATATCAAAATAAATCAGAATGAAATAGGCATTCTGGAATTTGTTCCTATTGTTCCTATAGCTCATGCTAATCAAACTGCAGATGATAAGAGGAGGAAGGGGAAGACAGTTGTCACACTAACTGGTTATCTGCCGCCTCTAGGAAGTCGAGGCCATGGAAAATGGTTTTATCATTTAATGGCTAGTGTTTGAATGATGTAATTAGTATTATTTTCAGAAATGGGTGTCAAGTGTTCAGTGCACCATCAATTTTTTGATGCTAAAGTTTTAATGGACTTTTAAATGCAATTTTAATAAATTGTATTTAAAATTGGGATTAAAAAATAAAAAAGGTAATTGCGACTTCTGTCACAATTTAGATTGCTTTATATCTATATATCTATAAAAATAAGAATTGTGAGATATAAATTTGCAAATGCAAGCAATTACCTTTTTTATCCCATGGTGCAAACAAGCTTACATAGATTATTGTATTGTATTGTATTGTATTTTATATTATATTCGTTTTAAGAGAATATGTGAATTGAACTGAATTAGTTTTTCTTACCCCATTCGAACATAAACATTTTAAGTTTAAACACCACTTGTTAGGCTTATGATTTTAAAAAGAAGAAAAAAAACTACAAGTAAATGTGTCTTATTTTAAAGATTTTTTTCCTCTGGGAAAAAAAAAACAACAGCAAAGAGGCTGGCTAAGAAATCGACTTATTACAGTGCAGTTTATCAAGTGTAATGTCTCATAATTGGATACCAAGTTTTCAGCACACAACTAAATTGCTGTTAAATAACATTTCCATAAACAAACGTTATTTTGTATTATTGACCTATCAGACACAATGCAAAAATTATTTATTCAATATGTTTGTCTTGTTTTCCAGTATAAAATGTAATAAATTGTTTCAGTTAAAATAATCTTAAAATAGTATTTTAAGGATGTTTAGCTATTTTTACTTGAAAACAAGACAAAAAATCTAATTACAGAAATGCTGATCACTGCAGTCGACCTATTGTACTCCATCAATGAAAATAGATCTAAATGAAGTGTGATCAAGTATTGTAATTCTGTATACCTGATGTGTCCAGTCAAATGAATTGAACGTAACTATCTGTGGTAGAAGTTCAAATATCTTTATCGTAACCCTCTCTTCACTCCTGTAGGACACTCTTCGAGAATGCCCGCCAGGCGAATACGCCTGTAATCCCAGCCTACAATTCATCTCTCCGTTGTACTTTGTGAGCTTTGTGCTCACGGCCCAGTTTGTTCTCATCAATGTGGTCGTGGCAGTACTGATGAAACACCTGGACGACTCCAACAAAGAAGCCCAGGAGGAGGCAGAGATGGATGCGGAGATTGAGCTGGAGCTGGCCCAGGGAACGCTCTGCTGCATCGGAGGAGGGGGGTCTGGAGTGGAGAGGAGCAGTGGGGGGCATCAGGGGGCTGGACCCAGCTCTACTGTCCAACCTCACTCCCCAAACACACTCCCAGGGGTCCACGAGCCCAACAGCGCCAGGAAACTCTACTCACCAGCCCAGGTACGACACACACAGTGATGGCAGGGGATGATGGATGGATGGAGGGATGAACAACTTATTGATGGAGGAATGCATTCATGAATATTATGATTCTTTTAGATGGTAGATAAGAGATCGGGTTATTGAGCATTGGATTGATGAATTGATGATTTGGTTGAAATTAAGAAAGGATAGTGTTAGGGTTATGTTTAGTTTTGTTCTGTTTTCATTGTGTTTTCAGTTTATCTGTTCCCCTGTGACCTAGTTTTACGTTGGCTCCTAATTGTCATTTCGTTCACCTGTGTTTCATTAACTCATTAGTTCTTTCATTTGCTCCCCTATAAATACTCTCAGTTCTCCCCTTAGCCTTTGTCCATTCTACTTGAAGTTTCGTGGTGTGTCAGTTTATTTGAATTACCCCTTTGCCTTCGTCTGCCTTCCTGGGACACGACCGTAACAGAAGAACGGACCACACGATGACTGCAGCAGAGGACGCGCTGTGGGGTTTGCGGCAAGGCGGTCAGAGGTTGGAGCGATATGTGGAGGGTTTCCTCGAGCTCACCAACCGGGTGAGTTGGCACGACGCCGCTCTAGGTGCGTGCTTCCTGCTGGGGTTGGATGACGAAACAATCCGCTGCGATCTCCCTACGGGTGATTTTTCCATTGATCGAGCTGATTAATCTCGTACTATTCCTAAATAGCTCTGATATGGAAGTTGAGAAAGTAATGAATATTCCCAAGCCCCGTC
>NW_015541005.1:218582-219454 GCF_001515605.1 Sinocyclocheilus anshuiensis | reverse complement strand
AGGGAGGGCTCCAGATCCCCAGTTAAGCCCAGGGAGGGCTCCAGATCCCCAGTTAAGCCCAGGAAGGGCTCCAGCCCCCGAGCTCGCTCCAGTGTCGGCTCCAGCCCCCGAGCTCGCTCCAGCGTGTCAGGCGGCGATAATGGACATGGCGCTGCCCCCGGGGTTCTCGGCACCCGTCCTCACCCCAGAAACCGTGCTAACACGCTGCTCTGAGCCTCCTTCGCCTCCGATGGTCCCGTCCAGCTTTATTTCGTCGCCTTCGCTGGTCCTGTCCAGCCCTCAAGTGCAGGCCAGATCCCCAGTTAAGCCCAGGAAGGGCTCCAGATCCCCAGTTAGGCCCAGGAAGGGCTCCGGTTCCCGAGTGTGGCCCACAGAGGGCTCCGGTTTCCCCGTTAAGCCCAGGAAGGGCTCCAGATCCCCAGTTAAGCCCAGGAAGGGCTCCTGATCCCCATTTAAGCCCAGGAAGGGCTCCTGGTCCCCAGTTAAGCCCAGGAAGGGCTCCTGGTCCCCAGTTAAGCCCAGGAAGGGCTCCAGGTCCCCAGTTAAGCCCAGGAAGGGCTCCAGCCCCAGAGCTCGCTCCAGTGTCGGCTCCAGCCCCAGAGCTCGCTCCAGCGTGTCAGGCAGCGATAATGGACATGGCGCTGCCCCCGGGGTTCTCGGCACCCGTCCTCACCCCAGAAACTGCGCTAACACACTTCTCTGAGCCTCCTTCGTCTCCTTCGCCTCCTTCGCCTCCGCTGGTCCTGTCCAGCCCTCAAGTGCCGGCTCCTCCAGAGCGCCCTAAAGTGGCCGCTCCTCCAGAGCGCCCTCAAGTGCCGGCTCCTCCAAAGCGCCCTCAAGTGCCCGCTCCTCCAGAGCGCACTCAAGAGCCC
>NW_015541005.1:217793-218533 GCF_001515605.1 Sinocyclocheilus anshuiensis | reverse complement strand
CCCGTGGCCGAGCCAGCCAAGGCTACGGAGGATCCGCCATGGCCTCCCGGGTCCCCTGCTCCGCCATGGCCTCCCGGGTCCCCTGCTCCGCCATGGCCTCCCGGGGCCCCTGATCCGCCATGGCCTCCCGGGTCCCCTGTTCCGCCATGGCCTCCCGAGGCCCCTGATCCGCCATGGCGACCTGAACTGCCGGCTCCGCCATGGCGACCTGAACTGCCTGCTCCGCCATGGCTCCCGGAGCTCCCTGATCCGCCCTGGAGGCTCTCCTTGTCTCCATCCTGTTCCAGTCCTGCCCCAGCCTCCAGGGTGCCCGCCCCCCCCTCCCCGGTGGTACTGTTACGGCGCGGGACGCGCCTTCCGGGAGGGGGGAGTAATGTTAGGGTTATGTTTAGTTTTGTTCTGTTTTCATTGTGTTTTCAGTTTATCTGTTCCCCTGTGACCTAGTTTTACGTTGGCTCCTAATTGTCATTTCATTCACCTGTGTTTCATTAACTCATTAGTTCTTTCATTTGCTCCCCTATAAATACTCTCAGTTCTCCCCTTAGCCTTTGTCCGTTCTACTTGAAGTTTCGTGGTGTGTCTCTTGTGTTTTTGCTGTTCACATTTATTAAATCAGTTTATTTGAATTACCCCTTTGCCTTCGTCTGCCTTCCTGGGACACGACCGTAACAGAAGAACGGACCAACGATGACTGCAGCAGAGGATGCGCTGTGGGGTTTGCGGCAAGGCGGTCAGAGGTC
>NW_015541005.1:217083-217251 GCF_001515605.1 Sinocyclocheilus anshuiensis | reverse complement strand
AGCCCAGGAAGGGCTCCAGATCCCCAGTTAAGCCCAGGAAGGGCTCCAGATCCCCAGTTGAGCCCAGGAAGGGCTCCAGATCCCCAATTGAGCCCAGGAAGGGCTCCAGCCCCAGAGCTCGCTCCAGTGTCGGCTCCAGCCCCAGAGCTCGCTCCAGCGTGTCAGGCG
>NW_015541005.1:201228-215636 GCF_001515605.1 Sinocyclocheilus anshuiensis | reverse complement strand
CCCAAGAAAATTTGGGGGGGGGGCATATACCCATGGCCGAGCCAGCCAAGGCCACGGAGGATCCACCATGGCCTCCCGGGTCCCCTGCTCCATCATGGCCTCCCGGGGCCCCTGCTCCGCCATGGCCTCCCGGGTCCCCTGCTCCGCCATGGCCTCCCGGGGCCCCTGATCCGCCATGGCCTCCCGGGTCCCCTGTTCCGCCATGGCCTCCCGAGGCCCCTGATCCGCCATGGCGACCTGAACTGCCGGCTCCGCCATGGCGACCTGAACTGCCTGCTCCGCCATGGCTCCCGGAGCTCCCTGATCCGCCCTGGAGGCTCTCCTTGTATCCATCCTGTTCCAGTCCTGCACCTGCCTCCAGGGCGCCCGCCCCACCTCCCCGGTGGTACTGTTACGGCGCAGGACGCGCCTTCCGGGAGTGGGGAGTAATGTTAGGGTTATGTTTAGTTTTGTTCTGTTTTCATTGTGTTTTCAGTTTATCTGTTCCCCTGTGACCTAGTTTTACGTTGGCTCCTAATTGTCATTTCATTCACCTGTGTTTCATTAACTCATTAGTTCTTTCATTTGCTCCCCTATAAATACTCTCAGTTCTCCCCTTAGCCTTTGTCCGTTCTACTTGAAGTTTCGTGGTGTGTCTCTTGTGTTTTTGCTGTTCACATTTATTAAATCAGTTTATTTGAATTACCCCTTTGCCTTCGTCTGCCTTCCTGGGACACGACCGTAACAGATAGATTGTCACTGTGTTGATGACTAATGAATGATGGATGGATTGTAGATATGCACGGATAGATTGTAGATGGAGGAATGTATTGATTAAGAAAAGGTTTGACTGAATGGATGGCCACATTAATGATGGATACTGTAGATGTGATTGATAATTGGAGTGATAATGGGATAGATAGATAGATAGATTGACTGATTGTTAATGGAGGAATGAATTGTTGAATATGTGATTTGGTTGGATGTATTCATGCATGAATGGCTGTAGCAAGGAGTGAGTTTAAATCACATTTATGGTATATCCAATATCACAATATGGTTATAGTTATGCTGTAAATTCAATCCCAAAATGTAAATTCAAAATATTAATAGGGGTCTACATTTTATTTATATACATTTAATAGGGGTCTACATTTTATATAACAATGTAAAAGTCTTTACTCTCCCTTTTGATCAATTTAATGCATCCCTGCTTATTTATTTATTTATTTATTTATTTATCTATTTGAAATAACACAAGGATTCTGTTTTAAAAAATTAAGCAACACAACTTTTTTCAAGATTGATAATAGGAAATGTTTCTTGAGCAACAAATCAGCATATTAGAATGATTTCTGAAGGACCATGTGACACTGAAGACTAGAGTAATTTGCCTTCACATAAATTATAATAACACCTAGTTTGTAATAACAATCAAATCAATTGTAACAATATTTCATAATACTACTATTTTTAATGTATTTTACTGTATACAGATTAAGTAAACACAGCCTTGGTGAGCACAAGAGACTTGGATAAATTTGCTTTAAAAAATATTCCTTTCATTTTACCTGCCTCTTTGACATGCACAAACTGAATATAATGGACACTATATATATATATATATATATATATATATATATATGGTCAAGTGACCAAACTTTTGCAGCATTTCTGAAAGTTTTGTATGCGTGTGTACTGTAGTGTTTTGTAGCAATCATTTTCTTCACGCATGGAAAAATGTTAGTGCCCTTTGCTCATGAAGTTAGAGTATGATTTGGGTCTGCTAAAAAGGACAAAAGAGGCATAATAAGGGGGAAGGAGAAGCCTCAGAATGAGACGTTTTCATTATGGAGCCTCAGGACTCGCCCCAGCTTGGGCCCTGTCGCCATGGCAACACATTATGTCAGTCTGCAATGCTCTCTTAGATATGTAAACACGCTAAACTACAATTAATCGCCTTTTGTTATTAAGTTAAGGATCAAATTAGGGATGCACCGATATGGAAATTTTGGCCGATACCGATAACTGATAACTCTTTATATTTGGAGGCCGATAGCCGATATATAGGCCGATAAATATACATATTAATTTTTCTGAGCATGATTGTAAAAACAAAAGGCAAACACATACAGTGAACAACTGATATTATTTTTTTTAAAACCTTAACTTCAGAAAAGTTTGAACTGATCTCTGAACTTTATTAATTAACTATTCATTTCTATGGCCAACTTTCTTTTATATAAATAAAAGCTATTGCCTTGACAAAAAAAATGATGCATAAATAAAGCAACCAAGTCACTGAACAACATTACTTACATAATCAAAATACCAATCAAATAATAAAAATTTGCAATAGATAAATAAAATGTTTATTCTTATACAGCATGACTTTGTGTATTCTTCACGCATGGAAAAATGTTAGTGCCCTTTGCTCATGAAGTTAGAGTATGATTTGGGTCTGCTAAAAAGGACAAAAGAGGCATAATAAGGGGGAAGGAGAAGCCTCAGAATGAGACGTTTTCATTATGGAGCCTCAGGACTCGCCCCAGCTTGGACCCTGTCGCCATGGCAACACATTATGTCAGTCTGCAATGCTCTCTTAGATATGTAAACACGCTAAACTACAATTAATCGCCTTTTGTTATTAAGTTAAGGATCAAATTAGGGATGCACCGATATGGAAATTTTGGCCGATACCGATAACTGATAACTCTTTATATTTGGAGGCCGATAGCCGATATATAGGCCGATAAATATACATATTAATTTTTCTGAGCATGATTGTAAAAACAAAAGGCAAACACATACAGTGAACAACTGATATTATTTTTTTTAAAACCTTAACTTCAGAAAAGTTTGAACTGATCTCTGAAGTGCCCGACTATCTTTCTCCCTATCGCCATACAGTCGGAAATGCTGCGCTGGCTCAGAACTCCGTCATGCACGGCTAACTGGAGAGTATGAGCCATGCAGTCAAGACTGTTCAATCCACAGTCTTCGATGGCTTTAACCATATTGCGGCCATTATCTTGCAGCACAGCATGTACCATATCTTTAGCTATGTTCCACCGAACGAACATGCTCTCGAGTGCCCTCGCTATAGCAGCGCCGGTGTGAGAGCCTGGGCATTCTTGCGCATGCAAAATTACTCTCCTCATCTCAAAGTTTCCTCAATCCACTGAGCAGTAAGGCTCAACATACTCACTGGACTTACGTCAGAGCTCCATATGTCAGTAGTGAAACTTATATCTGTCACATTTTTGCCCAAAAGCATGTGGATGTGAGCTGCCACTTCATTGTATAGAGCGGGGAGCGAAACGTCAGCGAAGTGCCGCCGGCTAGGGAGCGAGTAGCGCGGTTCAATAAATTCGATAAGCCGACGAAATCCAAAATCCTCAACAATGCTGAAAGGTTGGTCATCAATTGCAATCATTTCCATAACTTTGCATGTGATGGCTTTTGCTTTGGCACTGTCCTTGTCAAATTTCTTCATATTGTCAAGTGTTTGTTGTACTGGCTTATTGGTAGTGGGTAACGCCGTTTGTTTAGCAGTGACTTTCGTCTGATAATCTTTATAAATTTTGGGATGGCGAAACTTCATATGGCTTATTAGATTAGTAGTATTGAAGTTTTTTGTTCTACTGCCCCCTCGCATTACCTCGCATTTGCAGCTGTTGCAGATTGCAAGTCTGGTGTCCTCTTTTTTCACGACGAAAAACTCCCACACCGCTGACATCTTCTCTCTAGCAGCAGCTCTTGTAACGCGCGCGTCTGCTTTGTGCGACGTCACAGAAGCGACGATCAAAACCCTAGTGGCCAGCAGCAAGCACGAGAAGTGGTTCAACCAGCGGAAATACTACATAATTTATCGGCTTAAAGATATCGACCTAATTTTGTTATCGGACCGATAACGATAATATAAAAAATAGCATTTATTGGCCGATAACGATATGGCCGCCGATATATCGTGCATCCCTAGATCAAATGATTAACTGTTGAACCAGATCCACCAGGAAAGAAAAGTCCCGCACATGCATGACTGAATTGCTAAAAACAGAATACTGACAAATGTTATGGTGCACACACACACACACACACACACACACACACACACACACACACACACACTCACTCACTCACTCACACACACACACACACACACACACACACGCACGCCGTGATGACTCACTGTCAGGCAGCTATTGTGGAGCTATAATTGTCTTTACCTGTCCATTTTTAGCTTCTGCAGCAGATTATGTAACTGCCGAGAGAAGAGGAAAAAAGAGGAGGAGTACAGAGAGAGAAAGGAACGGAATGCTAATTGAAGAGTTGAATTCATTGCAGGGTTTTATTTTTATTTTATACAAATTGGAGTTTTTTATACAAACACTAAAGAATTGTTTTTCTTTTATTTTATTTTAACAAATGGTCAGTGAAAAGAAAATGCTTAACCTTCAGAAAACCTTAATTGTCAGTCTCAGGAGGTCAAACTAAATATTATATTAGCTGTTTTACTTTCTAATAATTTTATGAAGTTTGCCATGTAAGCAGTTTTAATGTAATATAATTAAATAAAAATTTAAATTAAATGAATATAGCCAGACATGTCACTTTGTATAGAAATATACAAAAAAATACATATTTATTTTTCATATAGAGACTAGCTAGCTAAATATTAAATTATTAAAGTAAGATTTTATTTTAATATCATTTATGAAAAGTTTATTATTTCACTTTTTTTCAATACATTTGGTTGCAGTTTTAAAGGATGAGCTGTTGACCGATTGTGATCAACATATTTTGTAAAAACTTAGAAAATGGAATGAAAATGTTTACTTGCCTTACCACCATTTTACTTTATTTATTTATTTATTTTACTGACATTTTATTTCTAGACACTTTTAAGAAATATAACTTTTTTGTTATTTGTTTGATTACGTCTTTAATTGATTTTTCCGTACATTTCTGCCATATGTACATTAACTGACAGTCACCACTGATAAGCTATCACTAAATATTGTAGAAACTTAATTTGCTGTAAAGTTGCTTTGCAACGATTTGTATCGTGAAAAGCGCTATACAAATAAACTTTAATTGAATTTTGTCATGAACCGATATCATATAACATTTAAAATGTGGAAAATGGCTAAATATGTATGCTTTTGGTATATAAATTAGTTAATTAAAAAACAAATTATAACAATAAATTGAATAGCAAGAGAGGATAGATAAAACTAGCTGTTTGTCATGTCCAACATATCTACTTGTTGTCAGAGAAAAGGGTTTGGGTGCTTGATGCTTGATGAAAAACAGTATTGGACACCATATGGGTGTACCATATTCATGGAAAGTGCCACATCCGTCCAGATAGCTGTTGCTTTGAAGCTGTTGGTAATCTTTCAAGCAAATTCTTCCACATTTTCTCCTTAGAAGTTTAGTCTAGTGAATGGCGCCAAATAAGTCTCCAAAACTCTCAAAAGACTTTTTCGATACCCTTATGTCTCATGTCTTCAGCTGTCGCAGTACGGGCATGTGCTGAAACTAGCCCCAGTGCTGGTATTAGTTTATTTGAATACTAAGATCCAAAGACACAGATCACTGCCTGCAGGAAGTGATGTCCCATACCTGTTCAGGGTCTCGGCTCGATAGTGACAAACACACACATACACAAAGGCGCACACAAACACCACAGACTAGACAGCAGCGGCTTTCCCATGCAGTGAACTCAGTCCTTATCACTACCTGCAGGTTTGGGGCTGAGAGATGGAGAGGAGGAGACAAAGACAGACACAGAGACAGGAAAGAGGTATGCATGACAGTCAGCAGAACAGGAATTGGAAAAACTAGGTTGACTTCAAGCAGAAGCCATGACAGCAGACTGAAAGCATTTCATCTCCTCAGAGAGAGAGAGAGAGAGAGAGCAGAACGGAAGAAGGTTAGAGACACGAGGAATGCAAATGTGTCATTAATGAGCTTCATTTTTGCTTAAGTTTTTTATTCACAGATGGTCAGCAGGAGATTTCACAATGAATTCTGCTGTTTTTATATTGGGTGTTCGGATGGATATATACACACATATATCCATATGTTTACTAAACTTGAACTTCTTGTAATCTTATTTTACTCTAATTACACTTTATAATAATGATTTTAGATTTTTATGTATTTTGGAATAATATTTGAATTTATTTTGCACTGTTCCTTATCTTCTGCTGTTCTTACTGTATTTATCCAAGATAAGCTGCATTGGCAACTGATTTGGCAGTTCAAACATACTGTTATTTGTTACACCGGTAAGGCTTGCTAAAACTGAGCAGCAGATTGTGAAAGAGAGGTTTACGTCCCGAGTTCAAGCACGGTTCAGTGTGTATTTATAACAGAACATATTTTAAATGCAGTGGGAAGTCACCTCCCACTCTAGGCATCTCTTCTGAATTGTGCCTTGCGCACTGACACACTGACTGCAGCATTTCTGCTGAACAGCTCTTCTCGTCCTTAAAGGGTTAGTTCACCCCAAAAATGAAAATTCTGTCATTAATTACTCACCCTCTTGTCATTCTAAACCCGTAAGACCAGATGATGCTGTTGAGTGTGCATATTTGATTTTTACCGTATCCTTGAAAAATGGGTAACAGAGCTAGTTGCATGTCTGTATGTCATTATGCCTTGTTATTTTTGTGTATGTGTGGTTTGAGTTGCATTATGCATTTTGTTATTTCCATTTCATGTGTTTAGTGTCAGGGTTGTGTATCATTAAGAATTTATTTGAGGAAACAGGATGAAGAATTGCGATTTGAATTTGAACGTAAAGACATAGAATTAAAATGAATTGACTTCAAAGAAACTCAAACCGAAGAAAAGCAAAAGTTTCTCAAGAATCACTTTGAATGTTGACTTGACAAAGACTTAAAAAAAAGTTTTAAAAGCCTTTAAGTTTGAAGGAATTTAGGCGATAGATAAATAAAAAAAGACTTTTGCATTGTCGCAAAAAAAATATTTGAAATAAATGCTGTTCTTTTTTTAACTTTATAAAAGAATTCTGAAAAAAAGGTCACAGAAATAAATTACATTTTAAAGTATTTTCAGATAGAAAATAGGTATCTTGAATTGTTATAATATTTCACAATATTACTATATTACTGTATTTTTGAAGTATCAGATAAATACAGCCTTAGTAAGCATAAGAGACCTCTTTCAAAAACATAAAAAGAATGGATGGATAGATAGAACGTGCTACACAGTTTTTACGCACATACGCACAGCTAGTGAATGAGACTCAGTCTGCGTTAATGTGTCGGTCTGGGAGGAAACAGCATGTACTGATTAGGTCCCCAGTAACACATCATTTTCCTCATGATCAGCATTGTGCAAAACCGCAGTTATAGTCAGCAGAGGAGAAAGCGCCGAACAGACTAGAGTCAGACTGTGCCTTGTATCGCCTTGTATCGAGTTCACGACCATCTCCGGTTGATTCATCTACCTGTAAAACACAACCTTCAGAAAAGTGCAAAACCGGCAGATGCTGCTTTTCCTTGAATTCACACCTGTTCGCGCCATGTTTTGAGTGATTTGCCACCGGGAAGCCGCCAGAAAGCTTATTAAATGAGATGGTTTGGAGGTGTACACGCTCTTGCGCTTCGATTTATGGAGACCTGCGATTTGAGGAGCGCTGAGGTAGCCATATGCTGAGACACTGATACTACCATATGTTGAAATGTCACTAAAACTACATCCCTGCCAATTATACAGCATTTCCCCGCTCCATCCGGCTGATACAAATTATGACCCACGCCGGCGCAGGTGAGACTCTAACACCCATAAATGTGGCACTCGTGATCAGAGCCATATTGAAAATGATTGTTCTCGCACTACAGGCCGTGACCGTATCGCCCTGTGCATTGGCCGCAACCAGACCCAAGCGGGCCATTATCTCTGTGGGTCATGGCTGGAACCATAAATTGGTTACTTAAACCTCTGGACTACAGAGGTGTATGTGATCCTGTAACACTGGCCACTGCTAGGTGCTGATCTTCAGGGTATAATAGCAGCCTGTGAGTTGGTGTCAGGCCTTAAGTGTGAAGTCCTGCCGTCAAACTCTCATTAGAAGTGCTGAGGTTTGCTGGTGTTTGTAAGAGCTCTTTTGTTAGTCCTGTTTATTGTACATGAGAGGTTGCTTGCTAATAACCAAGTGCACTTCGAATTAGCAGGCAGGCCAGCCTGATCAATTTTCATTTAACTCAAATTAGTCATTTCAACTTAATTGTTTATTGGTGTAGGAAATCAAAAGCGTTTGGCAGTGACGCAAAGAGCACAATTACCTGGAGAAATAAATGACTGCTATTAGACAACGCTACATTTTGATTGTGTTAGATTGATTCTTCACTTGACTGCCTCCTAAATTGCTCTGTTGGGTAACTGAATATTGAATGGTCAGATCTTTATTCCTTCTCTCAGAAGATTGTTCTGAAATCGTACTTGCACCACATTTACTTCATCTTGATATTAGCATTGAGTGATGTGGCATTTATGAGGGAAGCTAAAATAGACGTTGATTGATTCGGGCGAAAGGTTTTTGTTTACGTGTTCAGAGCCCTCGAGATGAGCCAAATTTCAGAAACTTTTGAGGTGCCTCAGACGTGTTTTCGAACTTTTATCGCTTTAAATTTTTTCCACAAAGGATTTTGCTGAGCGGATACAGTGTGTGTGGAGTGTGTGACTGTGAAACGTGTGTGTGCAGGTTTAGCCCTCTGCACAGCTGCTCTTTGAAGCTCTGCTGCTGTAAGGCTCCTCTCAAACGCCGTCATTAAGACCAGTCCTGTGACAGTGAAGGAGACCCTTTCTCTGACCCTACCCTCTCATTAATGTGTGTGTGTGTGTGTGTGTGTGTGTGTGTGTGTGTGTGTGTGAGAGAGAGAGAGAGCACACAGGTGGGTATGATGTTCTATTTTCTAGTGCAAGGACCATTACAAAGTCAATGCAATGCAATCATGGATGCACAGTATATTGCACCAGAATGGTTATATTGGCCAATATTACAGGATTTATTTATATACAAATAAGGATTAAATTTTAGTTATATTGTTGTTATTTATATTTAATTATAATGTTGCATCCCTATAAGATATACTTCAATTCATCCAAATGAATGTTCCCAACTACTCAGACTTAGTCTGCTCCCTCATCATAGATTTTGGAAAAGTGTTCCCAGATCCCCAGTCGTTGGCCCTGCACTTACTTTAGTGAGTTATTGTTAATAACTGTGTGTTATTAACTCTGGTGATATGTGTTTGTATCCCAGGAGAACTTGTGGCTGGACAGTGTATCTCTGCTTATCAAAGATTCGTTTGAAGGGGAGATGCTGATGATTGACAACCTCTCTGGCTCCGTCTTCCATCATTACTCCTCCCCACCCGTCTGCAAGGACTGCAGGACTCATCCGCAAGAGGTACACTGGAGCTGTGTCAGTGTTTGCTAATGCACTCGAGTTTAAGAAGTCTAATCTTAAAAACTAACCTACATCTAAATCATCACAAATAAATAGAGAATGACTTTAGATAGATAGATAGATAGATAGACTGATGTTATTGTACTATAGCACATTATTTAATGTACACACACAAAATCTCTCAATGCTTATGTCCCATCACAGTGACGGACAGGACAGGGGTAGTTCTAGCAAAGAATTAATTCAAGCCATAACCTCCTCACCTGTCATCCCGCCATTCTGCCAGGCTGCCAACAATGTCAGTCCATCAGTCTGTTTCCACTCCCCTGTCTCTGCTCTCCATACATCTCTGATTTGCAAGCTCTTCTCTCCCACTCACTCTATTTGACTCTAAACGTCTCTTACCCAAACGAATTACCCAGATTTCTTCTTTGGAAAGTCATCATCACGTTGTCAGACATAAACCATGCTGTCCACAACAATCCAAAGTCTCTGTTCACAGTTTTATCACTCAAACTCATTTCAGCACTCTGCAAACTCCACAAAGCTGTTAGACTGGCATATAGTAAAAGTCTGCAGAAATCCAAATAGTGGGGAAGGATTTTAATGATTAAAAACCCTCTCAATTCTCATTGCTATAAATTCTTGCCCACAGCAGATCCACATGGCTGAACTGGAGCAGGCGTCTCTGAGGTCGGAGCAGCTCTCAGATAAGTCATCCTCACCAGCGCTGCCTGATGACCTCAGCCTGGACGAGCAGAGCATGTACCAGATGGCTGTCAAAGAGGGCAAGGTGAACTTTCTCTCAGAAAAATGATTTTGTCATTTTGAATGCTTCACCCCTACAATTATCTTAGTATCTACACTTTGAAATGTTTGAAAATCTGTTTAAAGGTATATGCACTCTTCAGGATTCTTGCTAATATCTGTATTTATTATTGATGATTGTTGATAATTACTTTCATGCTATGGCCAATGACTAATAAATAGCTAATATTAAAATGCTGTACTGTTTTGTCTAAGTAAATTAGAAATAATCAACAACACTCTTTTTGAATTATACACACTACCATTTAAACATCTGGGGTCAGAAAGTTTTTTTAATGTTTTTGAAAGAAGTCGCTCACCAAAGCTACATTTATTTTATGTAACAGTAATATTGTGAAATAGTATTGCAGTTTAAAATAACTGTTTTCTATTTTAATATATTTTAAAATGTAATTTATTACTGTGATGGCAAAGCTTCAACAGCTGTTTAAAGGGTACCATCAAAATAATCAAACTGATATTACAATAAAAATTGTTCAAAGCAAATGTGTCATATTACACATTCATCTGATCTGATATCTGATTTGATGGCTGTTTGAGAGATATTTTTATTATTATTATTATTATTATTACTACTTCTAAGTGGTCTTTGACCGCTTTAAGTAAAGTAGCATAAGAAAAATGGCAAGATATGAAACTTATAATACATTATAACTATGAGAAATATAATCCATTGTAAAAGTGGATGCAACGTGTTCATTGTTATAAATCATCATTCTCTTAAAAGCTCTAACCACAAATAAGTAAATATTATAATATATTAAAACTGTTCTTATGAACATTCATGAGATGATAAAACATATTATAAGGTTTTTTATAATGCATTATGCATTCATTATAATGCCTTAAGAATACCTTTATAATGTATTATAAATACGGGCTTCATAGAAAGTGTTACCCTGAATTCTTATTATTATCAGAGTTTAAAACACTGCAGCTTAATGTTTTTGTGGAAACCATGATAGTTTTAGGATTCTTTGATATACAGAAAGTTCAAAGGACATAATTTATATGAAACAGAAATCTTTTGTAACATTATAAATGTTGAATTATTTGGGTGTTGTTAAGAGATAGCATTTGAAGTTGATATAGTTTTGATGTAATTTTTTCATGCCCTTAATAGTGGCTTATGTTCAGTAACAGATGAAAACTCTGCCCCCCTGGAAATGATTTACCTCTATCTGATGTATAAACTGCTGTAATCCCTTATATCCAAACAATGATCCTTTAATTATATATAATCAGTGAGAATGACCACAGACTCACACTAATTAGACTGAAGAAATCAAATAACTATAAGCTGTTAGTCTAAATCCTGCAGTCTCATGGGGCATGTAGCTCCGCTGCTCAACCAGTGTAATTCTTCAGCAGACATAAACATCTCTAGCTATTTGTTAGAGAAACCCCATAAAGGACAGTATGTGAGGCAGATGGCTCAGATTATCTAGCAGAGCTTAATCGTTCCTTAATCTCTTTTACTGTTATCGAGGGAAGCCCTGAATGCAGGGAGCCTAAAAGTGTTTAGTTTACCAAGAAAGTAAGATGTTAGCGTTTAAGAGACCTGAAAGTCTCCCCAGGATCCTGAAAGCTCTTGCTAATATTTCTGCTCAGGAAAGGGGTTGTGATGAGTGCCTAAACACTGAAGAACCTGGAGGGAGAGGTCACAGCAGGTTACGGCGAGCCTCTCGGGTTCACAGCTCTGGGACAGAGGATGGGGCAGCAGTGAATGGAGGCGGTTCTCAAAGTCCACATCACAACACACATGCTCATCACAGCATAGGTAATGCGGCACATCCTACAGGAATGATACTGGAGAACAAAGCCAGAAAGGCATTGTGCACATTAGTTGTGCAAAGTTCAGAATAGAAAAATTGTCTCACTTTCCAAATAAGATTTTGAATTTGAATTTAACACTAGAACTGTTGACCTAACTTCAAAAAGGCAACCTATTACATTAAATTCGAAAAATGAAAATTCTGTCATTAATTACTCACCCTCATGTCATTTCAAACCCTTCGTTCATCTTTGGAACACAAATTAATAAAAGCTTCATAAAATTACGGTTGAACCACTGATGTCACATGGACTGTTTTAACGATGTCCTTACTACCTCAGAAAGCTCTCGGATTTCATCAAAAATATCTTCATTTGTTTTCCGAAGATGAACAAAGGTCTCACGGGTTTGAATGACATGAGAGTGAGTAATTAATGACAGAATTTTCATTTTTGGGTGAACTATCCCTTTAATAATTTGAATTGAACACTACAAAAACAGTTGACCTAATTTAAAAAAGGCAATGTAACAGCTAACAACTGAAAACTTTGAAAAGACTGTTTAGCATTTATCAATGCAGTGAGCTACAAACCTTGTTGTTTCATCATTATATTGACATGACCAGGCATTATTTGCCTCTTAAAGCTAGAGGCAAACATATTACACACATCTCACAAACGTCAACAAATTAAATTAATTCAGTGAAAATATGAACTCTGAACCATGTGACAGCTAACTAACAGTGCCAATAGTGACATCAGCATAAATTAAGCCAGATTTTAAATTCTATTAAATTTGAAATATATATACTAAATATATATTTATATTAAGCCTGTAACGTGGCTGACGAGACGTGAGACGTGTGGATCCATCTGCATGAGCAGAGAGTTCGCAAACGGCCTCTATAGCTGGGACAGGATGAGCAGAGAGTTTGCAAACGGCCTCCATAGCCGTGATAGGACGGGACGAGGATTCACAGACGGCCTCCATAGCCGTGACAGGACAGGCAGAGAGTTCATAGGCAGCCTCCATGGCCGGAACAGGACAGGCAGAGAGTTCACAGACGGCCTTCATAGCAGTGACAGGACAGGTAGCGAGTTCGTAGATGGCCTCCTTGGCCGGATGGTAGTTTGAGTGTGTGTTATATAGTGAGTGAGTGATATGAAACAGCTGTGTGCAATCAGTGCTGTGTGCAATCAGTGCAATGAATGATGGGATATGTAGTCCGGGGTGACATGTAACAGTGTGTAGTGCGAGAGTCAATGAAAATGGAAAGGGTGACCTCTGATGGCTAGCAGACGGAAGTTCATGGACCGGATTCGTGACAAAGCCAGTGGCATTTTTTAATAATAGTTACCGCATAATTATTTCAAGCTGCAATGCATGCTGGGAACTTTCAAAACATTGTTCAGTGTGACTAATTTTTGAAAGTTTGGACAACATTTGGACAGGTTTTTAAACAAATACTTGATGATCTAAACATGTTGCCTACAGCTTTTGTTACCAACATTGTTAGAGTGTTATTCTACTTCCTTACGTTCAAACTCAAATATGCATCCTGTTTGCTACCTCAGTTTAAATTCAGTAACTGAATTTGTGTGCAGGTGGAGTTCCCTGTAGCAGCAGTAATCAGGAGCACCCAGGGGTTTCTGGAGCTTCGAGCCGCTCTACCACTCCCATCCATCTCCCTGCTGAATTCTTCCACCCAGCTGCAGCGGCCCTCCCCGCACCTCCGAGAGGCCGACCGGGACACAAACCAAGAGGGCTTCGGCTAACTTCCCCAGCCTCATGGGCGTCTCTACGCTCTCCTGGAGCAAACACCAGGCTGCTCACCACACAGGTTTGATCTTACACACATGTACAACTTATGCATGGCGGGTCACTCAATACTTTTACATGGACATCAGTAATCGAATTGTTTACCTTATTCTAAATAGTTTAACTTATTTACCTTATTCTAGAGTTGCTTTTAGAATATTCCTTTCATGTTCTCGTTTTACATGTTATAGTACATAGATCGATTAATGGCACACGTTTTACGCCCCCATGTGACGCCATCCGACGTAGTTCGTCTTCGTTATGGTACCATGTACAGTTTTGGGTGTTTCATTTTTAATTTTATGAAAGCTTCAAGTGCAGTTATTGTCATGCAATACATGCAAACAGACGACGGCGGATACAAATTCTCCAGAAACAGGCTACCCTTTCATTCGGCAACGTTTCATTCATGCCGCCACTACAAACTCGGAGGTACTGGATGAGAATACGAAGTAAGGACTGGTTGGAGAAAGCTGTTTTCATTTAATTTTTTGTTTGCCGTCAAACGGTTGACCACTGCCGTGTATCCTGTCACAAAATGCGGCAAAAAACTCCTACACG
>NW_015541005.1:189742-201208 GCF_001515605.1 Sinocyclocheilus anshuiensis | reverse complement strand
CGGCAAAAAACTCCTAAACGACGGTAATAGTGTTATTAAGTCAGTATACTTGTCTATACTGCACTTCGATAATGCGACTAAAATAGGAATACTCCACACGTCTTAATTCGATTTGTGTTTACTTCGAGTATGACTTTAGCCGGATTAAGGAAATCAAAAATCTCTTGTTTACATGGTAGAGTATTGTCTTAATCGTGTTAATATCGGAGTATTGTTGTCCATGTTAAACGTACTGATTATCAATTCATTGCTAAAAACTCGACCTCTCTGCCCCCAGTATCCATCTCACAGTGACTCCTCCCTGGCTACGGGGAGCTCAGAGAGCAGCCTACCGACCACCATGGAAGAAGGGCTCAGTTTCATCGTATCCACCACCCAGCCACTGCTGGACACACTCCTCAACGATCGCGCCAGCCTCTCCACAGAGACCCTGAGACCCAGTCCTCCAGCCGCCCAGAACCTCCAAACTACTAGGGGACACCAGCGCAGCAAGAGCAGCTGTGAAATGGACATCAGTGCAGGAAGAACTCGGCAAGGCTCCGATGAGGATGTAGGGATGGTACAGTGCGGCTCTAACCAGACGTGTGACAGCCAGCAGCTCTCAGAGACGCCGAGCAGCCTGTCGCTGACGTCGCTGCTTCTGCCGAGCTCTGTAGCGCCCCCGTCTGTGAAAAAGTGCAACAGCATGGGCAGCTTAGACCACGGGACTCTCACAACTCAAGAAAAAATGTTCATAAAAGAGCCACAGGGTAAAATCACCAGCCCCTGGAAAGAAAGTAGAGAAGCAAGAAGAGAGAGTCAATCGGAGGCAGCACAAGGAAAAGACGGGGAAAGTACAAGCCAAATAACAATTGTGGGCTCCAGGAGAAATAGATGAAACTTTACCTAGTGTTAGTTATTTCTAAGGTCCACTACTCGATCTCTGTTTTTTTCAGGGAGCAGTTTGACATGTGGCATTCCATCTCAAAGTCTTTCTCTCTCTATCTCCCTGTTTTCATTTGTGACCTGTTACCATTTTGTATTTGCTTGTGGTAAACGTCCAACAGGACTGTAGAGAAACTGGATAGAGAGACCTGAGAGCAGTTTGGCCCCTTGGAGCATGACTAGACCGAAGGGGACTGTTCAAACAGCTGCCTGAACAATCAGGTCAGGAGATGACATACAGTACAGGCAAAGCTCTCCGTATGCCGGAATGCTAGGAGTTTTCTTAAAAGTTAGTTAAAAAAAAAAAAAAAGATACACCTACAAGCATATATATAGAGGAACTGAAAAGATAAGGAGATACAGTTAAAAAAATACAGTAAAATAGATTGATTCTCTAAAAGAGGGCATGTTGTGTTCAATGATTTAATGCAGTTCCATTACAATTAAGATTTTAGGATTTTAACTCTTTCAGTATACACATAATTTTTACAGGTTTTTCGTTCGTTTGTTATTTTGTTTGTTTGTATTTGTGTTTTACATCATTGAGGAAAGAGAACAACGTTCCACATTCAATCTGAAGCAAAGCATTTGTTTTAGAGAGTGACCGAACTTAATGGGAGGAAGTCAGACATCTATCTCTATCTATCTATCTATCTATCTATCTATCATCTGTCTGTCTAGGGCCTTGGAAAATACCACTACTGAATGCTCTTGTTTCCTCAGGGAGACAGATGGCTGGAAAAAGGAGGACTGTATGTTAAATGTTAATGTTCATTTGATTTGACTTTGCATTTAATGCTCTAATAAGCTTGTGTCAGTGCATCGCCATTATAGCAGGATACGAGTGGAGGCCAGTTGTATTAATGTAACAGGTAAACTGAAAGCTAATTTATAGCCATTGTTGTATAGTTTGAAAGTGTATGTAGCTTAAAGAAAAATCTGACAATGCATTTAAGGACGGATGCATATATTACGTGTATGTATGTGTGGTGTTAAATGGTCTGGAGTGATGGGTGAGATTTTATACAAAACTCGATGTGTCTTGTCATTGGGTTGAACATATGTGCATATCCTTTTATATATCAAATTGCATGTGTGCTACGACCAATGACAAAGATACATGCATTTTAGAGTGTTTGAGGCTTAGGTTTTATTATTTTTTCCCTCACCCTGAGGTCTTCCTGAAACTCTATTAATGTAAACTTAATTTCCTTTTGGTTTATTGATGAGACTACATTTCCCATGAGACAGCTGTTATCATGTACTGTCCGCTAGCTTAGATGGACAGTTCTGGTTCTTGAATCTGATTGGCTGTGCAGCGCTCAATGAGTGCTGATATTATCGCCTTTAGTACTACATTTTCACTGTTGGAATGACTCAGAGTGTCCGTGTGTGTGTGTGTGTGTGTGTGTGTGTGTGTGTGTGTGTGTGTGTGAGCGGTATGGAGTGGAAGTGGGATTGTTTTGTTTTGTGTCTTGATTGCAGTGCTCTTTGCAGTCACTCCATTCTGCTCACATCCTCTCTTCTGTTGTATGTATGTTGGTTGGCAACACACAATGCTTGATGACTGGGCTTTTTTGGAAGTATTTTATACTGTAAAAAATGATTTAAAAAACCAAACCCTTGATTTTAAAGGGATAGTCCAGCCAAAAATGAAAATTCTGTCATAAATTACTCCTCATTTTACATCTGTATGACTTGCTTTCTTCTGTGAAATGAAAAAAAAGAAGATATTTTGAAAAATATTTCTTTCATTGTCCATACAGTGAAACTCAATGGGGTTTCATGTTGACTCCGGAAATAAAAATCCCATTGATTATCTCCATAGGGAAAGTTGATTTTTAATGATAAATTACAAGCCTACTGTGATCTGCGAGTTTGATCAACGGTTTTGTTGAAGTGGTATTTCGACTGATTTGTTTAATATTCCTGTTTAACAGCATAATTTGTGAGAAAAAATATTTAGACATTGAGTACTTTGAATGCTTAAATATTTGTATATACAGTACATGCATATTTTGCAGTAATCGTAAAATATGTTGTTTCTATATACAATCAACATTTAAGTCAACAGTTTTATATTTAGTTTTATAATTATTTTTAATTTAGTCATGTCATTCACAATGCTTTATGGGATTGTAGTTCTTTTCCTCTCTAAAGTCGTTACACCTTTGTCTTTTTGTCCGATTTTCTGATACATTTTTGCTTTAAAATAACGTTTGTCATGTTGTGATTTACCTCATAGCTGATTGGTTTACTTCTTGGCTTTTAACTCTTTACTGGAGATGTTTTAAAAATCCCTATGGAAAAATGAATGGGAAAGATACTTTCAGAACCAAGGCTGCTGAAAAAGTGGGCAAACACTTTTGCACTCTATTGGCTTTTAAATTATTTTGTGTTGTGAATGATGACAGACTTCAAATTTTTTGGTCAACTATACCTTTAATTTCTTGTACTGATATTCAGTGCAGCATGATTATGTGATATTGCTTAATTTGGATATTCATAAGTAAAATTAATTGGTTTGCCCCTCTAAAAGAAGCAATAAACTCCATGTAGCATGACCCTTGGGAAAATGAAGATGGATGGAAAAAGACAGGAGAGTATCTGACAGTAGACACGCTACTAGTGCTTTGGCATGCTTGTGTGGTCGCTCAAAAAGCTCTGAAGCAGAAACTCGTGGGAGAAGTGTTGTTTCTCCACACCTAAACCATCTCTCCCCTCCAGCTATCTGTCCTTTAAATGTCAGCTGCTCTGCTGTCCCATGTCCTGACCGCACGCTCGTAGGGCCATGGTGTCGCCCGCCTCGGGAGTCTTAGGATGCGGGCTGTCACACCACTGTACAAATCAAGTCAAAATATTTCATTTTATCATGTGAAATGAAGGGGTGATCTTTGGCTGAGCAGTAAATTGCCTTCTGAAAGGGTAGCGTTTCTGTAGCTGCAGTTTTTGTCTTTTACGTTGGTGCCTAGGAAGTTCTGGAGGTCGTATGCTTTATATTTGACTCATATGCGCTCTTATCTAATCATTACAGCTTCGGAGAGTGTCGGTTAGATGTATGGAGAACCTCTGACATCAGTGTTTTATCTAGAGGTTGAGTAATTACTCTCCCCGTCTGACTGGAATAAAGCAAGCGCTAATCACTACAGAAGTCATACGGGGAAAATAAAGGTGATCCTCCCACTTAATGACAAAAGATGATCTTCCGTAATGACCAGGGCACCTCTAAGAGGACAATGAGAGGGATACCCTTGTGGCGTATTGCATGGCCTTGAATGTGTCATTATCTGTACCTTTCCGTTTCTGAAATGAAAAGAAAGAAAAATTAAATGGTTAAAGTTACTTCTAGGTGTTGTAATTTTGGACTAAAAAAATGTGTAAATGAGTTAAATCTCAAGTGTAGCTCTGAGTAGATGTGTTTGACTCTCTCTCTCTCTCTTCCCTCTCACATTTGGTTTGTTTGGCAATCACTAAATCAAGGCACTAGCTCTCCATCATCACAGAGCACAGCACTTCACACCTGAATACACAAACAACAGTTTCATCAAGGTGACACAAAGCCTCTCAACTGGTGGCCTGCAGCATCTTGGTAGAAGGTAGTTGATAGTTCTATGCTAATTTAACATGACGTTAAATATGTGACCCTGGAGCACAAAACAAGTCGCTGGGGTATATTTGTAGCAATAGCCAACAATACATTGTATGGGTCAAAATTATTGATTTTTCTATGCCAAAAATCATTAGGATATTAAGTAAAGATCATGTTCCATGAAGATATTTAGTAAATTTCCTACTGTAAATATATTAAAACTTAATTTTTGATTAGTAATATGCATTGCTAAGAACTTCATTTGGACAACTTTAAAGGCTATTTTCTCAATATTTAGATTTTTTTGCACCCTCAGATTCCAGATTTTCAAATCGTTGTGTCTCTGCCAAGTATTTCCCTATCCTACCAAACCATACATCAATGGAAATCTTATTTATTCAGCTTCAGCTTAAAATGGACCCTTATGACTGGTTTTGTGGTCCAGGGTCACATATTGTGCATATTATTAAACTTATGCCAGTCATGGTAATAAATGTAATATTAATAAATTTCCGTATTTGATTTTAACAACATTTTTACTTTTGTACGATAAACAATATTTTAGTACTTTAGTGGTTTGCATTGCTGTAGTCTAATTGCATCTTCTAAACCCCATTTACTATCCATTTGATTGGCCAAAATGAGTGAGTGCAGGATGAGTCATCAATATTTCCAGAAGAGAAAGTCCAAAATTTAGGTGTGTATATCTGCAAAAAGTAAACTTTGTCAGTGTTTATGACCACACTGGCATACAGATGACCACAAAGCTAATAGAAAAGGACTAACAGCCACAAAATTACATTTTGATTTAATGGAATCTTTAATGTTAGACTGTTCTGTAGACAGCCATGTGTTAAGAAGTTAAGTGAGAGAAGACAGACTGCTGGTACTTTTTCTGTTGTGTGCAGACATGTTTTGGGTCAGTTTATATTAGTAATAGACGAATTTGGAGCTTTTTGTTTTGTTTTATTCCCATCAGGCACAGGAAATGTTCAAACTGATGCTGAAGCTGTTTCCCAGTAGAGGTTATATTACTATGCAGGATTTTGCATATAACGTTAATTTGCTTGCTTGCATGTCCTTTCCTAGTCTTGAATCATACATTTATGTTTAAAAAATTAGTGGTAATGTCCATTAATATTCATGTTTCTGAGAGCTTTACTAATGTGAGTTCGGCTTCAGTTCATTGAATTCACTGGTTGACTTTGCCTATTATGTGAAAGTTTATGTATGTTTAATAGAGAGCTGATGGCAATGATAATTCATTCGTTGTCTCAGCGATTATGAATCCCCTTTTGATCCTGATTTAAAAATACAAACTGTTAGAAAAAGAACAGTGGAAACTTTAGGAATTGTAAAATAAATTTCATATCCTGAATCGAGACCGCAGGTGTTTGGGTTGAAATCGTTGCCCCAGGACCCTACTTGGAAACGAGAGATCTTTTTGGGGGGCCTGAGACTGATGATGATTCTTATTTGCAACGACAGCATCATAATTTCTTGTTTGGGTGCGGCAGGCCTGCTACTGTCTGGGCTTGTCTGCGAACGCTACGACAGGCTTATGAAGTGTCAAATCTTTGTTATTAAGTTTGCCCAGGCTCACCTTGCCTGTAATTGAATTATGTCCCAATAGTAGGCATCTAAATTAGGGGACCACTAATATGTGCAGTTTATTGTTTCAGTGTTCATTTCAACAATTGAAATGAAAAATCCTTCAAAGAGTGCACTGAAGATTTCACTAGACTTTAGTTGCTGCTTATGTTAACTAGTATGTTGCTGTTTTGGTGCAGAAAAGGAGAAAACAGGATCTTTAATTCTGACCTGATTAAAAGTCAGTTTTTATTTTTCTTATGGCTGCCTTGTAAGTCTTTGTTAAAAATTATTTTGAATGGACTTCAAAACTGTTTCTTTCCATATAATGAATACTGTAAGATTAGAAAAAAGTTTTGAAAGAAATGCAGTAGTTGCTTGATGTTTTATGTAAACATATTTACAGAATTTTTTTTTTTTCCCCAGACTGAACGGAGCAATGTAAACAATATATTTCAGAGCATGAGTATTTATTTACAAGTTATAAGGTTTTCCTTAGTTCACAGATGTCTGCTGAGTGTATTGCACAAGCTCGATGAGTGAACTAACAATGTTTATTTCCAGCATGTTATGTCTGTTTATTTATTTATGCTGCATTGACATTAATTAAGCGAGTGTCTATATCCTCCAGGCACATTTGACTCGTTTTCATGTCTTTTCATGCACTTGATTATGTACAGGTACAATGTAATTCTTACATTTCAAAGTCGTCATTAGTCATGCATGTTGTTATTTATCTTAACAAACATGATCTTGTTTTTATCAAGCAAAACATGTTGAGTTTTGACTGTAAGCTCAAGGCTCCATTTCCAGAACTTCATTTCATTTTGCAGGAACGGATTGAGCATGTTGCTCTGCTTAAAAAAAAAAAATTAAAAACCTGCAGTCCAAAACATTCTTGTTAAATGACTGCACCAAGTGCTCTGTGGAAATCCAAATATGCTTTAGCATTATAGGGAACAATACATTATATATACAGGGCTCTCAGTGAATTTGCTGAGGCATGAATTCTTAACTTCTGCTATCTGCTTGGAACAAGGTAAAACATTTTCCACTTCAATGTTACAAGATCTTATTTTAAAGCCAAGGTCTTAGAAAGCACAGACTCTGTTTGGACATTGGTTATTATCAGTGTTAAGGACCATGAAAAATCATAGCTTGCCAAGCTGCAAGCGAATCATTGGAAGTAGTTGAACTAAAGTAGTCAAAAAAAAAAAGGTGGCTGCTGTCACACCCCATTGGACTTTTGTTGTGTTTTCATTCCTCATGTGTTCTGTGTGACCTAGTTTTCCCTCATGTCTGATTGTTGTCATTTGTTTCAGGTGTGTGTCATTAATTACCCTCATCAGCCCTCCTATTTAAGTTGTGTTCAGTTCACTGTTTGTCGTCCAGTCAACTACGTCCCTACGTGTGCTCCTGCCTGTTCTGTCCTGGATTTACCCTTGTGTGGATTTATTAAAGACTGTTTGCCCATCATCTTCCTCATGCATTTCATTCCACCGTAGCATAACAGAAGACCGGACCGAGAAGAGAAATAGTAAGCAGCACCTTTTCTTTTCGGTTTTTTGAAAGGGTTTTTTTTTTTTGGTCTTTTTTTTTGTTGGCGAAATGTCCTTGTCGTGGCTCGGGAGGACAGGATGTGAGTACATTTCTTTATTCCCCATTGCAGACATTAAAAACAATGAAGTAGCGTTTGATAGTTTTTAAGTAGGAAAGCAAACTAATTTGAAACAGCTGTTTTGTGCCACTACTAAAATTTATGTTATTAAATTAGTTGCGTCACTGCTTTTAGTGATGCTTCTCCTCAACCCTGGTGGTTATAGGCCTACAGTCCCAAAACGGAAGTGTTCACTGCTAATTGCATCTTAATGTCATGATGCAATCACATCAATATTGTCACGCGTGGCTACATTCATGATTAGATTTGATTTTCAGTTCAGCGCAATGGACTAAAAGGCCGTTCATTTGTCTAGTTGAATGTTATGTCATGGTTTAACATGAAGCATGGTCCTTGCGCAGCAGGTAAAGCTTCTACTGTCCCTCTTCGTCTTCGTTCTGCTTCATTTAAGTGGCCGTTTGTTTACGTTCACGCAGTATATTAACTCGATAAAAAACCTCATCCGTTTTTCTATTAGAATGTGAAGTGCTAATATTGGAAAGAGATTACTCAAAGACTGTTTTGCCCGGGTTGACATTAATACAGCGGCAGCAGTGTTGCAGATAGGCGCTAAGAGACAAAAAATCACTAGCAATTTATTCCTGATGTGTCATGTTCTCTATAGCAATTATGATGCTGGCCTATTGTGTGAAGAATAAAGGAGATGCAAAGATAGCATTTGCCATTTTTCATCAACCCCGTGCACAGCTCCTGATCTGTCACAACAAAATGCTCTCTCTCACCCATCGCTCTCCATATCTGTCTTTCTCTCTTTCTTCCATCCTTGTAAACGTTGAGCTGCACGTGCTTCGGCATGCCTCTAGAAGATTCGACTTGTGCATGGTGCGCGACTGCAAGTTCACACTAGGCAATGGCCCTTGGGACTGTATTACATATTTATCATGGCGATTAGGAGACTTGTGCGCTAAGGGCCATTAAAAAAACGAAAGTGCCCCTGCGCATTGATGCAGTCTGTGCTCGCCGCTCGTTCTCAAAGCCGATTATCAATGGCTGTGGCTTTTGTGTATACACGAGAGATGCTCAAACTCTCCATTAAAGCCACCATCTCGGCACTATACGTCCCCAACAAGGGCTCTGCCACTCCCTTTCACTGTACCACTCTGCTTCCATAGAAAATAGCAGCTCGCCGAGAGAGAAATAAGGAGGATGTGGTCTGAATAGCTGTGATAAGGGTTCAGCAGGCGCGTACACACCAGCCCACAGACATCTACAAACCAAGGTTGAAAATAGCCCTTGTTTGTCTGGGTGACATATGTTGTATAGCCCCGGGCTCCAGGAAACCGGTCCGAAGCCAGCACCTCCAGCACAGGATGTTACTATAGTGCACGTTACTATCATTCTCTTAGTCATTCATGAAGAGAGAAACCAAAGCGCCTGGCTGTGAAATCTCTATACAGCTACAAATTGCTGAATGCTATATAAGAGGAGATGTGGGACTTGTTTGGAGGCCCAGAAGGCTGGGTGGATGGGTAGACTCTGGGCCCCTACTCCGCATTCACAATCGCATGGTCCCAGCCGTGCATGAATGAATGGATAGATGCATTAGCATCTCTTCACATCAGTCCTCTGATGTCTCCCACACTTTGATGTTTGAAAAGATGGACGGAAAGAAGCGGGAAAGGAGAAAGAGATGGCAGAGGATGAGAGAGCGAGATGAAAGCCAATGCTGAAGGAAGAGAGAGGAAGATGGATCATTTGGGCTTTTCACATTTGTCTTTGCGTGGGTTTTATGTTGCATCGTCTATGAAATTAATCATGGAATGGAAAATGGAAGTGGGAAACGGCTCTTTTGGACATGTCTGTCACACGTTTTCTGTAATGATCCACCAAGATGATTGTGAAAAATCAGATTATTACTAAACATCTGGGATGTAAACATGACAAAGTATGTGACTCCCCACTTCTAAATAACAATGGATTTAAATACTTCAATCAGAAGTATGTGATTAAAGATTAGATTAAATCTAAATGATTTATTCACTCACTGATTCAGTGGCAATGGTTCCTGAGTTTGGCAACCTAAATTTCAGTCAGTTTCTCACCCAAATCAGTCATATTGCATTGCACATGAGCTATATGGACCACTTTGATGGAGCTTTTTATGGTACTTTTGCTTTGAAGCTTGAAAGCTCTAGTCACCATTTATTGTGATTGCATGGATTTTTTTTTCTTCTTTTTTGTGTGTTGACCAGAATAATGAAAAGGATACAGGTTTGGAACTGTGTGAATCTGAGAAAATTATTTCTTGATTTTGGAATTACAAGTACATATGGGTGTTGTGTTTGTTTTTTAACCATTTAGTTTATTCGAGCGGCAGCTGAGAGAGATGAATAGTCTCATTATCAGTTGTTTGAACTGTAAGAAGCACAGCCTTATGTCATGTTTCCACATTTGTTTACGTACAAAGCCCTTTATTTCAGCAGTCTGATGCGGCGATTGAGTCATTAGAGAGCCACTGGGGGATTTGAGAAAGAGGGGCCATCATACTCCATCTGGACTTGGTAGCACATATAGACCACTACCTTCTTCACAGTATGTTTACACAGCAGCCGATGGAGTGGCAAATCGAATGGATCTCAGATGGTGTGAGCTGGATGAGAGTGAGGAATAGGACTACAGTAGATGGGTTTGAGCATCACAGAAACAGATACCTCAGATGATGAGAGCTCTTCAGAGGAAAGGAGAGGTGGAATGGGGAAATTAAATATTTTAAGCTTATTATGGTTATGTGATGTGTCCCATGTCTTATGGGTCTGTGGAATAGAAAATCTAGAAGGTGTCTTGTATTTGTAAAGCGTATAGTGTTTAAAGATTGAGAGCACCGAATATAATGGAAGACATCAATTTGTGCAGGATCATTTGAGGACAAGGGTGTTACGCTATCTAAGGGTGCTTAAACTTCACAAATGATTAAGCTTTCACGAGTGGGAGGCACTTCCTATGAGCAAGCCCAATCAGCAGAGCTGTCACTCAAAATCACTGGGGGTGTGGCATTACTCACCGCTACTTCTCTGGCTTTCTGTTGCAATTTGACTGATTTTTTTTCATGTTGAGAGGCTGTTTATATGAAAGACTTTATGAATATATATATATATATATATATATGTATACATAACTTTATTTTTGCTTTCTTTGTACTATATTGTCAAAATGGATTGATTGCTTTATTTTGTTGATTCTGTTCATATAAAAACCAAACAAAAAGTTGTGCAATAATGAACAATGAAGAAAAAACGTACCTTGTAATTTAGTGTATATATTCAGCCTGGTGGCAATAAAGAGGTGTGACTTCCAAAAAGATTTGACTGAGAACGGAGACTGTGGTGTCCTCTCTCACCTTTGTACATTCACCACCGGTCCTGCTTAAGATTTCATTGTAAAATGTATTGTATGAAATAAAATTTAAGATATTGAGACTTTATGAAAAACATTGGGTCATGTATTATTATTTGAATGAATTTTGGTTGTGTGAATTTGATGTTTCTCAGTTCATGATGGTGTTTTAGGTCTCTCACTGACATGTAATAGTTAATTTCCTTTTTCTTATAGAATCTCAAGGCCTCATTAATGCACAATGACCCTGTTTTGCTTTGCCAGGCGAAATAGAGGCAACAGTTTGTGTGTTTGGTGATTTCTTCCTCCTTTTTTTTTTTTTTGGGGGGTTTTAAATCCATTTTTTGTCCAA
>NW_015541005.1:182961-189674 GCF_001515605.1 Sinocyclocheilus anshuiensis | reverse complement strand
ATTTTTTCCTCCTTTTTTTTTTTTTGGTGGGTTTTAAATCCATTTTCTGTCACAGATGTTCATTTGTGTGCATGCAAGATCTACTCCTACATTATTTGCTCAAAGCTAAATTGTTGAACACCCCTTTTACCCATCAACCTATTGAGTCTTAGTCTCAGGAGTAAAATAACATCTCAGACACGCTCGACTTCCCACTGTCTTTTAATAACACCGATTAAAGGACTGTTATTGACAGACTGATGTCAAATTTCAAGGGTCAAAGCAAAAGAGTCTTCTGCTTTCTAAATAACACTGAGTTGTTTTTAATTAAATGTTAACAAGGATGATATTGCTTTTTTTCTTGTGCTTGAAGCCTGATTTTGGTCTTAATGGCTTTGAAACACAAAATAATGGGATGTTAATCAGAAATATGAGCATGTTTATAAAAATTCCACCATGGATCAATGTGCTGGTTTTAGGCAAAAATATTTAATCAACCAACAACATTTTAAGGCTCCGTATTGGGAAACTGATTTACTTTTTTATGGTATATTTAATTTCTTGTACAAAACTGCATGTGTATGTGCATGAACTTTTGCATTTCACACAGATATACAGAGGCAAAAACACGCGTACACAGTCTTAACTCTCTAATGTACCACAGGACTTTCCCAGGCAAACAGTAAGTAAAAGTCAATCGCTTTGCACCTTTAAATGAGTCGGCATCAGTACACACACAATGAAATGTCACAGCAAAGACCAGTGGCACTAGTACCACCAAAGTCAACGTTCGACTCCCAGGGGACACAAATACTGCTAAAGTTTATACCCCAAATGCACTTCAAGTCACTGGATAAAAGCATCTGCTAAATGAATAAATGTAAATGAAATCTGCTTTATCCACAGGAGCTGAAATTATGTAAACAAGGCTTCAAATGCCATCTCTATCATGTAATCGTGTAATATACACATTTTAGCATCCATTTAGCAGAAGAGCAAATAAACCCAAACGATAACTTGCATACTCTACCCACGTCATGTTTCGAATCTCTGCCTCGTTTTAACAGCTAATGATTGTCCCCTGAGGGCGAATGCTTCAAAGGTTTCATGGAGCTTTGTGTAAATGTACACCATTCAACCACAAGGAAGAACGTCAAGATGACAAGGATATTTTACGTGCCACGTGAAGTTTCATAACTGAATATTTTTACATGAGTACATGTGGTGGTGGACAGCATGTCAAGACTATGCAAGAAAGGATTGTCAATAAACAGAGTATGGAGGTTCTGCGCATCCAAAAGAAGACAATTTTTGGATCATCTTGCTGATTTTGTAGTTGGAGATCTGTGAGTGTGCCATGGAGGTAATTAAGGAACTGATAACAGTATAGTTGCCTGAAGCAAGCCCTGCCTCATTTTCCGATAGAGTGCCTTTGTAATTGATACTGCCAATTACTTTCAGCTGCACTGGTGTGAAACGAGACTTTAAAAAGCCATTGGACATTTAGTTTGAGGAGAGGGCTGCAGGTTTGTGTAGCTGGCATTTTGATTGTGGCATTTTCCTGGTCCTTTAATTCCCTTTTCTTGCCATTGTAGTTGTTTTCCCTTTGATTTGTTCCCTGACACGCCTCTTACATGTAATATGTTTGTCGGAGCTGTAGCTCTCTTGCAGGTCTCTCACCGGGAAGAAATAAGTTATTTATAGTTTTTTCTCTTCAGTTTTGTTCCCTTTGTTGTGGCTGGCCAGAAAAAGCTTTCGTTCAGAGGTTCTCATCTGGCTCTACTTCGAGTGGCGACCAAATAGATTACTCAAAATGTCAACAATAATTCACTTAAAATCAAAAGTTGACTAAAGTTGAAAATATTAACTGATTGATTAGTTTAAATAATGATATTCAAAAATATGTGTTTATGTTATTATAAATACTAAACATTTTAATATTAATATTGCTATATAACTATATTGTGGTTTAAAATGTTCAAAACAGTAAATTATTTAATGTTAAATGGAATTTACTATATTTGCCCAGTATGTAAGCTTATTAGCATGACAGGTTTAATAGGAGAATTTACACTTATGTAAATGTATAAACAACCGCAGATGTATGATTAATCAACCTAACACTTTAAATAAGCACTAGTTCAAAGATTGTATTAGGATTAGCTGTATTTCCAAGTCACAAACAAATTTACGCCAGAATTGCATACATTTTTTGTTTGGATGCATAATCTAGTTAATCTTTAGTTTTCTGTCCTCATTATACATGGGTGCATGGTTAGTTGCATTTTATGAATTGCTTCGTAATACTGAGAACCACTGCTTTAGTTGATTCAAATATTGTTTGATTAAAGTGATGAGAAAGGTTAATTACTTGCAGTCTCATCCTGACTGAATGGGAATGAACATAATTACTTCTGGGCAAAATTACTTTCTTTTCTCTGGCAAACGTACACATTCAAGCACACTGTCAATGATATCAGTATTGTCTGGGCTGCAGGTGTGTGATTCCTGTGCAATGTCACAGTGTTAAATCCATAAGCCCTGATCAGTGTGAAGTCTTTTGATTCAGCGCAGCAGTGCTCCATTTTGCCCGAAACCAGAACATCTGATCCCTCTTTCTGCTGGAACGGCACATGGACCTGCAGCCAGATCATCTGTCTGTCAGTGTGCATCAGATCTTTTCCAGCTGGAACTTTATTCTTTTTTTTTTATTTAAATTTGAGATCTGCACTTGTATATGATTGACTGTGCACCATTAGTTTTCTGACTTGTGTTTTCTCCCCCAGCCCTTATCATCTGCTTGACTCTGGCTTTTCAGGATTCTCTGTCCCCTAAGGTAATGTGTGTTGATTGGAGGATCTCCAGTAAATTGAAATGTGATTGGAGTAGCATAGCGAGACGACACTCATCTGCCAAGTGCAGATGAGTGTCATTACAGCTTTATGCTTAGAGCCAAGCATACACACAAGTGCACACATTCTCTATCCTACATGTTTAGATGTCCAACTATGTTTCTTCCTTCTGTTTTACTCCACAGGACATAATCCGTGTGTATCGGTTTATCTCCCTCTAGCTTACTCCTCACCAGCACGACATTCAGCCAGATCTCGCCAAGAAACCAGGAAAGATGTGAAGTATCACAGACTGGATACTTGGAAAATGAGAGAAGAAGCCCTGTAAGTGCTCTGCTGCCTGGCGATAGGCCCTGGGAACCGGCCTGCATGTCAGGGATTAGGATTACACATTGCATATGCTGTCATAGAAATGCTTTATTATCTAAAATACAGAGTCTTGTGAAAATTAAATTCATAATTAAATATAGAGAATATTGTATTTGCAAGCATGTCTTTAAAGTATGTCAACAAAGGCAGCATTTCCTCCACTGCATACACTGCTCTTTTCATCTGTTTTGAAGGTACCTTCACTCCCGATCCTGAACAAAAATCCAGTCTAGCTTGATTAGGTAAGGTTGAGCCATTCTCATATTGTGCATGGAAATACTCCTTAGCGATTCATTTTTGTGCGTGTGTTGAAATGGTTCAAATGGTCAAGTTAATTTTGCATAGTTTGTATTTAACAGTAGTATTGTTTCTTGCTATGCCCAATGAAACCCAAATAATGTCTGTTTTTCCATTTGAAGAAACAACCATACTCTTCTGTGTCCGTTTTAGTGTGCCTTCTCTCCAGTGATTTATTAAAGCTCTTGCTCGATCTTGCTCAAAAGCTCATTAACTGACACAGTCATGCAAAACGGGATTTTAAAATGCATTTTATTTCATATTATTTTCTTAGCAATACATTTATAACGCCAGTAACTTGATGTACTTCACATCAGTAACTGTAATAAAATTATATTTAAATTGTAATGCAGTACATTACTGTGTTATTGCAAAAGTAATTAGAAAACAGGAACACGCATTCAGTTACCTTGTTACACAGTATACCCAACTCTGATAAAGACACACAATGTAAAATACTTACATATGATAAGAAACAGTGGGGTCCTAAAATCTCGCCCCATTTTAAATATGCTTCTGTTTTGCTTTTCTCTTTACTTTCTAATTTAATACAATCAAATATTGTTTAATTACAAACTTTATTGCCTGCATGCATTTGAGAAGAATGTTAAATATAATTAGTTGGTATGTCCCCCTTTTGCAATTTCAAAAGTGTGCTTAATTTTCTCAACAAAAACTGTGAACTTGTATTACTCAAGCAGTGCAAAATAAGTCAAATAAACGAAACAAATAATAGTACAAATAAAATGTGCACGATCTTATTTATTTCCAGGTTTAAACAGAAAAACATCCCAGGTTTTCAGTGTGGTCTCAGGCTTTTAAACCCTGCATCAGTGCATGGTGTATGTAGTAAGCAGAAGATTGCTGGTTGGACCCTCATAAGGAGGGAGACATGAGTCATCACCATCTTGCCCTTGAGCATGACACTTAACCCTAGACATTTTCCAAGGGACTGTCTCTGCAATCAATTCATGTGGTTCTGTAGTGATATTATGTGAAAGTCCAAGAGATTCTATTCCATATAGAGAATTGAGTGAGTTTTAACAGAGAATGGAGGAGAACCTGATGGAAGCAGCAGGGTCCATTAGTCTTCCTGGCATCTCAAAGGTCACAATGGTGACTCCTGCCCTCATGACAGTTAATGCGCTGACCCTAGGTCAGATCTCAGAGACTTGTGATGGACTGCACACCCACACCTCACTTGCGTTCATTCATTACCTTCCTTCCCCTTCTGTTTCTTTTTTTCCAAACCTTTTGTTTCCCTCTTATGACGGTTCATGTTAGTACTGAGTTTGATTGAGAGGCTGCTCATGTATTGATTTCAATGTGTATATTTTAGATTCAGAAACATCTTGCATACTTAAGACAATTTAACTTCATGTTCTGTTGAGATTGACTTTACTGTGTTTGGGTTCCCAGAGAAAATGACAACAATTTAGAATCATTTTGAAATTAACCTCTAATTTTTATTTAACAAAACACATTGTAAAACCCAGTCTGAGAGTATCAACATATGAAAATTCCTTGCATTTATTCATGTTTTATAGCTGTGTTCTCTGAAGACCCAAACACTCTAAGTCATGTATTTATCTGACACAACTTGAAGCAAGTTTAAATTTTTTTCTTAATCATTTTTCATGAGATTATGAAAAGAAAAGTCAACGTATAAACCCTTAAATACTTTTAATTTTCAACTATCTTTGTGTTGTTACAATGTAGTACATGTAAATGAACAATGCGTACTGTTTCACCACGTTACATCCAGATATCCCTATTTATCTAAAAGCATGCTTCCACATTTTTAAATCCCTGCTAACGGACAGTCAGATCGAGCATACTGCATTATGGGTGTTTAAGTTTCCCTAATTTTTAGCAAAAACTTTTCTCTGATTTATCATAGCATTGATTTAAAGAAGCCTTTCTACAGCATGGACACCCAAGTTTTATATTACATCTTGCTTTTAATAGCACATCTTCCTGATACCCCTTTAAGTATTGTTTTGAGGTCTTTTAAACATAAAAATCTACAAGTTACATGCTACATTGCTTATGCTTTACTTGCATTACTTATCGTTTTAAAAATGTACAGTTATTCCAGAAATAATACAAGAGATATTTTCTCTGTGCTTGCCTCCAAACAATGTAAGACAAATCTGCCATATCTATATTAAAATTTTCTCTTTGAACTAGTTTAAGGTTTACTATTAAGATTTTCATTTGAGGTGAGGAAACATCTTAGACCAGCTGTAGCAGTCAGTGTTTGGAGCAGGAATTGCCTATGAATATCTTTATTGTATGCTACATCTATGCTCTTTACGTTGCAGCACTGCCTCTATGACAGCAAGAGGTTAGAGTCTACCTTTGCAGGCTGACCTTTAACCCTCTTATGGGTGGTGTCACCAATCAGCATGAGTCCGTGAGGCAGTCATATACCAAGCAGTTAGAAGAACAGTTACACTTTGACATGGCAAACTACAATAACTGATCATATTTCCCAGAATATTTCCCCATTTGGTAACACCTCCTACAAAACTGTCAAATTCTGTTGCAGAGTAAATGTGCTTTGTCAACGGCTGAATGTGGCATTTTCAAAATAATCAGCCCTTATTTCTTTATTTTTTTGCTTTCCGTATCTCTCGCGCTCTCTCGGTCGCTGTGTCTGTCAGTATTAGGATTAATGGCTGAGTTTAAGATGTTGATTCAGTCTCTGAATATTAGACTCTCACCGCTCTCACCTCCTCCCTGTCCGCGTCTGCGCCTAATCCACTGCTCTGATGAGCATCGTACTTACATTATTACAGCTGCACAAGCTTAATTTCTTTCTCACAAGTACACTGTTAGCGATTTCTGTAAATTACACAGTATTTAACTGTAATATGAACTGTACTTTACTGTAAAACAGTTACACAGTATGTTACTGTATTTTAAAATTGCATTATGGGAAATATCCTCTTGGCGCCATTAAAATACAGTATTTTTCATTTACTGTAAATCCAAATACAGTAAAAAAAATGAGTGGGAAACCTGACCAATGACAGAAAGGCTTTTTTTCTGCTTGGAGAAAGAAGAAGAAGAAGAAGAAAAGGAAGACGCACACTCCTCCCAGCTGCAAATGTATGTACAATATTTCTGCTTTTTCATTACATATTTTATGTCAGTGTAATTTTAGGGGTTATTTGTTGGTTTAATTAAAAGCAAAATAATAATAATAAAAAA
>NW_015541005.1:164052-178413 GCF_001515605.1 Sinocyclocheilus anshuiensis | reverse complement strand
CCTTCAGCTTCATTGGTGTGAAACAAGACTTTAAAAAGCCATTGGGCATTATAGTTTGAGGAGCGGGGCTGCAGGCGTGTGTAGCTGGCATTTTGATTGTGACATTTTCCTGGTCCTTTAATTCCCTTTTCGTACCATTGTTGTTTTCCCTTTGATTTGTTCCCTGACACGCCTCTTACATGTAATATGTTTGTCGGAGCTGTAGCTCTCTTGCAGGTCTCTCACCGGGAAGAAATAAGTTATTTATAGTTTTTTCTCTTCAGTTTTGTTCCCTTTGTTGTGGCTGGCCAGAAAAAGCTTTCGTTCAGAGGTTCTCATCTGGCTCTACTTTGAGTGGCGACCAAATAGATTACTCAAAATGTCAACAATAATTCACTTAAAATCAAAAGTTGACTAAAGTTGAAAATATTAACTGATTGATTAGTTTAAATAATGATATTCAAAAATATGTGTTTATGTTATTATAAATACTAAACATTTTAATATTAATATTGCTATATAACTATATTGTGGTTTAAAATGTTCAAAACAGTAAATTATTTAATGTTAAATGGAATTTACTATATTTGCCCAGTATGTAAGCTTATTAGCATGACAGGTTTAATAGGAGAATTTACACTTATGTAAATGTATAAACAACCGCAGATGTATGATTAATCAACCTAACACTTTAAATAAGCACTAGTTCAAAGATTGTATTAGGATTAGCTGTATTTCCAAGTCACAAATTAATTTGCACAAATTGCATAGATTTTTTGTTTGGATGCACAATATAGTTAATCTTATTTAATTTTCTGTCCTCATTATACATGGGTGCATGGTTAGTTGCATTTTATGAATTGCTTCGTAATACTGAGAACCACTGCTTTAGTTGATTCAAATATTGTTTGATTAAAGTGATGAGAAAGGTTAATTACTTGCAGTCTCATCCTGACTGAATGGGAATGAACATAATTACTTCTGGGCAAAATTACTTTCTTTTCTCTGGCAAACGTACACATTCAAGCACACTGTCAATGATATCAGTATTGTCTGGGCTGCAGGTGTGTGATTCCTGTGCAATGTCACAGTGTTAAATCCATAAGCCCTGATCAGTGTGAAGTCTTTTGATTCAGCGCAGCAGTGCTCCATTTTGCCCGAAACCAGAACATCTGATCCCTCTTTCTGCTGGAACGGCACATGGACCTGCAGCCAGATCATCTGTCTGTCAGTGTGCATCAGATCTTTTCCAGCTGGAACTTTATTCTTTTTTTTTTATTTAAATTTGAGATCTGCACTTGTATATGATTGACTGTGCACCATTAGTTTTCTGACTTGTGTTTTCTCCCCCAGCCCTTATCATCTGCTTGACTCTGGCTTTTCAGGATTCTCTGTCCCCTAAGGTAATGTGTGTTGATTGGAGGATCTCCAGTAAATTGAAATGTGATTGGAGTAGCATAGCGAGACGACACTCATCTGCCAAGTGCAGATGAGTGTCATTACAGCTTTATGCTTAGAGCCAAGCATACACACAAGTGCACACATTCTCTATCCTACATGTTTAGATGTCCAACTATGTTTCTTCCTTCTGTTTTACTCCACAGGACATAATCCGTGTGTATCGGTTTATCTCCCTCTAGCTTACTCCTCACCAGCACGACATTCAGCCAGATCTCGCCAAGAAACCAGGAAAGATGTGAAGTATCACAGACTGGATACTTGGAAAATGAGAGAAGAAGCCCTGTAAGTGCTCTGCTGCCTGGCGATAGGCCCTGGGAACCGGCCTGCATGTCAGGGATTAGGATTACACATTGCATATGCTGTCATAGAAATGCTTTATTATCTAAAATACAGAGTCTTGTGAAAATTAAATTCATAATTAAATATAGAGAATATTGTATTTGCAAGCATGTCTTTAAAGTATGTCAACAAAGGCAGCATTTCCTCCACTGCATACACTGCTCTTTTCATCTGTTTTGAAGGTACCTTCACTCCCGATCCTGAACAAAAATCCAGTCTAGCTTGATTAGGTAAGGTTGAGCCATTCTCATATTGTGCATGGAAATACTCCTTAGCGATTCATTTTTGTGCGTGTGTTGAAATGGTTCAAATGGTCAAGTTAATTTTGCATAGTTTGTATTTAACAGTAGTATTGTTTCTTGCTATGCCCAATGAAACCCAAATAATGTCTGTTTTTCCATTTGAAGAAACAACCATACTCTTCTGTGTCCGTTTTAGTGTGCCTTCTCTCCAGTGATTTATTAAAGCTCTTGCTCGATCTTGCTCAAAAGCTCATTAACTGACACAGTCATGCAAAACGGGATTTTAAAATGCATTTTATTTCATATTATTTTCTTAGCAATACATTTATAACGCCAGTAACTTGATGTACTTCACATCAGTAACTGTAATAAAATTATATTTAAATTGTAATGCAGTACATTACTGTGTTATTGCAAAAGTAATTAGAAAACAGGAACACGCATTCAGTTACCTTGTTACACAGTATACCCAACTCTGATAAAGACACACAATGTAAAATACTTACATATGATAAGAAACAGTGGGGTCCTAAAATCTCGCCCCATTTTAAATATGCTTCTGTTTTGCTTTTCTCTTTACTTTCTAATTTAATACAATCAAATATTGTTTAATTACAAACTTTATTGCCTGCATGCATTTGAGAAGAATGTTAAATATAATTAGTTGGTATGTCCCCCTTTTGCAATTTCAAAAGTGTGCTTAATTTTCTCAACAAAAACTGTGAACTTGTATTACTCAAGCAGTGCAAAATAAGTCAAATAAACGAAACAAATAATAGTACAAATAAAATGTGCACGATCTTATTTATTTCCAGGTTTAAACAGAAAAACATCCCAGGTTTTCAGTGTGGTCTCAGGCTTTTAAACCCTGCATCAGTGCATGGTGTATGTAGTAAGCAGAAGATTGCTGGTTGGACCCTCATAAGGAGGGAGACATGAGTCATCACCATCTTGCCCTTGAGCATGACACTTAACCCTAGACATTTTCCAAGGGACTGTCTCTGCAATCAATTCATGTGGTTCTGTAGTGATATTATGTGAAAGTCCAAGAGATTCTATTCCATATAGAGAATTGAGTGAGTTTTAACAGAGAATGGAGGAGAACCTGATGGAAGCAGCAGGGTCCATTAGTCTTCCTGGCATCTCAAAGGTCACAATGGTGACTCCTGCCCTCATGACAGTTAATGCGCTGACCCTAGGTCAGATCTCAGAGACTTGTGATGGACTGCACACCCACACCTCACTTGCGTTCATTCATTACCTTCCTTCCCCTTCTGTTTCTTTTTTTCCAAACCTTTTGTTTCCCTCTTATGACGGTTCATGTTAGTACTGAGTTTGATTGAGAGGCTGCTCATGTATTGATTTCAATGTGTATATTTTAGATTCAGAAACATCTTGCATACTTAAGACAATTTAACTTCATGTTCTGTTGAGATTGACTTTACTGTGTTTGGGTTCCCAGAGAAAATGACAACAATTTAGAATCATTTTGAAATTAACCTCTAATTTTTATTTAACAAAACACATTGTAAAACCCAGTCTGAGAGTATCAACATATGAAAATTCCTTGCATTTATTCATGTTTTATAGCTGTGTTCTCTGAAGACCCAAACACTCTAAGTCATGTATTTATCTGACACAACTTGAAGCAAGTTTAAATTTTTTTCTTAATCATTTTTCATGAGATTATGAAAAGAAAAGTCAACGTATAAACCCTTAAATACTTTTAATTTTCAACTATCTTTGTGTTGTTACAATGTAGTACATGTAAATGAACAATGCGTACTGTTTCACCACGTTACATCCAGATATCCCTATTTATCTAAAAGCATGCTTCCACATTTTTAAATCCCTGCTAACGGACAGTCAGATCGAGCATACTGCATTATGGGTGTTTAAGTTTCCCTAATTTTTAGCAAAAACTTTTCTCTGATTTATCATAGCATTGATTTAAAGAAGCCTTTCTACAGCATGGACACCCAAGTTTTATATTACATCTTGCTTTTAATAGCACATCTTCCTGATACCCCTTTAAGTATTGTTTTGAGGTCTTTTAAACATAAAAATCTACAAGTTACATGCTACATTGCTTATGCTTTACTTGCATTACTTATCGTTTTAAAAATGTACAGTTATTCCAGAAATAATACAAGAGATATTTTCTCTGTGCTTGCCTCCAAACAATGTAAGACAAATCTGCCATATCTATATTAAAATTTTCTCTTTGAACTAGTTTAAGGTTTACTATTAAGATTTTCATTTGAGGTGAGGAAACATCTTAGACCAGCTGTAGCAGTCAGTGTTTGGAGCAGGAATTGCCTATGAATATCTTTATTGTATGCTACATCTATGCTCTTTACGTTGCAGCACTGCCTCTATGACAGCAAGAGGTTAGAGTCTACCTTTGCAGGCTGACCTTTAACCCTCTTATGGGTGGTGTCACCAATCAGCATGAGTCCGTGAGGCAGTCATATACCAAGCAGTTAGAAGAACAGTTACACTTTGACATGGCAAACTACAATAACTGATCATATTTCCCAGAATATTTCCCCATTTGGTAACACCTCCTACAAAACTGTCAAATTCTGTTGCAGAGTAAATGTGCTTTGTCAACGGCTGAATGTGGCATTTTCAAAATAATCAGCCCTTATTTCTTTATTTTTTTGCTTTCCGTATCTCTCGCGCTCTCTCGGTCGCTGTGTCTGTCAGTATTAGGATTAATGGCTGAGTTTAAGATGTTGATTCAGTCTCTGAATATTAGACTCTCACCGCTCTCACCTCCTCCCTGTCCGCGTCTGCGCCTAATCCACTGCTCTGATGAGCATCGTACTTACATTATTACAGCTGCACAAGCTTAATTTCTTTCTCACACCAAAATATTCCAGTTCAAAAAGTGCATAAAGACAGAAAATTTATCCTAAAGCTTTTATTCACATACAAACATTAATCATCCAAATACATAGAGTACATCAAATGTAGTAAACAGAATCTCAAACATGCTTGAGAACCAATTAGGTGTCTTAAACCACTCGAATCATATGGATTATTTTAACAATGTCTTTATGCACCTTTTGAAGCTAAATTAATTTGGTTGCCTGGATAGACAAAAATTAAGAGAGAATATTAATTTTCATTTGTGTTCTGAAAATGAATCAGAGTTTTATGGGTTTTTAACAACATAAGATTTTCATTTTGGCTGAACTAATGCTTTAAAAAGTCTTTACAAAAGAAAATGAAATGGTCTAATGATTATTTCTTTTATGTTAAGGTTCATTGCGAGGATCAGTCCTGTCAACAGCACTTGCTCTGCAAAATTCCAGATCAGCAAAGGAAGTGGGAAGATGGTGCAAAGGAGAAACTCTGGCCTGAACCCTCATGTGTCCTCCTTCATTAAAGAGTTTGTGGATTTCAGCTGGCAGCTTTGAAAAAAATAGTCCATGCTTCTTATGTGTAACAAAAGATTGAGTTCTTTTTGAAGATTCACTATCGTCACTATTATAATAGTATGTTGTGCTTAGGATACATTTTAAGAATTTTACCTATAATAGTTAGAATAGTATGTAATATATATAATAGTTTGTAACAATGTTTTGTTTGAGTCTTAACTGAATCTGTGAAAATATTAAAATGTTATTGCAAGGATTACAATTGAACAATTAAAAAAATTAAAAGTTAGACAGTTGTCATTGCTTATTTTAATAAAATAATTAAAAAAATGTTTTTTCTTGTATTTCAATACGTTACTGAAGAAAAGACCATAAAATTACTTTATATTTTACAGTAAAAACTAAAAGTACAGTATACATACTGTAAATACATTTACAGCAAGTTAAATGGTACCGTAATTATTAATACAGTACTTTTACTGTAAGTTTAATTTACAGTAAGTTACTGGCGAACTGCTGCCAGTAAGTTACTGTAATTTCTACAGGAAATGTTTAACAGTGTACGCGTACACATCCACGCGCATTACTTCCATGAGTCTGACAGTAACCTATTGTGTGTGTGACCTTGCAGGCCTGAGACAGCGGCCTGAAGCGCAATCAGCGCACACACACACCACCACACAACAGAGGGCTGCCACCTCACCTCACACCCCACCATCTTTCTGTTACACCTCTCTCGCTGTTATTTCATCCCTCCCCTCCTCCACTGCTCCTTTTGTCCAAAACAATCTGTCCAAACAGTCCAAAGAATGTAAAAGAATAGCAGTCCACACCAAAACTGTAATGATCATGACAGAAGAACAATATATCTGGAATCACTTTCAAATGAATAATAAAACATTAACAGCTAATCAGTATCCATCCTGCTTTAAAGGAGCTTGAGCATTTAAAGCGGCAGATGACAAAACTGCAGCGTGTGCTATCGTTATCGTGTGTTGGTATGAATGTAAATACAGTTCTATCATGGCAACTCTCCGAAGATTTTAGTATGGTAATGGATATGACAATGTTAAAGTATTTGATCAAGTACAGGAACTTGCTACTGCCAGTACATACAGCGATATGGTGCTGTGAGTATTTAAGACATACTGCTGCTGCACAAGCAGCATATAATAACCCGTAGCAGATCTATACAGGTGGAGCTGGGGAGGTGGAGGGTTTCCGAGGAACTCTGAAAGCACGCTGCGAACTGCTCTAGTGAATGCTAACCAGCCATTTAAATATAAAGCAGCAAGCTCATTGGCTGCATTTGCAACATGAACCAATCAACATGTGCCAAGTAGTTTACCCTTGTGATTATCATCCGTTTGCGTTAAGGACTCTGCAATCTAGAGTTTCATGACAAAACTTGCCATTTATCTTTATAGTTTTCTTTTTTTGTTGTTGTTGTTGAACAGAGCTTCAGAGCAGTGGAGAAGATGCACTTGTTGCTTTTATATACTCTTTCATTCCATTCACTAATGGGAAAACTAAAGATGAAAAATAAACCTAGATGTGTCAGTAATAAACATAAACCTCTCTCTAGTGTGGATGGAGACTGTGCTGTTCTCAGCTTGTCGCCTGCAGGCGTGTCGCACTCTGGTAACTGTAGAAAGGGCTTCAGCAGGTGTGTGGACACAAAAAGACAAAATATTGCCTTTAATATGTTTCAGCTCTGGAAACAATACTGCATTACCATAAGCATTAGGTCTATCTAAGCTTCTGTGCTCCAGAGTGCCACACTGTTGTTCGGCATGCAGTCATTTCCAGCCCCTCTGCGGATATTGTTAGATGAAACCATAACATGCCAGAATGTGTTGTACATCACATGCTGGTCTTTGGGCTTTATTGTACAACTGGAGCCTGTGGCGTATTTCTCCTCTAAAGAAGCCTCATGAAAATGAAATGCCATAAAGAGACACGCAGAGAAGCTTTAAAAATGAGCCTTTTAGCCCTGGTAGGATATTGCCATCTATCTATCTATTGTCATGTAGGATGGTTTATTGAGGCTTTTTCCTCTGGTTTCCACAGAGATCCAGATACCAAAGTTAATGCTGGTAAAGCAGGTGTGTGTGTGTGTGTGTGTGTGTGTGTGTTCGCGGACACACAAATGCAGACACATCGACACATAGTGAAAGATCTTATCCTCTCCACCCAGGGGGTCTTGTTAGAGGCTAGCCGTGGTGACACAGCAGACTGTGTTACTGTAAAAGTCATCAGTCATAGCTGTGTGGGTGCAGGAAAAATCTGTCGCTCCATGCAGAAGCCTGTGCAAAAATCCCATGAATCTCCTCCAGTCATATTCTACATTATCATTTACGCCTCTCCTCCTATTTCCTGTTGCTATTCTTTCCCCTCGCCATTCTTTGCCAGTGCTTCTCTGCTTTGTCTCCTCGCCTACATCTGACTTGGATTTGTGTGTAAGCATGTGTTTCAAGTGATGAGCGGCCCGCAATCATCATTATGATGATCAAAATAATTAGCATGTTCAGTAGCCTAATGCATGTGTTGAACGTGTGCAGTGAGTCAGATGATAAACCGTCTGTTTTCTCCTGGCTGGAGGCAATTTAAGCACATATTCCTGAGTAGCTCTGGTCGGATGAAACTGCACAGCATTGCACTTTTGACCAGCCATCGGATTTTCATTACCCGTAAGTGAAAACAAATAAATATAGTTTAAACACATACACAGCATAATTTACATGACATATGACTCGGTTAACCGCTGGTCAGTCCTCAAATCTAACAAACCCTTTTCCACTGTGAAGAACTTTTTGCGAAATTTAAATGTTAAATGTTCTTAAAGAAAACTCTAATGTCAATAAACAACCTTTATTTTAAAGTGTACTGATTGTTTGATACCACTTTTGTTTTGCAGTGTGCAAATGAAACTGCTTGTTTCGGGCAAAATGGTAAATTTCACATCATTATTTGTCAGTCACAATAAGGTAAAGAGAAACAACAGCCCCACTAACAAAAAAAGAAAATGAGATTTGGGCTCGATTTCTCAATTTTTCTTTACTGTGGACAAATTGGTTTATGGCTTAAAAATGTTCACTTTTATCTGATTGGTCAGATGACGGCCTTAACTCATAGAGCACTGCCAATCTGTTCACACTTTAATTAATAAAATATTGTTGCAAACCACCACTTACTGTTAACTGCACGTGTAACATGACGCAAAAATACATTGCTGGGCACTTGACTTGGACTTCATAGTTAGCAAAAACTGCAATAGTACTTTTTTTTTTTATCACATTATAATTTTGATTACATATTTAGGTATTGATCACAGAATAGATTTGGAGGTTTGAATAGCTTTGGCAACTTTGGGATCTTAGCCGGTATCAGTTTGACAATTATTAGAAGCTCCTTTTATGAGAAACATAGGGGGAAAGTATCAGATAGTGAACAATCCAGCTGTCAGACATTTTAACTTTGTTAAACTAAGCAAAAAAAAGGCCTTCTTTTCCTTTCTCGCTCTTCCTTTCCAAATAGGAAATTAAATGGTTAAAACATACAGTACATGGACCCCAGAAGCTCTGTGAATCCATTAGGATCAATATTATGTGCAGAGGAAGTAACTATCTGTCTCGCCTGACCTGGCAACAATATGTTTGTTTATTGCTTGAGCTGTCAACATAAATAGTTTAAAGGGGTCCTATTATGCTCTTTTACAAAGTCTTGATTTTGTTTTTGGGGTGTACTAGAACATGCTCTCATGGCTTTGATGAAGGTCCGCCTTCCAAAAAACAAAATGTGTTGTGATTGGTTAGCTGTCCCAGTGCATTGTGATTGGCGAACAGCTCAGACGGTGTTTCAGTACTGCCACGCCCTTTGCTCTGTCTTTCAACAAAAGCTTTTTGGCGAATCCAGCAGGCACTGTACTCCCTCGTGTTGTGGAAGCTGGAAGAAGCACACTGTAGTCTGAATGAGCCGTTTGTTGTAGTTCTTGAAAAGGGATTTTTTAAAAACGAAATATCTCCCTTTGGAGTGGACTTTGAGATTTGTAACTTTCTAGATCTTTTTTATGCCCAAACATACACACTACACACTGACTAATATTAAAAAAGTGAAAAAGCATAATAGGACCCCTTTAAATGAGACGTGCAAACACTAAGTGATATATATATATTAACATTCAACAAGTAAACATACAATTGTTTATATTTTATATGTAAATTTAATTGTGATGCACATTCAGCTATATGTTCTACAGTATATTGTCAATGCTACAGTAAAATTAGACTTCTACCGGACAGGAATATATATTTTGGTATAAGTATCAGCTTAGGGCCCTTGAGCCAGCAGGGGGCCCCACCACAATGTTTTTAGCAATAAGTGTGAATCACATTATTTGTAGGAAAAAAAGTTACTTTATGACTATCTATCTATCTATGAAGTTAATAAATAAATAGTAAATAATACAAATTTGTTGTCGTTGAAGGACGGATATTTTTCCAAAGCTTAAAAATAAAAGTTTTGTATTGGCATCGATGGGTCCATGAACCTTTTCATTCCACCAAAGGTTTTTATAGTGGAACACGATTCTTTAGATTATTAAAATGTTCTTCACACTAATAAAAAAAGTTTCTTTTAAGAACTGTCCACTAAAAGGTTCTTGGGGGGCCAAAAATGGATTACTACAAAATGCCTTTTTTTAAACTTTTATTTTTAAGAGTGTATTTATGTATTAGAGTGTTGTTATTTATTATGTTATTTATTGTGCTTTTGCTATGGCTACTATACATTTTCTAGATGTGAATACATGCTGATTTTGTTCAGTGCTGGTTTCAGACAAAGAATAGGTATGGAACAGTCTTTTGAAACAGATGTGGCATATGAAATGCTAGCATTGCATAGAAAAGTCATTCTACACCATGATCAAACATGGTGTCTCGTCACAGTACATCATGGCCTGTCTTCTAAAGGTCACTAACAGATAAAGAGACTGAAATGAGGAGTATTTCAGGGGATTTCAAGCCACTTATTTTGTCTGTGAGCGAGTGCAATGGTGCTTTGACTGTTTTTATTATTTTTTTTATCCAGTGGTTATTACAATGCAGATTATAGGAGGTCAGGTTTGAAGCGTTGCCATGGAGAGGGAGTGAGTAATTTCACGTCTCCTCTGGTTTAGCTCACCTGCTTGCCTCCGCTCTGCTGAAGTCAAATAGATTGTGAATCACATTACCAGTGATTTAACCAGAAATGCAGAGCGGTGAGCACTCACTGCCTGGACTGCATCCATATCTCCATCCATTTCCAGAGAGAGAGAGAGGCAAGAACCAAGAATGCAAGCACAGCACAAAGCAGTGTAATGCTTAAAGGAATTAAAATGGAAGCAGATACTGGAGCGAGTAACAACAAATGTGAATAAACTGAGACCAAGATGAGAAGAGTGTCTATGGTTGGAGTCAGAGAGGGGACACAGAGATGTCAGCATGAGGGCCACACCCCTACGGATGGGCCATCTGCTCAACGAGAGAGAGAAATAGAGATGGATTGAGCTTTGGTTGCAGTTAAATGTGGTCATTTTAAAATTAAAATTAAATAATATCTTGGAACATTTAACAGGGTCACTTCCCTCAAATCTCAAGTTGCATCTCTCAGTATCCTTGTGAGTTTATCTGTATTAAAAATAATAGTAATAATAATTGTAATGGTCATTTGCGGTTATATTCTTTCGTTTGATCACACGTGCACACATAGAAACAAAGAATGAAAGAAGCCTTTTTGGACTTTAGGTTTTGTAATTTTGATAAAAGCTAAACACTGCCCCCTGTTGATGATTAGGAGGTTGTTGTTGTTGATGTTTACATGCTGTCAGCAGGCATGCAATACAAATACAAATGTACCTTTCAAAAAAAGATGCGACTTACAGCATATTCAAGTTATCAGTTTTATCAGTATGCGCATTTCATGGGAATCAAACCTATAACCCTGCTGTTCCTAGTATTGTGCTCCAGCAGTTAAGCTAAACAGAGATGGAGATTGAAATAGTGTGAATTGGAGCTAGCATGCTTCCATACAGTGTGGCAGAAATGGTGAGTAGTAACTGCTTTTTTAGTGCTAATCATTTAACACATCAAGCCCAAAAAGGAGAAGTTAGCATGGATTGGGGCAGGAAACGTCTTGCGTTGATCAGACCCTACAAATATAAATAACATCTTCTGCCATCGAGCTATTTATAAATGTCTCTCAAGTACTGCAAAGCTTGGGGTCATCCCCGATGTGAGTCTAAACTAGCAACATAAAGACAGTTTCTATTTTTGCAGGGTGTCGATCTATTAAACAATTCTTTAAGAGAAAGAGAGAACATTCCAGCAGGAGCCCTCACCTCTCCATGGAGACAGACGTGTGCTCATGGGGCCAGAGAGGAGGATGGAGATGAGCCGAGTGTAAAGTCTTCTCAGTGTCACGTGACAGTTGTGGTCAGTCTGAACTGCCCCCACCTACACCTTGCATTAAAGCATAGAAACAGATTTATATTTGGCACAATACAAAAGAGGAGCTTCATCTACGCATGACAGCCACTTATTCAGGTGATGTACATTCACATACATTTATGCATTTTGCAGGCATTTTTATTCAAAGCGACGGTGGTTTCAAGGGAGACTGGAGAAAGTTGTCACCCCTTTACTCCTCTGAATATTTATATAGTGGCTATTATTGGGGCATGTTTTCACAATGTAACCTGCCATTAAGCATGCAGCCTATTATAGGCTTCTGAACAGCAGTTACACAGTTATGAAACAAAATGAAAAAAGGTATGTGCAGAATATCAAACCAATGTCTTGGCTAAATAAATTGTTTATCAATAAATAGTTATAAACTTATAAAAACACATGCCAGCTACAAAAATATCCTTTTTTGAGAACAGATTTCAATGATTCTCCTAAAATCTACCTTCATTATACCGTACATTCATTACATGGTTCATTTATGGTTTATTAATTTATTTAGATTTATTAATTTATTTTCAAATGTAGTTGTTTATTTTACCTATTTATTATTTTATTATATATACCGTCTAAAAGTTTGGGGTCAGAAAGATGTTTTGTTCTTTAAAGAAATTAATACTTTTATTCTTCTTATTAAGATTGAATTAAACTGATCAATGACAGTAAAGCACATTTATATAATATTCTTTAAAAAGATTTCTGTTTCAAATAAATTCTGTTCTTTTGAACTGTCTATTCATCAAAGAGTACTAAAAAACATATTTTCGGGTATCACAGTTTTTATAAAAATATTGGGCAACAAAACTGTTTTGATTTCATAATAGGAAATGCTTAAGCAGCAAATCAGCATATTAGTAGGATTTCTGAAGGATCATGTGACACTGAAGAGTAATGGCTGCTGAAAATGTTGCCATCACAGTAATAAATTACATTTTAAAATATTAAAATGGAAGTTATTTTCGTTTTATTAATATTTCACAATATTACTGTTTCACTGTATTTGTATCCAATAAATTGTGAGCATTAGAGACTTCTTTTAAAAATTAAAAATAAATAAATAAAAAATAAAATTCTAACCAACCCCAACCTTTCCAATATATACTCTTGTCTGAATATAGCCAGTGTGATTTCACAAGTTTACATACATATAATCAGGTGGAACGTTGAAATAAATATAATTTTATTGTTTACCCAAGAGCTTGTAGCAAAAATATGATGATATGGAATCAATTTTAGCTTGGAGAACAGAAGAATAGAACATGTAGAATAATGAAGCAATTGCATTGAATTCCATTACATGTTCCCTGCATTCCGTCTCACATTCCTTTAGTGGATCCTTAAGTGATGATAAAGGGCAGAAAGGCCTGGGCCTGTTATTTATCTCTTCTGCTCTTTTCGTTGAGCAGTTGACTGTGTGTGTGTGTGTGTGGCCTAGCTGGACCAGAGCCAGCCATATAGAGCAGGAAAGCCCCAGGGAGCTTCCTTAAACACAGTCTGTACATTGACCTGGTGGCTAGTGGCTATTAATTACACCTGGAGTGATGAGTTCTGACTAAGCATGCTCTGTGCCAGCCCAAGTGTGGGCTGGTGAGGTCGCCACAAAGACACAGAACTGATTACACACGATATAAGGTGGCTTTCAGCCAGTGTAGCTATAACCATTACATTTTCTCTCCATCTTGCTCTTCTCTCTATTGCACCCTCTCTTTCTAAAGACACAGATGGGGTAATAGTGCCATGTAACTTACCCACTGTATTTCCTTTCAGCAAGGATGTAACCATATATTCAGTATTTTTCTGCTTAGAAATATAATTTCAAGTTCATAATGCTTTAACCATCCACTATGAATAATGTTACATTTTTTGTCTCAGACAACCCAAATGTATTACGGTGTTCTGTCGATTTGTGCTACCCTGTCAGCCTTTGCTACCTCCCATTAAACATGTCCCGCCGCCGCGCGATTTCCCTGTTGATTCTGCGTCGCGGTCTGCTCTAAATAGCTGAAAGCCGGGCAGTTGTAGCGCGCTGTCCGGAATGGCGTCATTCAGCCAGGTTTCCGTGAAACACAGAGCAGCAGAGTGTGAAAAATCCTTATTTGTTCGGGAGAGCAGAAGAAGTTCGTCTGTTTTATTGGGTAGAGAGTGGAGATTCGCCAGATGGATGCTAGGCAGCGCCGTTCTGAATCCACGCTTCCTGAGCTTCACGAGCACACTGGCTCGCTTCCCCCGTCTGCGTGTCCTGAAGCTCTTGATCAGCGCAGCTGCTCCGCCAACTACAACATTCAGCAAAACGTCCGAAAAAACGAAATCCGGTAGAAGATTCTGTGGTGTGTTCTGCCAAATGTTCAGCAGTTCATCCCTGGTAAAACTGATCTTGTCTGAGAAACAAAAGACAGGAAAAACTAACAAAAACAGTACAAACACTGGAGAGCCAAACACTGAGGCTGCCGTCTG
>NW_015541005.1:142855-163936 GCF_001515605.1 Sinocyclocheilus anshuiensis | reverse complement strand
TGATCGTTGTTTGGAAACAAAAAAACAGGAAAAACTAACAAAAACAGTACAAACACTGGAGAGCCAAACAGTGAGGCTGCCGTCTGCGGCGCCATCGCATTATAGTACTATGCTGAGGTGTAGTGTACTAAAGTGTACTAGGTGTACTAAACAGTGGGTAGTACTTCGACAATGAAAAATGCTACCTGTAAAATTATGGTTTATTAACGTCTACACCTACCCCAACCCTAAACCTACCCTTACAGTAATGTAAATACAGTAAGTATGTGTTATATTCGCGGTTGTGGCTAGAAGGGATACAGCTACAGGAAACCACCAATAAATAATTTTTTCTACCTACTAGATTGTGTTTTATTAAAGTCTACACCTACCCCAACCCTAAACCTACCCTTACAGTAATGCAGATACATTAAATATTGTTGTTCAGCGTGAGAAAAAGGACACAATATAAATGTGCGCATGCGCAGTAAACCCTGGTAGGACAATTGACGGTTAGGATAAAATGTCAGGACTCCTGGGCCGTCCGGGGCTGAGCACCGGCACATATGGTGCGTTCAAGTCATGTCGGATAGATCGTATTTACGAGTTGAACGCACATGAACGCCACCACAAAGTCGTTATTACGAGTGGGAAACTCGAAATTTTCTTTAAGCCCCGAGTTTCCCAGTTATTATGACTTGTCAACTCGTAAGTACGAACGTCCCAGGAGGACTTGAACACAGCAATAGACTCCAGGGTTCGACATTAACGCCAGACAAGTAACATGATTAAAACATCAGTAACCAAAAATAACTATGTAAACACCAAACCGCAAGGCTTGCACATGGATCCGCACGCCTCTCGTCTCGTCAGCCCTGTTACAGTATTACTCTGATTTTATTTCATTTAGAGTAAGTGGTGAATAGTGGATATAGCAACTGTATATAATGCATCTATTGACAGTATGGTTGCGCTGCTGAAGCGAGGCTCACGCAGCCTCTCCAGGAGAAATCAAAACACGCAACACTAAGAAACTCAGCATCCTGAGGTAAAAATTCAAAATGGAAAGTTTTTATATTTAAAAAAACAGTTAGTCAGGCAACATCACACGTTTTCACCATTATGACTGTTTAATAGTTCTATAAACAGTTCAATAAGCAAATACAATAACATTAGGTCACTTACATTTTAGGCGGAACAGCGCACCTCACAGCAAACAGCCGATTCATTGCTGAATGATTCCGTGCCAATGACTCACTCATTAAACGCTGACTACTGGCACCTACTGGCGTTTTAATTTCGTTGAAAAGTACCATTTCCACCATAATTTCTTGTTTGTATATTCTAAAATATTTAAAAGAATCTCATAATATTATTTAATGCAGATGTATTATATATATATATATATATAGGTATACATGATATAGGCTTATGCTTTATTTATATTTTCCCTTTTATTCAAAATATTCCCAAACGTATGTTGCCGCAAGCCCTCTGGACGCTCCTTCGTCGAATCCGCCAGCCACGCCGTTCTCAAGCCCTCCTGCCTCTGCACACCCAAGCTGACCTCTACTCACTCTAGGCCAATATGACCCCTTTAATACAACTTTGTATTTAATGTGAATTTAATAAAAACATTGTAATTTGCTAATTATAACACTTTCACTGTACAGTAAGAAAGCAAAAAACATTTAGGCTACATTATCAAAGAACATTTTAAGCATTCTCAAAAGCTCTTATTATAATCACTGAAGTTGTTTACACTGTGAAATGAATATCCTACTTCGTACACACATCTGCACTTTGTTGTTTCTGATGGGAGAATCGTCAGAGAACAGAATTCCTTCAGCGAGCGTGTGAACGGAACACCACATTTCAGCGATGACTCATCTGAACGCCTCTGATTGGCTATTACATTCATAAGCTCAACAGAATCGTGTGTGATTGGTTATAATGCGCAGAGTTGTAAAAACGCGTCTGTCTGGCTCAGCGCCAGCCAAAGAGCAAACGCAGATTTGAATTTAGCAGCTGATGCTGTGCAACACTGCACGTTCTAATCACGCTCGTATGATTGTATGAGATATAAAAAATATTGTTCGGCTATTTTTGTCTTTTGGAAGCTGCATTCAAAATCCACTTGGCTCAAAAATCTGAGGGGGCACGTGCTCTGCTCACGCCACACCTTGTATTTCTCACGCTGAGAAATAAGGGATAACTTGTCTGCTATAATTAATGGACGAATACGGAGGGACGCTAAAGCTGCGGTCACACTAGACGTTGATGCAGTCAAAAACTCTCCAGCTGCTTTGCAACCAGAAGCTTTTAACTTAGATTTGGCTACCAGAAACTGAGGAAAGTAGCCTACTAGCGGTATAGTGTTATAACAATGTGTGAATCTGGTAAAAGACAGACAAATTCTTCCAAATAAAATAAATTGTTTTATATATTTATTTAAAAATATATATAAAAAAAAAATAAAAAGAAATTTGTCCCCAAACGAGCCAAGTGAACATCAGTGCTTAATGTAGGCTACATATTGTAGTACACATACAGCAGAACTTGCCCTGAGCATGTATGTCAAGCTGTGTGTGTGTGTGTGTGTGTGTGTGTGTGTGAGAGAGAGAGAGAGAGAGAGAGTACACATTTCAGCTTATGAATGTTGTTGTTCTTTGTTTTTTTTTGTCTGTTGTTAGTGTTTGTTGCACATTTTGATGCCTGGATGACAGGGGTAGGGGGCTCCCACTTAAAGCACTGTGGCTTCCTCACTCAAATGCAGATGCAGAGAGAGTGTTCTCCATGGTAGGTTTGAACAAAACCAAAACTAGGAACAGTTTGGCTCTGGACAGAACGCTATCATCTATCATGACGGTGATAATGTCTGGCCTTGAGCCACCTACCCCTGGCATGCATGAAGACATCAAAATGTAAAAAAAAAAAATGTAAAAAAAAAAAATGCGCTCTCTCTCTCACACACATGCACACACACACACACAGCTTGACATACATCCGCAGGGCAAGTTCTGCAATCCTACTGTATGTGTACAGTATGTACATTGAGCACTGCTCTTCATTTGTGGCAAATTTCTTTTTATTTTTGATACTTTTGTATTTTTGAAATACATAGACCTATTTATTTTATTTGGATGAATTTGTCTGGGTTTTTTTTTAATCAAATTTACCAGTTGTTATCATTTCTGTTTGTTCAGGTCAATTATGAACAATAGGTAAAATTGAACTGCTAGCGAAATCTTGAGAGAATTGGGTGCATCTATAGGGTGTTTGGCCCTGCCTGTCAGGTACATACCTACAGATCTTTTAGTTTTAGTAACGCTTTCCTTTTGAGGATAACTACTTGTCCCACATTCATTCATGGCATCAGCACATAATTTTTATCCATTGATAATTGCTCTCTCTCTCTCATTCTCTCTCTCTCTTTGACCAGTATTCTGGCCTCTTTAGCAGTTTCCTCTTCCTGACCATCTGCTGCATGCGGGGTACTCACCTCATCTCCTCAGTGGCAAAGGGAACCGGTCTGAGCAGTTGCCATGGAAACAAAACACCATCGTCAGCAATAAAGTTATTCTAGAACAACTCACACACATACGGATAATGTGAGTGATTGTATCACAGTAAGAGAGAAGCCTCAGCTGGATTTAACACAGTTTCATGGAGTGTGACTCCAGAGAATATGCTCTTCCTTGCTGAGAGGGACAAGAGGAAATGTCATTAGACAGAGACTCAAGAACAAAAAATGCCAACAAGAGAAAGGAGACATGATTTGAAACAGAGAAAAAGACATGTCTCACTCACTTTGTTCTCACTTTGCCACAAAATGTTACACACCAAGAACTTTATTGCATAAATAACTAGGAAATTACCTAAAACCTTCTGTCTAAGAACATTATAGACACAATACCAAGAAGATATTGTGTCAGTAAGATTTTTTCAAATGTTTTTTTTTTAAGAAATCTTTTGTGCTCACCAAGGCTGCATTTATATGATCAAAAATACAGTAAAAATCGGTGCCGATAGCCTCGTGGTTAGTGCGTCGACATATAGCACAACTGTGCTCACAGCGAACCGAGTTTGATTCCCACCTCGAGGTCCTTTGCTGATTTTGCTGAGTAAAAATAGTAGTATTGTAAAATATTATTGAAATGTGAAAATATGTATTTGTATGATGGCAAAGCTCAATTATCAGCAGTCATTACTTCAGTCTTAAGTGTCCCATAATCCTTCAGAAATCATTCTAATATGCTGATTTGGTTCTCAAGTAACAATTCTTATTTTATCAGTGTTGACAGCAGTTGTACCGCTTAATAAAACCATAATTTTTCAGGATTATTTGATGAATAGAAAGTTAAAAAAAGAACACAATTAAAAAAAAAAAGGACAATGTTAAAGCCTTATTTTGATTTCTTTACTTTCATTTTTATTTCTTTTAATGAAATTCAGTGCATTTCTTGCTAATTAAAAGTATTCATTTCTTTAAAAATAAAAAATAAAAATTAATAATCCCAAACATTTAAATGGTCATGTATATGTATGCAGAGTGTTCATATAGTGGACAATAAATCAATCTTGTTTTATTAAATCAGTAAATTTTATATCTTACCAAGTCAGTTGCTTGGAAACCATTTAGATGCACATTTAGATCAGATAACTTGCCTCTGTGTGGCTTAGAGCATGACGGTTTGTAAACAGCATTGCAAATGCACTACATATACAGTACACTGATTAGGTTACATTATATAATTCATTAGGATTAATTTAGGATAAAATAGTGATTTAAATTATATTACATAGTTATAAATATAAGTTTGGTACATACTGTACAGTCAAAAGACATCTAGTCTACACAAGTCCATACAATCATCTACGTCTAATGAAAAGTAATGTTGTGAAGTTTTGATCTGGCTGATCTGGATCTGGCTGTGCTTCTGAAATGACATCAAACAACCAACAAGAAACACAGTTTGAGCAAAACTGGTATTATTCTCATGTATAAGCACACTGGAGTGTGGAGACAACTGTCTGATGCGGCCAAAGGCACAAAATCACGCAGTCATTATATGTCCCTCCCTTGCACAAAATATTACCCCTAAACCAATATTACTGATAAAGATGTGTGTTCTCTTTCAGGTGCGAGCTTGTGGTTACCACTGAAGAAAAAGAAGCAGGATGCCGTTGTAGATGCCATCTGCCAGATATATTAGTCAGAGGTGTTAATGAGATAACATCTCAATCAGGTATCAAAGCTACTTCTCAGTCTTTTCTCATACACCGCTGATTGTAAAGTAAAACATTCATTTCAGGATACATAAATAATCACCTTTCTGACAAAACAAGGTCTGTTGTGAGAACGGTTTAAAAGTTCCCAACCATCTTGACTCCACCTCATACTGTGCAGAAACAAAAATCAGGTTCTGACTAGTTTTATCAGAGCATTCTTAGAGTAAAGAAGCACATCTTGTGCTGATAAAAGTGATAAACTTCATACTCAAACCCTCAAAACTCAGTTTTCAGTGTACTATAATCTGCATCTTTAGTATTTAATTCTCCAGCACATGCACACTGTAAAAGCAAGAATATTTTAGGAGATATTTCTATCTGATCTGACCCTCAAAAATGATTTTTTTTCTATTGTGTATCCTAGCTAAATTGATGATTTTAGGACCTTTACTGTACATCAAGCCAAGCATGACCAGCTGAGTGACCAACACATAATGGCATGCGTTTATAGACAGTACTGGAGAATAATTATATAACAGACAGTCAGGATACAGCAGCGGAATTCCATTTACTTCTGCATTCTGACCTGTCAGAAAGGGAGTTAGAAAAGGAGCTAACCCAGAGTTACCGGTGCTCAGATCCACCTGGATATTAACCAACAGAAATTTCAGTGGGTTTTTGGAAATGAGGGGTCACAATTTTCTTTCTTTTTCATATTTCTTTCTTTCTTCTCTGTCTGTCTCTCTGTATTTTTACCATTTTGTTAAAAACTAAACTTGCTTAAAACATAAAAACAACAACAACAACACATGGTATCATTTTTTTGTCATGCCGATGCTTATGTGGCTTGAGGTGTTGGCCTGATTCCTCCAGGTATGCGCAGGGGGAACCCCACCCAACTACAATAAGCACATATGCTCTGAGCACATTACATCCTGACCTGTACTATATTATCAAAGCTTGAACATCCATGAACTTGAGCAGGAACCAGCTTTATCAAATTGCATGTGCTCGAAATATAGAATATGCAAAACTTTGTTGGGGTGTTGCAAAATGCTTAAATACAGACTAGCATTCTTATATGGTGTTTTAGAGAGAGAAAGAGAGCGAGAGAAACCACACACTTCCAGCAAGTTGATCTCAGGGTTTCCTGTCGCATGCTTTGCCACTCTAGCAGAAGTGCAGAACTTGTGTGTTTCTTCTCTCTAAGTGCAGACATTACTCAAACAAACACAAGCATGTCGACTGGGTTATTTAAAACTTTACCAGAAAAAAAAAATGACAAAGGGACTTGCATATTAGGCTACCTATAGATGTTTTAAAATGTTATCAAAATAATAGCTTTGGGGGTAGGCTATTCCATTTAGGCTACATTCAGTTATATGTTTTAAAAATGTTTTCAAAGCGTTTTGGAAACCATGCAATTTACATTACAAGATAATCATATATTTAGACATCAAAAATATATTACAAAACTTAATGTTTTGTTTAAAACGTCTTTTAGTCATTTAGCTAAGGTGGTAGGCTACCAAAATACAATTTGGGTTGTGCAAGACGAGCACCAACACCGGTAAATTAGTGACAATAAGTTTCATTTATTTATTTATTTTTTAAATATCAACCACATTGAAAGTCACTGAATATTTCGCACAGTGATGGGCTAGATCAGGGGTGCCCAAACTCGCTCCTGGAGGGCCGGTGTCCTGCAGAGTTTTGCTCCAACTTGCCTCAACACACCTGCTGGTAAGTTTCTAGTATGCCTATAAGAGCTTGATTCGCTGGTTCAGGTGTGTTTAATTGGGGTTGGAGCTAAACTTTGCAGGACACCGGCCCTCCAGGACCGAGTTTGGGCACCCCTGGGCTAGATACAGTGCTATCACATTGCCTTTTTCAAGGGGCGGAGACAAAGGTTCCGCTCGTTCTTGTGAGCGCATGCATAGTGCGCCAAGCAGGGCATGCAGGTAGCGGACTAGCAGTTGAGTAGCCTACTGGGTGATTTGAGACGGTGACTTCTGCTGCACGTGCTTTGTCTTTTCTTCGTTACCGGACAGTGAAACAGCGAGACAACGGTAAAGTCATTTGGATTGCCTCTAGTTTTATTTAAAAGTTGCAACGATCAAAATATATGTGTGAAGTTTGACAGTTGCAACCCACTGCGAGAGCTGACACGCTGATGCTCGTTTGAACGTTTCGCTTCTGGTCTTGAATCTCAGTGCATTATGTTTCTCATGATACTAAATTGTTGATTTAAAGACGTGAAAGACTAGAGACGTGTTTAAATGCGTAAAATTAGTTTCGTAGACGAGTGTGCGCACGTACTGTATGAAATTAGCATTAAATATTAATGTTGGTCAGGATAGTGAATGAAGAGCTCTAGAAGTATAGGAAAGTCCAATACTTTTTAAAAATAGCTCAAATATAGTTATGATGTAAAATACAAAGTTTACAAGTGTTTGGTCGTTACGTGATCCCCATAATTTTAAGCAGCCTATGTTGTTTTATAGTTTTGCTATTATTCTAGCAGTAATAGCCTATTAGCTACTGTTATGTGGAAAACAGTAATATTCAATAATTTAAGAAGTGGGTGTACATAGCCTACACACACATACATACATACATACAGTCAAACCAAAAATATATTCAGACACCTTCAACATTTCTCACATTATATCACAGCACTATAGTTTAGAAAATGGTAATAAATATGACAAGAACTCAGAGTTAAACTGTGTCAGAACAAATTCATCTTGATAATGTCAGATAACTGTGATAGAAAGGTATGTAATGGATTACAATCAACCAAAAATTATTCAGCTGTTAAATTTACATACACTATTAGATAATACCAATTTAGGTCAACCAGTTACCAAGCAATACTTAATTTTGGTCAGTCTGTGGTGTAAAAAGTTCGCATTAGCAATTAAAGAAAAAAACACTTAAGCAAAATATGGTCAGGTAAAAGAGTGAATATTTTTTTATCCCAAATTTTACTGGTAGTCCATTGTATGAAGAATTTTTGGGTATAATATGTCACAGTTCACTTTATTTTGCTATCCTCACTTACATAAATTAACTCCTGCACCCACTAGTAAAAAGATATCAAAATTATATCTGGTGTCTGAATAATTTTTGGTTTGACTGTATACACACACACACAAACAAGGGAATGTGGAACTCATAGAATATATGTGACCCTGGACCACAAAACCAGTCATAAGGGTCAATTTTATTAAATTGAGATTTATACATCATCTGAAAGCTGAATAAATAAGCTTTCCATTGATGTGTGGTTTGTTAGGATAGGACATTTGGGGATATTTGGCCGAGATACAACTATTTGAAAATCTGGAATCTGAGGGTGCAAAAACATCAAAATATTGAAAAAATCATCTTTAAAGTTGTCCAAATTATGTTCTTAGCAAAGCATATTACTAATCAAAAATTAAGTTTTAGGTACGGAATTTACAAAATCTCTTCATGGAACATGATCTTTACTTAATATCCTAATGATTTTTGGCATAAAAGAAAAATCTATAATTTTGACCCATACAATGTATTTTTGGCTATTACTACAAATATTCCCCAGCGACTTAAGACTGGTTTTGTGCTCCAGGGTCACATATAGCCTACAACAGAAGCCCTTTTCCACTGCAGTTTCTAATTTCCGTATTTCTACCCATATAAATTTATCCTAATATCAACTCTTAAATTACATTCAAAATTGTGCAAATTGTTTCATTTTGTTTTACTTGTACATACCCTGTGTCCAGTTGTAAATCAGCGCAGTCCTCCCCAAAGCATATATTCCTAAGGTATGAAAACACTGGGCCTCGGCATAAAAGCACATAACACAAAGAGACCATGTATCGAGGGAATGAGACTAAAGCTCAGTGTTTATTCATAAAACAACTTCCCCTGTCACAGCAGTCAAATCAGCTTTCAGTCTTTAAATGGCTTTTTTGTTTTTCTGTCTTTCTTCCTTGTAATGCCTGTATTGATCTAGTCATGTTTGCATGAACCATGAGGCCTGTGTTTCAAGTTTAAGGGAAAACAGGAGATCAGTTTTCAACAGGTTTTTGCAAAATGCAGTTTTTATTTGCATTTAGGTGTATTAATTTCTTCACATGGTTTTAGTTTTGTTATCTTGATAATTACAGATTATTACACATACTGTTTGCAGAATATGATATGGAGTGCAGATCTGTGAAGGGCAGATGAACTGTGACAGGTTCAACAGTACTGACAGTGTTAAGGATTATTTAATAATTTTTAATTATGAATGATGATATCAGTGCAAAAAAACTGCAAATTTGAATTTCACTATTAATTTCAATTAATTTCAAAATTTCTTAGAATCTGGTTCGTACCTCTTCTGCTTTAATGATAGCAGCATGAATTAAACCCGAAGATCTTGTTCTCCAACATGATTTGAGAACAATCCAAAGAGAATCTTGAGCTTCGATAGAAGGGAAAAATTCTGACCGTGTGTACAGAATCACATGATCAATCTCACAAATCTACTTTTTTTATTAATGAGCTAGAAATAGTGTAGAGTCTTGAATATGTCATACTCATTTTACATCATAATGTTTTTGTTTTTGTAAGTTTAAATTAGATTTTGAATATCTTATTTTCAACATGGACTTTTGGACCCTGTATATAAAAAAAAAAGTTTTTGTTGAACTTTTTGATAAACTTTGAAATATTAACTCACTTTAGTTAATTAATGTAGCAAAGAAACAATCTAATTTGGTCTAATGTATTCTGTGTCTCTTTGTATCATTCATTATATTATATCTCTTTCTTTTTCATAGTCAAATTAAGTCGGTTTAATCCACAACACCAAAACAGAACAGCTCTCCTCTTCACAAACTTCACTAATTGTGCATCACTGAAAAGAGAGCAGACAGTGTTTCTGTAACACTTATAGTCAGGGAATAAATTAGGTTTCCAATTATCATATGTTGCTCAGTTTGCACTTCGTTTCATGTAAAGTTGTTGCTTTTTGAACATGCATCATTGGGTCTCCTCTGTCCCCGTCTGCAGTATGGCAGGAGCTCAGTTTAGGCAAAGATAACTGAGCACTGTGGAACTGACAGAGTACGTTAACATGACTGACAGATCAGCTCTCACGTCTAATCGCTGCTCATCTGAGAAATGGTTTTTCACAAGGCCAGAGGGGTGAGGAAGGGAGGGATCAGACGACTTCAAATCCATGTCTCAGAGTGTGGCTCAGTGTAATCTAGAGGTGACAAATTGAAATAGATGACATCGTAAGTTATGTCGGAGTAGGACACTGCAAACCAGCACTTGGATGGGCTAACACAGCATGTACAATGTAAGGTCAAAAACATTACATGAGATTTAACTGATTTTTCATAAAAGTTTTGTTTCGCTTTTAATTTGTAATGTTTCTTTATGGAGTTTGACATGCTGAATTTTACTTTTTTGTATCAATATTAACAGCGCTCATGAAAACTAAAAAAAAATATGTTGACAATTATGCAAGCTAATCTGTTATTACTCATGCATATAAATTACTTGGTACATGCATAATACTTGAGCTAACATCAGTTGAACATAAACAGTTACCAAAAGAGAGTCTTCCAAAACTTCAGAAGTTTGATGATTTTTGTCTTTTATGGCTAGTCCCACAATGTTTTGGAATGTTCCGGAAAGCAGTAGAATATTACAAAGCGTTACAGAAACCTCTAGAATTTTCCCATCCTTGCGAAAGCAAAATATCTTAAAAACGGGCAAACATACTACAAATTAGTCAGTTTTTTTTTCCAAGAGGCATGATTAGATGCACATGCATTTCTTTGAAAGAATGGACAGTATTTTATGCAGAAAGCATACATCAGCTCGTTTATTGTTGGTACAGTCGCGGGGCTAAAACACCTTTGTGAACTATGAGATAATATCACAAACACTGATGCAGCAGCACACTTTGAAATCATTTAAAGCTATAATATGCTTGAGAGAATAAAGTTCTCAATGCCTGTATTCACAGGTAAGAAAGAGGGAGATGCCGCACAATGCTAGCTGCAGATCATTAGCATTATCAGTTCTGTAAGAAAATAACCTACATATTAGGAGGAATCAAACTGTCCATAGTCTTTTGTGATAAAAGAGCCTGAGCCTAATGTACTGAATGAAAACATTTAGAAAAATGTTCTCTTTATGAAAGAGATAAACGTATCAGCACAACAACGCCTGGGTTGTTGATTTCATTTGTGAAATGGGTGTTTCTTAAAAGCGCAGAAGTGAAAATAGACTGTTTAATTTGAAGTGCCAAAGAGGGGAGTGGAAAATTATATCGGAAAATAAAATAAGAAGATTTAAAGTGTATATACAATATGTCTTACAGTTTTGCTTATGGTTGGGTTCTTTGTAAGACTAATTTTTATTACTCCATGTAATTTGTCCTTTTAATATTTTGGTACCTTTTTGTGTTGCTCTGGTCTTTACAAGTGAACCCCTTTGTTAAATAAGAAACATTTGTTAATATATTTTATTATACATTTAAACATAAGGGGATAGTTCACCAAAAATAACAGTTTAGTAAACCATTTAGAAGACAAGTCAGACTATTCACACTATTCACACACTGTTCTTCATACAATGAAAATGAATGATGACTGGGGCTGCTGAGTTTCAAAAATGACAACAAAAAAAAGTCCATAAAAGTACCAGAACAATAGTCCATATTACGTGTGAGAGAGCTACAGCAGATTAGATGATTTTTAGTGAATAATGGCTTTAAATTTGGCCCCACAAAGTAAGTGTATGACCTAGATAGGAGACTTGATGAACCTGTGTTCAACTAAGGGTTAAAAGTTGATAAAGGGTTAAAGGTTTGTGTTTACTTCTGCAACATTCCTCTTATAGGGAGCCAAAGCCACATTTCTTGTTTACCCACGTGTTTTCTCTTGTACGGTCACCATCTCAAATGGAGGATGGGCAAGGACATGCATCATACTGTAGTAATTAAATATAATTTAATCTGCATTTCCTCCTCTGCTGTTTGTGCAGCTCTCCTTCCTCCTGATCCTGCTGGAAATTATCCTGATTACCAGCATCCCTTCCTTTCCTCTTCACTCTGAAAAGCCCAATTCAGAGGAGAACAGAGAGGACCTTTAAACTTCTCAGCCAATCCGGTTAAAATGATCATCAACCAACTTGCTTAAAAACATTGTCTTAAAGAATAACTCCAATGCACCCATTGCAAAGATAACGGGGGAGTTTTGTGTTAATGATGGAAAGACTTAAAGGGTTAGTTCTCTGCAAGAAAAGCTTAAAAAGCCTAAAAAAATCTGTAAATAATGAGTGTCTGTTTGCCACTCTAAAGGTATGGTTCGACTTTAGAAGACCTGGAACATACAGTAGGGCATATTCATGTAGGCTTCATCTATGGTCTTCCATTCATTTTAGTTTGTTAATTTTCACCTGTCTCTGTCTTTTCTTTAGGTGGAGCTGTGATGGCCTCTTGAAACCAGTTAAACAAGTGTCTCAACGTCCTCAGATCACAGGCATTGTATTATAGTAAGTTGTGACCTCTTCATTCACAATTATAGGTTAATTCAATCATTTATTTCTTTATTTTTTCCCCCATTAAAATCTTTTTTTGTGAGTGGTCAGAACTTGAAACATGAAAAGTACTTAGTGGCCTTTTTTGAACCAACTTACTCCACTTTAATAAAGTCACACTTTTGCGTTGCATACAATTGCCTCTAGCCAGCTAACCACAGCTGCATGCTTCTGCTTAGCTAGAACATCAGCAGGACTTTGATCTCTCTGGTCTTTCACAAGCCTGAGGTTAACACATTTACTCTACATTTTCTTCATTTTATCACCCTGGTTTCTCCAACCTCGAATCTTTCTGTGTCTCCTCCCATTTGTGGGAGCTTGTAGACCCTCCCCTTCATTCACCATGGAGGCCAGAGGAAAGTATGACTTCAATGGCAAAGAAGAAGATGAGCTCAGCTTCCGGAAAGGAGACATTCTAAAGGTGAGCGATAGAGTACTCTAATGCACAAAAAACACTTACTTTGATTGCAGAGTTGTGAAGCCCTCAAACTAAAGGCTTTCAAAGACCACTCAGTGCACGATTTGCATTGACCACTGCATGAAAAGGGTTACAGATGCTAGCAAAAAAACGGAACAGTGTACAGAGGCAACAGTAAAAACAAGTATTTATAAGACAAGTCCAGCTATATTTCTTGGAAACATCGCAGAAAGAAAAAAAATACTTGCTGAACATGGGTTTATACAATTCTTGGGATGCTCCATGACTGATAAGAAAATGAGGCATTCAAGATGTCTTCATAAAGTTTGAGAGGTTTTTAAACACAAATGTAGGTGCAAAGTTGGACCTATCAAGCCAGTGGGGTGAAAGTTGCGCTATATATACTATGCATAGTTATTAAAAAAAAAAAAAAAACTGTTGAAACCTTTTCAATAATTCAAATAAAAATTATTTAATAATACTTAATAATAATAATTGTATGAAAATCATGCTTGCATACCATAAAATATTGGAATTGTAAGATAAGAAGTCCTAAGTCCTAATTATGAGTTAAAAAGTCAAAATTACAACATAAAAGTCCTAATTATGAAAAGTCATTTTTAATGTTATAATTATGAATTATCTCATCTCATAATTTCAGCTTTTTAAGTCATAACTGACTTTTTATGTAATCATTTTGACTTGTATCATAATTTAAACCTTTTTTGTCGTAATTTAGACCTTTTGTCAAAATTGTATTTAAGTCATAATTTTATTTTTTATGTTACAATTATGACTTTTTAATCTCATAATTATGATTTACCATTTTTGAGGGCTTAAGAAATGGGCTTATATTCATTTGAACAAATATTGCTCTAAACAGATCCTGGGATCTCAAGACGAGTGGTTCAAGGCAGAGCTACATGGTCATGAGGGCTTCATACCTAAAAACTATGTTGACATGCAAACGCTGAGGTGAGCTTATGCTTGTGATATTAATGTTTGCTTTTTACCACATGCAAAAAAACCTGTGAGCATTTACACTCTTAAAAATAAAGGTTCTTTATTGGCATCAATGGTTCTATGAAGAACCTTGAACATCCATGGAACCTTTCAAATGCAGAAAAGGTTCTTTATAGTCGAAAAAGGTTCTTTAGATTTTTAAAATGCTTTTCAATATGGTTCTTTTAGGAACTGTTCACTGAAAGGTTCTTTTGGGAACCAAAAATTCTAATTTTTCATCACTGTAAAAACACCCTTTTGGAACCTTTATTTTTAAGAGTGTAGTTAATATCGTGAGTTATTGTAAAATAGATAAAGAGAGAGAGAGAGTAAAAGACCTAAATTAACACAAAAGTGTATTTGGATTCCAAATTTTCTACAGCTGGTTCAAAGAGAACGCCGGTCGTGGCTCGGCTGAGGAGATGCTCATGTCCCGAGAGGTGGGTGCTTTCCTGATCCGTGGCAGCCAGAATTCCCCTGGAGACTTCTCCATCTCAGTCAGGTAACAAAAATGAGGAGAGAATAGAATTAGTCGATTTGTATTAGGATTTTGATTTTGATTTTGCCTGTGTGTTTGCTTAAAGGCATAGTTCGCCGTCATTATTTACCCACCATCACGTCCTTCCAAACCTGTATGACTTTCTTAGTTTTATGCAACATTTTTCGTCAATATAATGGAAGTCAGTGGTAACCAAAAATATTTGGTTACCAATATTCTTCAAAATATCTTCTTTTGTGTTCTGCAGAAGAAAAAATATAAAAACAAAAAATTGAGATAAGGTCACAGTCCTGTTAGCCTAGTGTTAGTATTTCAGCTAGCACATGAAGGTCACCCTTAAAATGCTGTGCATCTGTAATCCCACAAATTGTCTTGTCAGTCTTTTTTAAGCCATGAGGATGAAAGAGCCTCACACCTGAGCCATCTCGGCCCACACACACTGAATCTGGCCTATGGAAACACTCCATCAATAATGCATCAATAACATCCATCTTATTACAGCGGTCAGACAGTCCATTTGTTTCAGCCATCCTCTCATAAATCACCTGTACAGTAGGTCCAAACTGAATGCACAGAGAGAGAGAGAGAGAGAGAGAGGGTTCCCTCTAGTGCAGAAAGTGGGTTGTGCAGCTTATGTTAATGGCAGTTTATTAATAATTGCTGGACGTTAATACATTCTGAGGGCTGGTAATCAAACTCGAATAAGTTAGAAGCTTCTGCTCAATGACTGCGTAGCTTTTTATAAGTGAGATTATATATATTTATATATCAGTCTGTCATATGACACCAAATAAGTGTGAACAGTTAGGTTTCATTTTTCTCACGTTCATTTATTTATATCTCTTATGTCTGCTCAGACACGAGTATGATGTACAGCATTTTAAAGTTATGAAGGATAAATCGTGCCAGTACTACCTGTGGACGGAGAAGTTTACCTCTCTAAACAAGCTTGTGGAGTTCTACAAGACCACCTCCATATCCAAGCAGAGGGAGATCTTCCTTAGGGACGGAAGTGGGAATGAGCCACGAGCACCTCCACCTGTAAATAATCTCTAGATTTAAATCAATAAATACAGTTTGCTGTTAATCTTCTAGGTTACTGTTTATACTTCATCTCCATGAAGGCACACTTAATCATTAAACTTTCTTTTTACGTTTTTTGGACTCATTTATCTGCTGATTTCTCTTGTTGTTCAAGGGACAGTTGATGTAAGAAAATCAAAAAGTAAGACACTGTGATGGAGATTTTAATTTCAAATTTAAGATTTTAGCAATACACTATGAGCCGATTCTGTCAAACATGGCTTTTAAATGTGGATGAAGCTGAGAGTTTGTGTACAGGAGATAAATAATATTAATAAAGTCAATAAATCGTACTCATTTTCAGTTAAGGAGTCAACCAGAGGTTCGACCTTCCCCAGGCGGTGGTTATGGTGGTCCCCCAACCTCATCACAACACCGCAACACGACAGATCAAACTCACAACCAGAAGGTACAAGCATGTCAGCAGTCAAATTGAAACCCTTTTGTGCACGCATTTAAAACTGAAAAACCTTGTTGAATTATTGAAAAGCTTTCATTCATATTGAAGTACATTAACCGCTGTATATATATATATATATATATATAGAGAGAGAGAGAGAGAGCGAGAGAAAGAGGCAACACACCTCTTTCTCTCTCTGTCAGTGTTGCCAGATTGGATGGACGATTTCCAGCCCAAAAGCTCACAAAAACCCGCCCAAAACTTTAACTGTCAAAATAATATGATGGAATATGTAAATCAAGGTTGATAAGGGTAATTTTTAACTCCTTAAAGCAAAATAATGACGACAAAATAATATAAATATAACGTTAGATACATTCCCATGTAAACGGATCAAATCGGGGCAAATAGCCTACATTAAAGAGAATTAGGCTACCGACATGAATAAAATTTGCAAGCAGACACTGTCAAAACAGCAATCAAGAAATTAACCGATACCCTCGAAACAACACATGCATCATTTTCAATGTCAGCAGTCAGAATAATCCAATTTAAATGCAAAAAGTGCCCAATATAAGTGATAGGAAAAAGCAACGTAATTAGCAGGTATTTCACACTCGTTCATGCACACACCATGACAGTCAAAACTGTGTCATTCATTGATACATACTGAATTATAATCTGACAATTACAAAAAAAAAAACAACAGTAATGCGCTTACCTTCGTGTCGCTCTATAATTTTACACAGAACTAGAGGAAGCCTCTTGTTAAGTTCATATTGTAGAACATAATACAGAACTTTGCACAGTCAAAACTAATCAAGTCTAGCAGTTTTCAAGGATTTATCAATCTGGACCGTTTAAAAGATAAAAGACAGGATCGTATAAACTGGCATATTTATAGTTTCGGTTTTGATTCATTAATTCAAATGTGCTCTGATTTCGGAGTTGCAGTGATAGAGCCTTCGTGTCAGCTCACTCCACAATAATTCACGTTTTGAGAGAGTCACTGTCCCACTCTAACAAATATTTTGGCATTGTGATTATTTGAATATAGGCTACAGTCATACTACATTCAAAATCAGATATGTTATAACTTATCACGCTAAAAACTTGTCACTCATGAATCATAACGTTATTAGGGATGTGCATCTCATGACTGAGGCCGACATGCAACTCGTCGCATTGCATAGCCTACGATACATTAAAGATACATATGAAGCAGCTACCGATGTGATGCGATACGATTCACCCCTGCTACGATGCAGTGCGATCCGATTTGATTCGATTCAACACAATGCGATTCGATGCAATATGATGCAATGGAGAAAATATGATCACTTTTAATGCCTCGAGGCCTGTTTCATAAAACAAGTTAACCAAATAAGCCAGGCTTATTTCAGTTAGTCTGACTCATTGTCAAATGATTTGGTTCCATAAAGCAAATTTAACATAGGCCTAGATCAAGCTTAGTCACTGTGGCAACTTATGCTGGGAAACTGACCTGGTCTAAAGCAGGCTAACTGTCAGACTAAGGTGAGCTCCTCTACTGACCAATAGCAATCCAATGATATTACTACTCTCTCACATACTATTATTTGCCTTTTTTTTAGTTTCTAGCCATGCAGCCTTTCTCTTTGGTTGTATTACAGATGTACCTTTTATAGTTTGCAGAACAAATAGCAGAACATTAGAACATTACAATCTAAAATTGCACTTTAAAGCATTAAAATAACTAAATTAAAAGTTAAAATCACTGAATTAAAAATGAAAATAAATGCTATCATAAAAATACACTTTATATGTAGGTTTAAAATTCTACAAAAGACACATTTAATGTCCAAAAACAGTTTTATTTTAGCAAAATGTATATTTATATAATTATTGTGCTTCTATTCGATTGCGCTCAGTCTGTTTAGCACGCTGTAGCGATCGTTGCTCTCGCGTTCCTCGCCCACTCCTGACAGCAAAATGAATATGTTTGTATGACTTTCTAACATTTACAGATGAAAAATATACCTGTGACATGTCAGTTATGCAGTGAGGAAAACACAACGTCTCAAATGCATTAAATATGCACTGATATATTCGCTGTTTGCCATGGTGTATCGATTTGATCCATGATCGACATTAAGGGCTGCTTAAGAATAAGCGTGCACAAATTAGTGAGATTGTGTGAATTTAATTAGTCATTAATGGAATTGTTAGGTTATTTCAAGTCAGGTTTTGGACTTTAATCCCAGTTTTTCCTCGGGTCTCCGTAGTGTTGTGATGCGTCACAATCACGCAGCAGCAGTGATGAGAGAACGCACTTGAGAAACCGTTTAGAGAGGAGAAATCAATCTACATATAAAATATTGGTCACAGATTATTAGTCACTTTCTAAATAATAAAAGTATAGTGCATCCACTAGTAATTATATCGACTTCTAGCCGATACACACTTTTTAAACCGATGCATCGCATCGTTAACTTTTTATGCCAATGCACCGAGCGAATCGGGGAATCTTCCCATCCCTAGTGTGTAGTAAAGTTGTGACGACTGATTGGATGCAGTACATGCATACTTGGGTTTGTTTGTTAAACAATTAGCCTATGCAATTTATATGTTTGAAAACCGCCAGACTGACCCCAAACCAGCCCAAGACAATTTTTACCCGTACAATCAAATTCAAAACCGTCCAGACACACTGCTCTCTGTGCATCTGCATTGTTCAGCGAGTGGCTGAGAGGAGCAACGCGCTTTCAGTTAAAACATATATTATGTTGCTTCTCTAAGATTCCTCCTATTCAAGAAGCAGCGTGATGAGAGAACGCGCTTGAGAAACAGTTTAGAGAGGAGAAATCAATCTACATATAAAATATTGGTCACAGATTATTGGTCACTTTCTAAATAATAAAAGTGTATAGTGCATCCACTAGTAATTATATATAAATAAATCGTTTTTTACCGATGCAAATATGTTAGAAACGATGCATCGTGATATAAATGCCAACTTGTATCCGATGCACACTTTTTAAACCGATGCATCGCATCGTTAACTTTTTATGCCAATGCACCGAGCGAATCGGGGAATCTTCCCATCCCTAGTGTGTAGTAAAGTTGTGACGACTGATTGGATGCAGTACATGCATACTTGGGTTTGTTTGTTAAACAATTAGCCTATGCAATTTATATGTTTGAAAACCGCCAGACTGACCCCAAACCAGCCCAAGACAATTTTTACCCGTACAATCAAATTCAAAACCGTCCAGACACACTGCTCTCTGTGCATCTGCATTGTTCAGCGAGTGGCTGAGAGGAGCAACGCGCTTTCAGTTAAAACATATATTATGTTGCTTCTCTAATTTTACATGCAAGTATAGCCGAAATCACAGCACAGTTATTGTCTTTATCTTATGTGTATTTAATTTCATCAATAATAAATGTACATTTTGCATGTTCAGAAGAAGTGAGCTGCCCTGTCCTGCGAAAATATAAACAGGCTTGTGTAAGTAAATTGCTCAGTGCAAAGAAAGAGAAGTAATGGGAACCTGGTATTTCTATGCTCTTTTTTCATGTGTCTAATAGACATGAACAAGTTCTTTGAAAAACATCTATGACCTTTGAAATATGTCTAGTCTTCATGCTCTATGTTGAGTATGGTTTCACTAATAATAAACATACATTTGCATAAAGCATCCATATTTGTCCATGCCCATGTAATAACAGCGGACTTGAATAAATCTTTCTGCTTTAAAATATAAGTCAAGTGATCTTTTCAAAGAGATAGTTCAACCTAATTCTGTCATAATTACTGTCATGTTGTTTCAAACCTGTAGAACTTGATTTCTATTTTCCGCGTACCACGGAGGAAATAAAGTTACAGGTAAACGATAACAGAATATTACGAAAATTAACACCGTACTATTAATGACATACTATGAGTCTGTGTCTCATAAGGTACTTGTGTCTAGTAAATATGTTTGTGTATTGAAATAGATACTAGTATCTTTTGGAATAGTTGCTAGAAACTTCAAAAACCTTAATCGTAAAATTGGAATAGGAACAATTTTAATACGTGGGTTAGATGGAAGTGAATAGTTGATATTTGAATCCCTAACTTGAAATCAAATGGTTAATAGTGAAATTTAAAAATATACTTGTCACTATTGGAGTATTAACAAATAAAGTAGTAACAGAAATATATAGTTCATTTTAAGGATGTAAGTAATGTGTCCTGACTTACGCTAAGTCATATTTCAGATGTTTTATAAATTTATTGGTTTCATTTGTATGATTCACATGAAGATGAAGCATGTGGCCTAAACAAGTTTTATTGTATAAGTTTATATGGGGCTGTCATTATGACATATTTTGAAGTTAATTGTCAGTCATGTGGTTGTGTACTTTCCACTGAGCATAAGATCGTCTCGGTTACGTATGGTAACCCTCGTTCCCTGAAGGAGGGAACGGAGACGTCACGTCGGTGACCGACGAATTGGGATATCGCTTCGATAGACCAATCTACTTCGAGTGTAAACTAAACGAGCCAATGCACATTGGCATGCAATTATTGTATCCAGCTGCCGCTGATCACAGCGTGAGTATAATAAGGCAGCAGGTGCAATGCATACCCTCTTCAAGGCGTAAGCGTGTCTCGTAGACGGTGCTCTTGCCGAAGTGATGGTGTTCACTACCTCCTGGGGTAGGTCACCTAGAACCTCCGTGTCCCATCCAGGGACCAGACATGGAGTTTCCAAATGTCTGGACGCGGGTGCCAAAGGTGCCCCGTCTCTAAGTCAGTAGATCCTTCCTCAGAGGTATCAGCCAAGGAGGGGCTGTCGCGAGGAGCACTAGCTCGGGGAACCAGGCCCGAGTGGGCCAATACGGCGCCGC